>NW_023270447.1:11213336-11329257 GCF_011800145.1 Mirounga leonina
CTTTCTTTCTTTCTTTCTTTCTTTCTTTCTTTCTTTCTTTCTTTCTTCTCTCTTTCTTCAGTATGGTGTTTCTCTACTTCAGGTAAGATTCTGCAGTAAACAAAGAAGAGCTTTGACTGCTAAGCTGAGCTTTTAAATTTCTCACTTCCATTCACTTCAAAGGCACCAAATTCACACCACAGTAGAGTTTTACCTTGACAAGAGAATAATGGTAGAGGGCAAGGTAAGAGGAAGTCTGGGATATACTAATCCTTGAGAATGCTGTGCTATCAGGGCATTTACATGTGGGCTCCTAGGGGAAATAGGGAGATAACTGAGGAATCAGTTCTTTGGTCTGGGGCTCCAGAAAATACTAGAAACACCCTGAGTAATCAGGAAACTCACCTTGGCATAGGAGACTGTTGAAAAAACTTGTACCTCCATTTAGGAGGTTGATTAATTATTGTCAGGGAGGAGAACTTTTGGGTGTAGGACCCAACTGTCTTGGACCTGAATGAGAAGAAACCTGATCTCAGATCCTGAATAAGCGCTGTAAAAACCAACAGCCTATGGTGCCATTAGGGGTCTAATTAAGAAACTCTAAAGAGCAGAGAGGAGAGTAAAGAACAGGGAACAGGGAGGAGAGGAGCTGCTCTATAGAAGAGACCACCAAAGGAAGAGCAGAAAATTCCAACAAAGGACACAGAGTGTGTGGAGCCCCCTCAGGTCAATGAGAATGGGCAAAGATTGGACTTTTAGGAATGGAGTGCCCTCACAGACTCAAAGCTCAAGAGTCAAAGATTATTGCAACTGCTACTATATCCCTGCTCTCTAGGACTGATGTGGCCTGGGGAAGAGCTCTCAGCACACAATGGCTTATCCAATTTCAAAATGTAAATTCAACACACTACAGAATTTTTTTTGAAAAAAACCTGGATTTTTCTAAAGTCATTTTGATAAGGTATTAAAATAAGAGCTGAGAGTCTTTGTTTCCCACAACAATATCATGCTGTTTTTTGACTTTTCTCTGCCCATAGCTCTCGGTTCTTTCTGCCAAACCAAGGAGTGATAACACATTTGGAGCTTGTAGCCAAAATTCTAGCAACATGCATAATTAATTCCATATCATGGCCAGTTTTATTTTTTTCTCGTATCTAATTGTGCACAGAGCTCTTGGTTATTACCTGTTTCCTCACTCCCTGAATGAAGTCCACCTTGTCCCTCTCTTCCTTTTAACCTTGGAATTGTAATTCTTGGTAAAATATAACTAAATGAGTTTAAGTATGTTTACTAATCTACCACCTCTCAAAGTGTTTAGGTCAATCTGAATGGTATAGTTAGCAGTGAAAACACTTCCCATAGTCTAAATGGAATGTGAGCTTAAGCATTCATGCTTTGCTGAGTGGCCAACTCATGTGACAAGTGATCCTTCCCCTAAAGAACTAGCCTGAAATCAGTAGGCCCATTGTGGGAATCACATTCCACTTTATCACCTGTGTGCCAGTTGGTGTTGTGGTAGTGCCTATGTGGTTAGTTGGAAAGGATGAATCACTTGGAGTGACAAAGAAGATCTTGGTTTCACACATGTTGCTGGGAATCAAATGATAACTGAAAGCCTCTTGAGATCTAAAACTCTGCTCACAGTGTGAACCTTTTTCAATGCCATCCACCTTAAAGAAATGATTGTTGTGGCATGGTTGAATTCATGCATTCAACCAGTATTTGGTGTGTACTTACCATGAACCAGGCTCTGTACACGGGGTTGGTGATAGGGTTCTGAGCAGCATGCATGCTGTTCTGCTCTCTTGGGCCTTAGATTTCAGTAGTGGAAAACAGGCATGAGAAAAACAAACACATAAGCACAGTTTTAGCTAGTGTTAAGTGCTATAGAGAAAAGAAAGCAGGGTTTTCAGTAGAGTTACTGGTTGGGGTGGTGGTGGTGGTAGGTGGTGAGCTAATATAGACTGAGCAGTCAAGGAAGACCTCTCCGAGGAGATGATATTTGCATTATTCCAAGCTCATGGATCTTTCTGAAGTGGATTTCTCTTTTCACAGTTCTGGACCTATGAAACTTAGCTGAATACCTTTTTGGCTTTTCTTTGCTCTTTCCAAAATAGCCAAACCTTTTTGTGGTTGCTATATAAGCATTTAATAGACTTGCAAGTTGAACCTGGGAAGATTTTGTTTCTTTTTAAGAATTACAGTAAATATCTCACAATTAGGGAAAACTGCCTCCAGGTAATGGGTAATACTTGTTAAAAAAAAAAAAAAAGCCTCATGACTTTAATAGCCAGACTTCAGCTATAAGCAAGCATAGAGACATAATAGATTTTTTTTTTCACCAACGAAAAGTGACTTTGCTTTTAGGAATTCTGTATATTTAAACCTATCCCAACATTGTTGGCATGGGAGTTATATCTTTTTGATGGCTTTCCAAAGAAGTTACCAAACAAGTTATCTTGGTCTTTTCAGAATTTAGCTATGTGAAAAGAGAAGTAATTTGGCTAATTTCTAACTATGGTAGAGCCACCAGCCCCCTCAGAAAATGTATCCCACCCAGTGTCCTCATTGTTAAGCCAACTTGCTTAACCTTCCTTCTTTATGTATTTGGACCAGCTACATGGGTAATTGGATTCTGGGGCAAATGTTTCAAGAGTGATAGGTTCTACTTGATAGGTAGTGAGCTATTGATGTACCAGTTAGTGATGCCTTGTCTTGTTGGTGCGTATCAGTCCAGTGTTGTCCTCATGGCCTCTCCTGTGATGCTTCAGGAGACATTAGGGAGAGGAGCCAAGGACACCTCCTCTCTGAAGAGAGCCTTCCTAGATTGATAGAGCTAATTTTCCTCTCATGTGGCACCATAGCCCATAATACTTTTATTATACCACTTAATAAGTTGTAATTTCAAATGTATTTGGAGATCTATATGCCCACTAAAATATGAGATCTACAAGTTCAGAAAGTGTTTTAATCATCTGGTAGTAAATTCTTATTTAATTCTTTTTTTTGAGAGAGAGAGAGAGCAAGAGAGAGTAGAGGGTAGGGGAGGGGGCAGAGGGAGAGAGAGAATCTTAAGTAGGCTCAAGGCCAGAGCAGAGGCCAACGTGGGGCTTGATCCCCTGACCCCGAGATCATGACCTGAGCCAAAATCAAGAGTCAGATGCTTAATCAACTGAGCCACCCAGCTGCCCCAATTCTCATTTAATTCTTAATGTCAAAGGTATAAAATATATTTTTGGAGAATTTTACTTAGAGGTTTAGGAAAGCCATTTGATGACGTTGGGCCTGATTCTTTCACAAAAGGTGATGATAGAGCAGTTCTTTTGCATTGGGCCTGAGTATTTGGGTGGAAATGTAGCTACCCCTGTCATTATTTCTTTTTTATGGAAGAATAGATTTTACCCAAAGACAGGAATATTTGTCAATGAGGAAGTGCGGGGTAGGAGAGAGGAAAGAGGGAACACATACTTCTCTTGAACACATCTTTTTTTTCTAATTTGCCTGGCCCGGAAGGGCATAAATGTGGGGTGCTGGAGCGTACCCCTTACTATTTGTTGGAATCTCTCACCACCTCTCTTTACATTTCTGAAGTTTTATGATTATTAAGCAGTTATTATGTGCCAGCTACTTTAATAAGTGCTATTGCTTTCTCACCTGACTTAAGTCTTAAAACAGCACGATAAGATAGATACTATTGTTATTTCCATTGGGAATGGAGACCAAGAGTGGTAAGGAGACTTTGCGCCAAGTCACACACACACAGCCTGCCACAGAGTGAGGATTGAATCCTTTTCTGCTTAGAAACTGAACTCTAAACACTGTGCTCTGAAAACTCTCCTAGGTTAGTTTGTTTTGTGCATATTTCTGCTGGGAAGGCCTGGGCAACCTTGGGCAATCAGCCCCAAGACAGTGATGGAACGGATTTAAGAGGCACCATGGTGGATGACTTAACAGCAGGGCTCAGGTCAAATTTCAGGAAAGATAAAGCTTCTTTCAATGTTTTCCAAATTCTTCTTTCCTGTAGTCTATTTTAATGCTGTCCTGCAGCTGTCCAAAGCTCACCCAAACTCACGCAAAGCTTCTTTTTTTTTTTTTTTAAATGGCTATATTGAGACATAATTTGCATACCATACAATGCACTCATGAAAGTGGCTTTTTAGTAGATTTAGAGTTGTGCATTCATCATGACAATCAATTTTAGAACATATTTATTATTCCAAAAAAGAAACCCACACCCCTTAGCCATCACTCCCAATCTCCCTGTACCCATAACACTAGGCAACCACTAATCTATTTTCTGTCTCTAGATTTGTCTCTTCTGAACATTTCATATAAATGGAATCATACAATATACAGCTTTTTGTTTCTGACTTCTTTTATTCCGTGTAATGTTGTTTATTTTTAAAGATTTTATTTATTTATTTGAGAGAGAGAGAGCACATGAATGGGGAGAGGAGCTTGAGGGAGAGGGAGAAGCAGATTCCCTGCTGAGTGCAGAACCCTATGGGGCTCAAGGGGGCTTGATCCCAGGACCCTGAGATCACGACCTGAGCCAAAGTCAGACACTTAACCAACCGAGCCACCCAGGTGCCCCTTCAGTGTAATGGTTTTTTTTTTTTTTTAAAGATTTTATCTATTTATTTGAGAAGAATGAGATAGAGAGAGCATGAGAGGGAGGAGGGTCAGAGGGAGAAGCGGACTCCCTGCCGAGCAGGGAGCCCGATGCGGGGCTAGTGTAATGTTTTTAAGGTTCATCCAAGTTGTAGCATATATCAGAACTTCAGCTCTTTTTATGGCCAAGTCATATTCCACTGTTTGGATATACCATATCGTATTTATCTATTCATTAGTTGATGGACACTTGGTTGTTTCCACTTCTTGGCTCTTATGAATAATGCTGATGTGAACATCACTCTAAGTTACTTATTCTATAGTTTCATTTCTCTACTTGGAATTTGCACTTGCTCAAATCTAAGTTCAGAGACCGGAGAATATTAGAACGATCTAATTATCAGAATTCATACTGAGGTGTAGATGACTGATGTACTACATGCATTTTAGGAGAGGAATGTTAGAACTCAAATGAACTTTAAATTGGTGAAATAATTGCAGATAGTTCTTTGTGAGGAATGAAGTCTTCCCAGTGCCCTTTCTAACACTGGTTGCTGCCCTGTCACTGTTTTCTCTACACCCACAAAATTCCCAAAGAAGCAATGTAGCAGTCACTTTTGAGAAGCTGTTGATCCTTTCAACAGTTGTGTGTGTAGCCCCCTTTTCATTTTCTTCTGGTCACATTATATTTTCTTTCTCTATAGTGATTTTCCTTGGGTAAATAAAAAGATTGTCACTCTGAATTTTGTCATTACTCATAATTGCAATGTCTTCACAATCTCTTCCTACTCTCTGACAATCACTTTCTATTTTGTAGCTCACTCCTTCTAGAATCATGATTCTAACAATTTGATCCCACCCAGATTTCCAACCCATTGATCCTACTACCTTGTCACTGTCACCTTTCTGATGTCCTCTTTTCCATCTTGACCAAGCTTAAATTCCATGTGCAGTCAGTATAGTTACTCCCTTGCATATACCCCCAATTTCCTTGCCTGTTTTTGGCATCGGTGTTATTCCTTGCTCAAGCCACTATTTCTCTCTCTCTCTGTCTACTACACACCTAAATGAATCTGCCTAGGACTAGAGGAAAACAGACAATCGTGCCTGACTGTATAATTTGTCCAAATTTATCCTATTGTAAATTAGTGACTACCTTCAAGTGAGCCTCCAAAGCTCTATGCTTTATCCTTAATGCTGCCTGAAAATGATGTTTCTCTATTCTCTTGACTTTCCCACATTTCTAGTTAATTTTTTTCACATCTCTCCTCAAACTTCAAATACCTCCTCCATCATTCTTAATCACAACTGAAAGATAATTCTCCATCTGCAACCATGCTTTCCTACCTACTAAAGGTCATTGATGGAGCAATTCTCCCCTCTCTCCTGCTTCATCAATTTTTCCCTTTCTTAGAACTTTGTTATCAATATACAATTATTCTATTTCCTATCTTAAAACGAATAATGAAAACCAGAGCTTCCTACTGACTCTACCATCCCTGCCAGTCACCACCCCATTTTTTGGTTTTCTTTTACAGCAAAATTCTTTGAAGCAGTTGCCTTTATCCACTGCCTTGTTGAAATCTCCACTAGAAGAGCTAATCCATGTCTCCCACAATATATCCAGAATGGAGCGTCTGATCTTCACCCCTGCATTTGTCTCCATCTCACTGATGGCAAAACCACCCTTTTAACTTCTCAGGGCCAAATTCCTAGAGCGATCTCTCATCTTCTCTTTCTCTCTTGCCCCACATCCAATTAGTCAGAAGATCTCATTTGCTCTGCCTTTAAATTGCATGCTTTATCTGATCAATTCTCATCATCTCTACTATTAACACCCTGGTGAAAGCCCCTGATTGTCTCTCACTCCTAATTAGTCTCCCTGCTTCCATCCTTGCTCCTTACCATTTGTTTCAATAAGGATTGATCCTCGTAAAGCATAAGTCAGATCATGTCAGTCCTCTGCATAAAACTCTCAGTATAAAAGCCAAAATACTAACAATGGCCTACAAATTCCTGTATGAATTGGGCCCCTATTCATTTCTGATCTCATCTTCTGTAATACTTTCCCTTCTACTCACACAAGCCGATGTGCACTACCTCAGGGCCTTTGCACAGGGCACTTCCTGGAATTCTCTTCCCCTGGATACATACAAGACTAGCTCCCTCACTTGCTATAAATCTTTTTGTACATCCCTTTCTCAAAGAGGTACACTAGGCCACCCTTTTTAAAATTGTATAGCATCTCTGCCCTGATCTTCTTACCTGTTCTGTTTTTGCATGGTGTTTGCACCTTCTAATACACTATATAATTTCTTTTTTTTTTTAATGATTATTTTTTGTTGTCTGTTTCTTTCCACAAGAATGTACGTTCCATGGAATCTGGAATTTTTGTTTTATCCACAACCATTCAGTGCTGGCTCACAGTAGGTGCTCAATAAATATTTGATCAATGAAGTGATCTGAGAAATTGAGAAATGCATTCAATATCATCTATTAAATTTATTGATCAAATGGCTTTATTGTGTGAAATATCAATTTTCTTCGAAAGTTTGGTACTAGAACCATATATTAAATCTGATGCTTATTTTAAAAATACCGTTTATTAAAAAGATATATACATATATGTATGTATATATACATATATATATATACTTTTATTTATCACCCCTATTGCTACCCTATTATAAGCTTTCCTTGAAATGGTTATTTTAAGAGTTTGCTATAGAAAAATCTTTGTTTTAAGCTACATTATATTTAAAAGCAGCGATCTTTTGATAACTAAAACCTAAAATCACGCATTTACTCTAAAAAGAGAAGTTTGAAGGGGTGGTATGAGCTTCATGCCTTGGAATTTGGCGTTGAGGACTCCCCGAATTCTCCAACTGCTGGAGACCTAGCTGAGAGCTAAGAATAGTGCAGAACGTAAACTTCTATAGTAGCAACTGTGAGAGGAATTTTTAGAAGCGGTGTGAGACTATAGCATTGTCAGAGAGTTTGAGAAATGGTCCTCTTTAATTGTCAAAAGTACATATTTTTAATTATGTATTTTACTGTCCTAACTTCAAATGGAAGTTTGTAGGACCCTGCTTCCTGGTGTCATTAATTACCTTTCTTCATTCATGTCTTATTTAACATTATTATGAGGGAACATAGAGCATAGTCTATATTTGGCAAAAGACACGTGTTTATTGCCATGTTTCACAGGAGTACCATCAAGGCTTCCAGAAATGCATGTGGCAATTTTATCTGACATTGGATTATAATTTGTTGAATTTGTTTTAGACTCAAGATCCTCATTTTTGTTTGCAAGCTTTCAGGGTTGGGTTCAAGGTAAGTCTAGGAGATTCTGGAATGTACAGCGGTGTTGGTTTTGGTTTCCTTCTATCTGTCCTTCCAACATTCTTATTTCCCTTTCAGCATCTTGCCACTTGTATCCAGTTTGGTCATGGGGAATCCCACAGAACCCGCCCCTCCTCAGGAAGTGCCCTATGCCCTGGCTCAACCTGGCTCCTTCCCCTTCAGTGGAAACCTATTCTTAATTGGCTGAGTGATGGTGGGAAAAAAAAAAACTAGTCTACATCTTTTCTTGTGAAATAAGGAAATTGGTCTAGATGATATCCAAGATCCCTTCTTGCTCTAAAGTCTTGTGATTTTATGATTCTGCCTCTTTTCTGGGCAAAATGAAAACTACTGATTATAAACTTTCTTGGGAACATTGTTGTCTTCCTCATGTTTGTGGAATTATTCTTTTTGTTTTGTTGATCTCTCCCTCTCTCTCTTTTGTATTCTCGGAAATATTATCTGGACCTAAAATAGTATTCTGCTTATAGTACATTTCTTGGAAGACAGGTCTGTCTCAGACCCAGTTTCTGTTTGGATTCAAGCCCCACTGGGACTGATGGGCAGTTTGGTGGCAAGGGGCATGTCCCACTCTTGGTGAATGCATTGCATTATGGCCAGCTTTGCTACATGCTTCTCCACTCTTGGACTCAGCACGGATCACTGAGTCCTCCATAGGACCATTTATTGAAAGGTGTGATATTACTGGTAATATTATGGTTTGATAGCCATGGTCCTTGCAGGCGGCTCTTTGTGAGAGCCCACCTTGGGCTGGAAAGAAGTAAGTGAGTGTTATTGTCCATCTGAAGCCTACAGGCCTCTGCTGAGATTAATTGTTGGCAAACTCTCCCTAAGATCCCTGACTATAAAGCTCTCTAGGGAATGCAAAAGATTATAGTCATTACCCTGATGAAAAGCTGAGCTAATTTT
Source organism: Mirounga leonina (assembly GCF_011800145.1). Classification (NCBI taxonomy): domain Eukaryota; kingdom Metazoa; phylum Chordata; class Mammalia; order Carnivora; family Phocidae; genus Mirounga; species Mirounga leonina. Next base: position 11,222,199 of record NW_023270447.1, read on the forward strand.
ACCTGGATCTGACCCTCTGGTTCCAGGGAGTCTAGTTATTTCAACCCTGTCACTACGATGACACACTCTCATGAGGGCATCGAGAGTGTGATTAGCTGCTCATCAGGTGCCGGCCCCCTAGCATTGCCTTTAGAGCTCACAGACATTTCCCTGGAATTTAAAACGCCTTCTGAAACGTGGGTCCTTCCATTGTCAGTCATCCCTGCTTTGTCGCTGGGCAGTTGGGCCGGAGCCAGAGGGGAAGGACAGGGCATGGCAGACACATGAGTCTGCAGGGGGGGCGCAAGGCAGGAACCCCAGGGGGAGAGGACAGGACAACAGGTGTGGGCACCCAGGGCACAGGCAAGATGATGTTCTCCCAGCAGGGGACTCGGGGGTGGGGGGAGTGTGGAACACAGGCAAACTACCTGCAGAGCCAACTCATTAAGTTTCATGTGATTTTCCAGAGCTTTCTTCTTTGTTTCTGACTGGCAGACACCCACAGTCACACTTGATTAGAGTATTACTTTCTTCGTTACCAAGGCAGTTTTATTATCGAAACCTGGTGAAATATTACAAAGAAAACTGTCATGATGTGCCACATAAAGAGGCCCAGTGAAGAAAAAGAGCTTCTTCAAAAGAGAAGTCATGATTTAGATCACGTTTTCTCAGTACTAATACTGCTGTCTTCGTGATGCAGAACAGATTTGGGGGGGGAGGAATTTGGAATACTAGTTTTAGGGCGCCTGGGTGGCTCAGTCCCAGACTTTAGGAAGTCTAAAAATTCCTCTCACAGTTAAGTTTCACTTAACCCTGAAAGTTAAGGGTTAAGTGTTTGCCTTTGGTTCAGGTCCTGATCTCAGGGTCCCAGGAGCCCCAGCAGCAGGGAGCCTGCTTCTCCCTCTCCTTTTTCCCCTCCCCCTGGCGCTCTCTCTGTGTCTCAAATACATAAATTAAAAAAAATCTTAAAAAAAAAAGAATACAAGTTTGAATTAAACAATGGTTTCAGCACATGGATAAAAGTGGGGATTTGGGGTTAATTAGGAATGAAATGATGTGGCAGGATCCACTTAAGTAATAGCTCTCCAAGGGCCTGGCATTTCCTGAGGTGGAGGAGCTAAGAGTTTTTAAAATTCTCCCTGCTTCCAAATAGTTAATCCTCAGGAAGTGCCCTTTGTTGAAGTCATTCCTGCTACCTGAGATGGTGAATTTAAAAAAAAACAGGCTTGCTTCAAAGGCAGCATGGAGAGTATAGCACTGTAGTCCTAAATGCTCCCCCGCCCAGATTTCTTTGAGGAGACTTGCCCTCTCCTAGGCCCTTTCATGCTTCGGAACGGCAGAGGTAGTCGGCGTACTGGGTGACATTGTCTTCACGAATGTCCTTGATGTACACAGATGTGCGGAACCAAACTTGAGTGAAGTTTGGAAGACAGGCCCAGGAAGGATTGGATGTGAAAGTATCAGCACAGAAAACACATATAGCATAGTAATCATGCTTTATTCTCCATGAAGTGATCCTTTCCCTCATGCACCACCGCCAGAACTGTTTTTTTCTTTACAACCATTTCTCTTTTAGTTTTTCTTCACTGAAGTTGCCTTGTCCTGACTTGCTCCCTCTATTAGAAAAGACCTATTTATAACATGTATAGCTTTGTTAGGATTGGAAATCTTGACTCATCCATTCTCACTTTTAATAACTACCTAGGCTGAAGATGTGACTCTTGACAAAGTACTCTTGCCGGTACTCAATTTTTGCTCTGGGAAAGACAGAGTGACCAAATTTTATTTCTAAGGCACTAATAAGAGCTAGAAATTATTTTGGAAACAATAATATGCTTAGCCTGTATCTCTGAGATTTCTGCCACTTGACATGCAGGCTCACATGTAAAATAATAGTGAGAATAACATTCGGTGAGAACTTGCTAGGCACCACATAGTGTACATTCTTTACATATATTGACCCACTCATTTTTTACTTTAGGGCTAGTCCTATTAGCATCACCTCAAGGGAAGGGCTAAATGGTTAGTGGTCTGGGTTCAATACATGAACTAAGAATTAAAAGAGGGGAGGGGCACCTGGGTGGCTCAGTGGGTTATGAGGGGAAGGACAGGGCATGGCAGACACATGAGACTCTGACTCTTGGTTTCTGCACGGAGTCTGCTTGAGATCCTCTCTCCCTCTCCTTTTGCCCCTCCCCCCCACTCGCTCTCTCAAATAAATAAATTAAACCTTTAAAAAAAATAAAGGAAGGGAGATTGATTCTGAACAACATGTAGCAGATGCCCCATTGGATCCAGCTGCCCTGGCATGAGGTTGTGTTCTGGGGACAATGGCGAAGCATGTGAGAATCAAAGAAGAAAAGCCTTGAAATGCAAGCGTAAGGAAACATTGTGGATATGACTGTCATCTGGTCCAGTATGGACATCACCTCAGCAGTGGATAGCTGTTTAGCCAGTGCGGGGACTTGACGGTGAGCCCAGTTATGGTGCTAGTGGACTGATGTGCCTTTTCATTCTCTCCTTCCCCTAACATTGAGGGAAAAAATGACCCTTGAATTGAACTGTGAAAGCCCTTGTTATTCTCAGACAATTCAGGATTAGGATGGGATGCCATTTTTAGGAAATGGATGCTAGACTTCCTGCTGGGGCCAATGCAGTTTCTAGCAACAAGTTGGAAAGGTAAAGCTGGTCTGACTGTATTTATGCCAGAAGTTGGAAGAAGGTCTTACATCTATGAATAGACATTTCTATGGGTCATTACCTTGTCCAGCAATCTCCAGTGAGTTCCCACTGTATATGGTATTAACCTTCAATTCTTCATACCAGCTTCCAATGTTTTTCTAGTTGTTCTTTTGGGATCTAATATAGATCTTTTGTTGGATCTAAGAAGTCTCCTTTCTGTTCCCTGAATATGCTGTGCTTTCTGATTTGAAGCTTTGCTCCTGACTTATTCTGTGGCTTTTGAAAGGAATATCTCTTCCCCTCCCACTATCCAAATTGTACCCTTCCTCCACTAAAACCCCAGGGCCCTTCATGAAGCTTTTCTTTAGTGCATGTGCATCTTTTCTTTCTTTAAATTCCTGTTGCATTTGCTATCTACTTTGTTCCTCTGTTTCCCTGAGAATAAAGTGCTAATTATCATTAATTACCTACTCTGTATATTTATATCTTTTCACCTTAACAAAGCTTTAAATTCCGAGAGGATAGGGCTTCCAAGACTTACCATTTCCTCTGTATTCTCCACAGAGCAACTTTGATCAAAGGAACAAAAACTATGCACTGAATCAGAAGACTTGAATTTCAATCCTGGCTCTGCCATTTCCTAATTGCGACTTTAGGTGACTTTTTTAAGACTTAGCTTCTTCATCCATAAAATGGAATTAAATTGACAATAGCTATCTCACACGGTTACTGTGAATATTAAACACCAGAAGGTATGGGAAATTAAGTGTGCAAAGACCAGACACATGTAAATTACTAAGAATATTTGCTCATAAAATTTTTTTCAAATGAATGACTATTATTATAACCACACTTTTCTAACCACAGGAAGTTATGTCATTTCAGTTCCTTTCTTAGGGATGCCAGAATATCTCAGAACATGTTGACTTCATTTTAAACATCCCCATTAAAATCATGACCTTCCTTCAAAGCGTCATTTGCTTTCCTGCGCAGTCTGGGCCCTGTCGTTAGTCACATCAAAGACGTGCTATCTGTCATGTTTGGATCCTTCCCCCTGCTGATGTACATTTCCCATCTTGCTATATTTGTCATCTATGGCAAACCACTCCAAAATGTCGTGGCAGTTAAAATAGTAATAATCATTTATTATTTCTCATTGCTTTGTGGGTCAAAAACTTAGGAGTATCTCACGATACTGTAGTCAGAGGTCAGGTGTGGCTCTGTTACCCGAAGACTTAACAGGGGCTGGAAGATCCACTTCCAAGGTGGTTTACTCATATAGCTCTTGGCTAGGCATTTCAGTTCCTTTCCCCATGGTCCTCGTCCTGCTTGAGTTTCCTCCTGGAATTGTAGAGGAGGAAAAAATCTTTTTTCCTTCTACCCTTCTAGGTTCTAGGCTCGGACCCCTGTAACAAAAGAAGATTAACAAGAGATAAACAAGTTTATTAACATGTATATCTTGTATATACATGGGAAATATTTGGGGTTGAGTAATTCAAAGAGGTGGCTAGAATTGGAGTTTAAATACCATCTTTAGCTAAAACAGAAGAAGGGTTTGGGGGAGGCCAGTTATGGGAAGATGAATAGGAAAGCGCAGTAAATAAGTGTAAGGTTTATTACATAGATTTAAGTGTCTTCTCCATTGATAAGAGTCTTTTGTGGTTTAGAGTGATCTTCCTGGTACAAATAGGGAGACATCTTTACAGATGGAGATTTTCTTTATAAATATAAATTTGCCTTACCAAAGGATAACTTCTACTCCATTTTCAGAGCTTCTCCTGTGTTTACTGTTTCTCAAAATAATCTTGAAGCCAAGGAGACATGTTTTGAGGTGGTGCATTCTGGTCTCCTACTGTATGATACTTGGCTTCCCCCCAGAGTGAATGAACTGAGAGAAACTGAAATGCTTTTTATGACCTAGTCTTAGAAGTCACACACTGTCACTTTTGCCATATTGTACTAGTCACCCGGGGCAGGAATAATTCAGTTGGGTGGTGGTGGGATAGTGGTGGTTATCATCAGAGGCCATCTTTGAGACCAGAAACCAATGGTTTCTGTTTCTCCTATTTGAAAAATCTATTAATCCCCTTCCACAAGATCCCTGAATCTCATGCTATTACAGTATCAGCTCAAAGTCCAAAACGGCATCATTTAGGTCAGATCTGGGTAACGCTCCTTAATAATGTTCCTCAAGATCTGAAGACCTGTGAACTAAGGGGACAAGTTTTCCGTCCCCTTAATGCCCAGTATCCAACAATTAAGGGAAAGGCATAGGATAATAGCAATCCAGCTCTTCAAAAAGGAGAGAAAACAGGCGTCACACAGTGGTCTATGGTCTGTGGCAATTCTACAATCCAGCTAGGCCCACACTGCCAGTTCCTTGATTACGGCTCGACTCTATTGCCTGGGAAGGATTCTCCGAGACTCTTGCCTCTGCTCTCTGGGCTCCTGATTCTAACTTCTGAGTCTTCCTTTTTCCTATGAAATGACTAGTATTTGCAGCTGAGTGGTTTTTTTCAACCTGCTTCTCGCCCAAGGTGTTTGGGGATTCAAAGCTCTCTCATTTTGTACTGTCTCCGTCCTTTTAAATCCAAGAAGACATAATTCTTTTTAAAGTTTTGTGAGTTTTTTAAAAAAAATATTTTATTTATTTATTTGACAGAGAGAGACAAAGCAAGAGAAGGAACACAAGCAGGGGGAGTGGGAGAGGGAGAAGCAGGCTTCCTGCGGAGCAGGGAGCCCGATGCGGGGCTCGATTCCAGGACTCTGGGATCATGACCTGAGCCGAAGGCAGACGCTTAACGACTGAGCCACCCAGGCGCCCCAAAGTTTTGTGAGTATTTAATGAATAGATTTATAATCCAGTCTATTAGACTGAAGCTACACAAACACATTTTTTCAAGATAGACTCCCCTTCACCTTGATCTTCCTACAAGGTTACTGAGAGATGTCATCCAGAAAATCAAGAGCCACAGTGACAGGCAAATGAGTGTTTACTTAGGATTAAAGGATTGCAATTCAGGGAGCACAATTCATTTAGATACCTAAATAGTGCTCCTGCTTACAGGAGAAAGCAAGGGGTTTTTATGAGGAAAAGGAAGCAGAGTCAGGGGACTGCATAAGTTAAGAAGAGAAAAAAATGTTTTCTATGTGTGTTTACAAGCTAAGCTACTCTGGGTTATACATCGACTGACCACTGATTCTATTTTCAGAAAGTCCACAACCATCAGTCTTGTGATCAGGATGTCTGTTCTGCTGACTTCTCAAACAATTGCTTAAAACAAGTGCCATTTTGCCTGGTCCAAAGGTTTAGGCCCAGTTCAAACAAAGGTGGATAAGGTAGTTTCTCTATAGTAGTTTCTCTGACTTTATTTTAAAATGGCACCAGTCATGTCAATTTTTCACCAAGACATAACCTTTAAGAGTCTTGGAGGGATTTTTGCTTAAAGGAGCAAATCTGTGTTTCTTAGTCTTAGACCTTAGAGGACCTTTTGTCTGACTGAGTAGTTTTTCTAGGTACTGCCTGAGATCTTTCTAAGGCCTTAAGAAAGGATCGTATGGTTCTCCACTGGATTTGGTCTTTGTCCTGAAGTGATTTCTTAATTTGAGAATCTTGGGAAGGCTGAGAATGGGAGAGTTTCATTTTTGAACTCAGCAAGTCTTGGCTTCTTTATATTTAAACGTTTTTCTTCAGCTCATCTCTCCTCTCGTATTTTACTGTAAGGAGCAAAAAGAAGCCAGGTGGGACTTGTAGCAACCTGCTGGAAATCTCCTTAGCTAGATCCTCTAGCTCATTAGATACGTTTTCTACTTTGCCCATTACTGCAGGCCACAGTACTCCTAACATTTCTGCCACTACATAGCAAGGACACGCTTTCCTCCAGCTTTCAATAACATTTCTCACACTTCCTTTTTTTCTTTTTCTCTTAAAAATAGACTTTATTTTTAGAACAGTTTTAGGTTCACAACAAAATTGTGCAGAAAGTAGAGTTCCCAGGGGCCTTCATCCCCATGATGTAGTTTTGGAATATAGGTGAGGTTTGGTGGGGTGGGGTCTGGAGCCGAGGGCTGAGAAAGAATTCTTGAGACCTCTTTGGTGCAAAAAGGTGGTTTTATTAAAGCATGGGGACAGGACCCCTGGGCGGAAAGTCCTGCACTGGGGTTGTGAGGAGCAATTGGTTATATACTGTGGGGTTGGGGGAGGTAAGGAAAAAGGGAGGTTTTCAAAAAAACTTTCTTATGCTAAAGAGAACCTACAAGATCCTGGAGGCCTTGCCATTGTCAAGGTTGTTTTTCCCTCTAGCAAGGCATTTAACATTAAGACAGTTGGGGGCTTCCTGGAGGAGATGTCACACATGTCCCACCCAGGAGGGCGGGGGTGAGGTTGCAGGGTGTCAGTTTGTGCTTTGTCCTCAGTTAGCCTTCTGCTCCTTCATCACCCACACAGACACAGCTTGCCTACCATCAGCATCCCCCACCACAGTGGTATATTTTTTACAATCGACAAACCTACATTGACACATTACCATCCAAAGTTCGTAGTTTACCTTAGGGTTCACTCTTGGTGTTGTATATTCTATAGGTTTTGTCAAATGTATGGTGACATGTATCCACCATTATAGTATCATGCAGTGTAATTTCACTGCCCTGAAAATCCTCTGTGCTCTGTTTATGCCTCCCTTCCCCCTAATCACTGATTTTTTACTGTCTCCATAGTTTTGCTTTTTCTAGAATGTCATACAGTTGCAATCATAAGTATGTAGCCTTTTCAAACTGGGTTCTTTCACTTAGTGATATGCATTTAAATTTCCTCCATGTCTTTTCATGGCTTGATAGCTCATTTCTTTTTGGTATAGAATAATATTCAATTGTCTGGATGTACCACAGTTTATTTACACATTCAGACACTGTTTTTTATTTTTATTTATTTTATTTTATTTTCACTCACTATCTTTTAAACTCTTACTGAAGCACATCAGGCTTTCATAGCAGTCTCTTCCAAGTCTTTTAGGTTCTTAAAAACATTTTTCTCAAGGTCCTTCCAGTTTCTGTCTATCACCCCATCTCAAGCCACTCACATTTTATTTTATTTTATTATATTATTTATTTATTTTTAAAATTTTATTTATTTATTTGACAGAGAGAGACAAAGCGAGAGAAGGAACACAAGCAGGGGGAGTGGGAGAGGGAGAAGCAGGCTTCCCGCCGAGTAGGGAGCCTGACGCGGGGCTCGATCCCAGGACCCTGGGACCATGACCTGAGCCGAAGGCAGATGCTTAACGACTGAGCCACCCAGGCACCCCAAGCCACTCACATTTTAAATTTTTGTTAGAGTAGCATCCATTTCCAGGTACCTAAATCTATATCAGTTAGGATCTGATCAGAGAACCATTATCTTTCTCTATGTCTGTGTCATGTTTGTGTCCTATGTTCATATCCATATCCACACTACGCCACATCCTCATCCATGTCCACATCCTCATTTTCATCCATACCCAGATCCATACCATATCTATATCTACATCTATATCCATGTCCATATCCACCTATCATCTATATCATCTGTATCTATCTCAGTATCCCTTAGTATATAAACATCAACACACAAAAGGAATTTATTTTAGGGATTTGACATCACGCAATTGTGAGAGCTGATTGCACAATTTACATGAAGCTTTTATTTCTTTGTCTGGTAATGGAGCCTGAAGTTCTCAGAAGAGGCAGTTGAAGGCGAAAAAACACTGAAATGGCCTTGAGTCAGTCCTTTCCTGATTCCCTTTAACTCAGGTGATGGGCATATCTTGCAAGAGAAGCTGGCACTCTTTGTCACAGAGCTAAACGTGCACCTGGCCCAGGATCCGTAGAAGCTGAAGTGGGAGATCTATCTGGAGATGGAGAAGTTGTTCACTTGGCTGCTACCCTGTGCCACCCAAGAGAACAGCATGGAAGCATGATGTCCAGGAGCTGCAGCTATACCTTGAGCCTGACATTGACCTTCCCAGCACAAAAGGAAGATGACTGCTCCTCCTCTTTTGCCTTTCAAATGCTGTCTTTTGTGCTTCAAAGTCACCTAGTCCTACGTAGAGAAGGGAACTCTGGGAGATTTAGCCAAGCTGACATAATACAAATCTACCACACTTGCCTATGTTCTTGTCTTTCCCCATCCCATACATTCTTTATTTCTTTTTTTTTTAAGATTTTATTTATTTATTTGAGAGAGAGAATGAGAGAGAGCACATGAGAGGGGGGAGGGTCAGAGGGAGAAGCAGACTCCCTGCCGAGCAGGGAGCCCGATGCGGGACTCGATCCCGGGACTCCAGGATCATGACCTGAGCCGAAGGCAGTCGCTCAACCGACTGAGCCACCCAGGCGCCCCATTCTTTATTTCTTTTTAACTGCAAGATAAGATGCAAAATTTTTGCATATTGTGTTAACTAAACTCAATGGAATCTTTGTTATTATATGACAGTTTTAAAAATTTTTTTGAAGTTTTGAAGTTTTTTTGAACTGTTTGTTCAACTTGTATTTAGTCCTCATTGAATTCCTTACAGTCTTTTTCTAGTCTCATCAAACCCTTACTTTTTCCTCATGCTTCTCTCTCCTGTTGCTGAAGTTTTTTTTTTTTTAAAGATTTTATTTATTCATTTGAGAGAGAGAGAGCATGAGCCGGGGGCTAGATGTGGGTCTTGATCCCAAGACCCCAAGATCACGTCTTGAGCCAAAGGCAGATGCTTAACTGACTGAGACACCCAGGCATCCTTTCTCCTGTTACCAATGTTAATTAAAGTAAAGGGATGTAGGCTAGATCTGTGGTTCTCAAACTTTAGGGTGATTGAGACTCAGCTAGAGGCCTTATGAAGACAGAGATTGCTGGGTCCCACCCCCAAGATTTTTAATTCCACAGGCCTAGGGAGATGAGAAGAATGTCCTTCTGGCAAGTTCCAATGTGAGGCCAGACTGCAAAGGTTTTAGTGGTGAGCTAAGGATGGGGATGGAGATTGAACCAAGGTAGGCTGAGCATAGTACTATGGTAATAACAGGGTTTTGGGGAGAGACCCCGTGTTTTAAACATTTGGATGGCTCCCTTGGCCCTGGTGTCATACAACTTGCCTGCTACATCTAGGGTTAGCTTTACGGGTTTCTAGGAAGATCTTAAACCTATTCCATGTGTATTTTGGTTTTAGCAAAAAAAAACACACAAAAAACAACCCCCCCCCCAAAACAAAACAAAACAACAAGACATACTGGAATAAATGCATATCCAGACCCTTGATGAGATGGTGAAGACATGAGGAAAAGAAGTTCAGATCTTACCAACTTGATGTAGCCATCTGGAGATTACTTTCTTGTGGAGCTGTTTCATGTTTGTGGCAGCTGATGTCAGGCCTATAAATGCTGCAAATCCACAGGGAAAATTTTCATACTTAAAAAAAATGATTTTCCCAATTTTTACTCATATGTGGGCAAGAATATTTGTTCTGACTGTACCTGAGATTCACATCCATACTTGAGCCTCTGCCTTCTCTGACATTGAGTAGTTCTGATGTAAGTGAGCAAGAGGCAGTTTTAGCAAAAGACACAGACAGGTATGATAAACTTTAAAGTGGCTTCACTTGCTAATAAAAAGGACAGTAGACCTAGGAGTCAGGAGACAAGTTCTAGCTCCAGGTCTGCTATTAACATGCTGCAAGATTTGAGCAAGTTGCTTAAATTATCTGGTCTCAGTTTTCTAGACTGTAAAATAAAGGGGATGGATGAGATAATTTCAAAGGTACCAAATCTAAAATTCAATGACAGTTTTAATTGGAAAACAGGTTCATTAAGCAACAGGATTGATGTCTTTATTCTGAGAAGTAATACAGAGACATATTAGAAATGAACAAATTTTGAAAAATAGATTGAAATGGTCTGTTGTAGCTTCAGAACTTTAATCAGATTCTTACAGGACAAACTAATCTGCTAACTGGTTTTAGGTGAGTTGAACTTTTTGAGGAAGGTTGAGAGGGCTGGTTGTACTCCCAGGCACGACCGTCTCTTGTTTTATGTGATTTCCTCTCATGGGTCAATGTCAACAACCGGGCACATACAAAGAAAGCCATTGAGTTAAGGTTTCAATGCATAAGTGACTGTGGCAGGGTAAGTTTTGGTGGTGGAATTTGATAAAGCATCTTGATTGTTTACTTATGACCTTCATCATATTGAAACTTAATTATAAATAGCTCTGAACAAATTTGACATTGAATGTCCTCTGAAGGCATCCTGTTGGAATTTAGTTACATCACTTGGTGATGATAACAGCCTGAAACAATTTTTAACCTAATTTTTTCAATTTAAAGACATTGAAAATGTAAATTTTTATTTAGTGTTTTTGGGAATGGAAGATGAATTCAAAAATAGCTAATTTTTTTCCCCAAGGAGAAATGAAGATTTATAAGCAAAATGTAGATGAAAGAACTCTCTTCTTACTTTTACTATTTTAACTAGTGAGAAGGAGAAACCCAGAACAATCCGTCTGAGAGAGAGATGTGGATTTATAGGGCTTTGATGAGACAGGTAGGCCAATTCTTAAAAAACTACGGATAGAGGTTGTTTTTGACTCACTCCTCCTATCTCCTTTATTTATTTCCAAACAGTTTAATAAGGGTCTGCCAAGTGTAAGGAACCTATGTGCTGGAGCCTATTTCAATTCCTTTGTGTTTTTCAGCTAGGATATAAATACATATGATGAATTTTTAATGGCAACATGACAAAGTAGAAAAGAGCCCTGAAGTGAGCATGGTCCAAGAGGAGGAGATTTAAGGAGTCTTTAAAATTGTATTCAATCAGGGATGCCTGGGTGGCTCAGTTGGTTAAGCATCTGCCTTAAGCTCAGGTCATGATCCCAGGGTCCTGGGATCGAGTCCTGCATTGGACTTCTTGCTCAGCAGGGAGCCTGCTTGTTGCTCTGCCTGCCACTCCACCTGCTTGTGCTCTCTTTGTCTCTGACAAATAAGTAAATAAAATCTTAAAAAAAATCATAATCATCCAGGGGCGCCTGGGTAGCTCAGTTGGTTGAGCACCTGACTCTTGGTTTGGGCTCAGGTCATTATCTCAGGGTTGTGAGATGGAACCCTTGCATGGAGCCCCACATGGAGATTCCCACTCAGCGTGGAGTCTGCTTATTTCTCTCTCTCCCGCATCTGTCTGCCCCTCCCCCAATAAATAAATAAATAATCTTAAAAAAATTGTGATCATCCAAGTGTGTGTGATTTTTTTGTTTGTATTTTCAATTTTTAGAAATGGAATGGTTCCACAATAATATTGAGCATATAATATTAGTTTTCTTCTCCCATTTTACAAAAGTTTGTAGACAAGTATCATTATCTCTATTTTTTAAATTAAAAAAAAAATGGCTGAGCCTCATTGTTTAAATAATTTATCCAAGATCAAAAACCTAGTGAGTGGTGAAAAAGGGATTCACACTCAGGTCTACTAATAGGAAATCTCATCTATCACACCTTATTTCCACTGATTCTAGGTCCAGGAACAGGGTAGATTACTAGATGTAGCCCCTTAAATCAGAAGCCTCTTCATTAATCTGGACCATTAGAAAAGTCCATTTTATATAAAAACTGCAAAGAAGCTTTTGACTATCATGCTCCTCCCTGCTTTTCCCCTACTGTATCCTCATCCCTGACAAATAAGGGGAGAGGAATTTATAGAATTGTAGTCTTTGCAAAACCAAGCTGGCTGATTTAGGAGACTATCACCCTAAAAACAGATCCTGTTGGAAGGAAAACTATGCACAGTTCCACAAAGCGCCCTTGCCATGCCTTGATTAGTGGTTAAGATATGATCTTGACAGGACTGGCTATATAACTTTCAGTGTTCAGTACAAAATGAAAACGAGGGGCCCCTTGTTCAAAAGTTATTAGGAACTTCAAGACAGAGACAGCAGAGCATAAAACCAAATGTGGGGCCTTTGTCAGTGTGGAGCCCTGGGTGTCTGCACAGGTTGCATACCTGTGAATTTGGTTCTGGATCTTGAACTCAAAGAAAGAATTACCTCTCCTGGTTCTTTTTATTGATCTACATTGAAGATAGCTTGATATACAGGTTATAGGTTATCTCTATTAATAAGGTTGTGGAATGAAGAGTAAAGGTGACATTAAATTTTTTAAAATTTTAGTCTGCATGATATTTACAGACACAAATAAGCTCTAGAATGGTTTTCTATCATTTTGTCCTTTTCTGGTGGGGGGCAAAGACAAGAGTGGGAAAATGTATTTTAATAAACGGATAATGAATCCACAATGAGCTCAGCTGTTCAGAAACTATATATGATTTCATGGACAGAGGAGGTAATAGCAACATAAAAATGCATTTTATTTATATTGACACTCTAATATTTTTTCCATGTTCTCTCTTTGGATGAGAGGACAAAAGGTAGGCTGCACATAAATTACACAGTTGAGTAGTTGAAAATGCCTACTTAGGGCGCCTGGGTGGCTCAGTTGGTTAAGCGACTGCCTTTGGCTCAGGTCATGATCCTGGAGTCCCGGGATCGAGTCCCGCATCGGGCTCCCTGCTCGGCGGGGAGTCTGCTTCTCCCTCTGACCCTCCCCCCTCTCATGTGCTCTCTCTCTCATTCTCTCTCTGTCAAATAAATAAATAAAATAAAATCTTAAAAAAAAAAAAAGAAAATGCCTACTTAATTGTCTTTAGACTCTCTGGAGCTGTAGGGAAAAGTAAAAAAATGAAAGAAACAGCCTTGCCTTTTGAAGAACTGACGAGTTAGTTTACATTTCAGGAAACAGATTTAGAAAAATACCCAAGAAAGTATGTAGCTGAACTTGAAGAAGATTGAGGATGATATAAGAATAACTTCCTAATTTTTTAGGAACAATTTACCTAAACCAGAAATTCAATGGAAAGAGTATCATGTAAAATATATGACATAGAAAAGAAGGGCTTTGCTAATAATTCTGAGAGACCATCACTTAATTTTTCTTAAAATTAATAGCCTAGTGCTCTTATATTTGAGATACATGAGGCTTTAAAGTAGGACAGAGAAGTTGCTCATTAGTATTTGCAGAAGTTTGAATGTGCTTTGTAGAGAATTACCACATTCTTCATTTGAAATTAGTTTGTCATTATGAATTACCTACATTGGCTACAAATACCCTCAAGACAAAAAGCGCTTTAACCTGGTAATTTTTGTATGTAAGTAATGCAACACTATTCACAGATAATGTTAGCTGAACAATAATTGACCCAAGGCCCTCCAGTCATGAATTATTGTAGACATTTTTAGAGAGGCTTTTAACTAGCATGGTTTTAAAAATTATGATAATACACTATTAATGCTACAATCTCATTTATAGCTGAATTGGTTTAAGAATGTTTTTTATTCTGCAGTCTATATTATAGTATTTTAAAAGGTCCCTGAAGATAGTTTGGCAGTTTCTCATAAAGCTAAACATAGATTTACAAGATGACCCAGCAATTACACTCCTAGGTATTTCCTAACCGAGATACCACCTCACACCAGTCAGAATGAATTGAGACTTATAATCAAACACAAACCTGCATGTGAATGTCTATAGAAGTTTTATTCATAATCACTAAAAACTGATGTTTTTCAGCTGGAAAATGGATAAACTGTGGTATATCCATTCAATAGTACACTCCTCAGCAATAAAAAGGAATGAGCAATTGATTTACCCAGCAACATGATGAATCTTAAAAACACATTCTACAAGTGAAAGAAGCTAGCTCCCATGGGCTACATATCGTGTCATTCCATTCATATCACATTCTGGAAAAGGCAAAACTGCAGTGGCAGAAAACAGATCAGGGTTGCCAGGGGTTGGCTGATGGGGGCAGTTGTTGACTACAGAGAGGATATACAGGAAAAATTTAGGGTGATAGAACTGTTCTGTATGCCATTGGGATGGTAGATGTATAACCTTATGTGTTTTTCAAAATCTATGGAACTGCACATCACATATAGTGAACTTTAATCTATGCAAATTGTAAAAAAAAGTCCACCAGGATATTAGAGATTCCCAAGATGGAATGCAGACTTTGACCAATGATTCTAACTATAGTACAAATGTACAACATAACAACACCAGTGTATGGGGGAAAAAAAGCTGATCTAAGTTGGAAAATGGAGTTTTGGCTCAAAACTGTTAAAAGTGAAGACAAAAGAACTATATACATACTGTATTCTAGGTGATTTTGTTTTTCAAGGAGGTATGGGTTAACAATTATGAAACTGCTTTACATTTACACTGATACTGAACAAAGCAAGTGGGTAGTGGATGGTGGGTGCCATATTTCTCACTGTTGGAGTGGGAGGTTACAAGAGGGGAAGGCTAGAATGAATCCTATGGTCCTGGATTAGAGTTGAAGACATCAGTCTGAATTCACATAGGGCTTAATATACACCCAGATGGGTTAATATAGAAAAAAATTTAGACATGTGTTCTACATATAGGTTAACATACATATATTACTTAGCTTTGTCCACTAAGAGTCTAAGAAGCAGTGATATCCCAGGAGACATAAGCACCATCCGTGCACATACCTTGGTTTCTAAATGTCATTTTGCTATACAAGCAGCTAGGAGTCCTTGGATAAATGGTTGATTGCAGGACTGGGCAGGGAAAACACAAGACAAGCCTGGAGCATCTCATGGGACCAAAAAGTAAAGACATGCTCAAAAAGTAAAGGATTGAGTGTGTCAAAGGGACAGGAGCTAAACTGAAGGAATGCACATTGACCAAAGTAGAATAATCTGAGCCCCAAGATAAATAGCATAATATAGTATTATACTATGAAATACAAAGGAGATATACATATATTAATAATCATATACATAAATGATTGAATAAAAAAGTAAATAAGGAAGAAAAGACAAATCTTTCTAGCAGAATTCCAAATAATTTAGGTAAGTACTTTCTTTTCCCCTTTTTAAATGTGGTTGGACTTACGGACTCACTTTCAAAGGAAAGAGTAAGGAATGAGAAAAATAATAACTTTATTGTAGAGAAACCTGGCAAACCCTACTGTAACCATGTGATCAAGGTTATCACCACCAATGTCAGGTGCAAATCACATACCCTTGATACGATGTAATGAGAAGGGCGCTTCACCTCTGTGGCATTCTTTCCAAAAACCCATAACCCCCGTCTAATCATGAGAAAAACGCTGGACAAAGCCAATTTTGAGGATACTGTATAAAATACATACTCCTTTAAACTCTAAAGGTCATGAAAAACGAAGAAAGACTGAGAAACTGTCACAGACCAGAGGGCACTAATGTGATGTGATGACTACATACAGTGTGGTACCCTGGTTTGGGTTCTAGAACAGAGAAAGAACCCTGATGGGAGAATGAGATTGAAATCTGAAAAAAAGTCTAGAGTTTACTTCGTAATAATGTACCAATCTTGGCTTCTTAGTCTTGAGAAATGTCCCATGGTAAGATGGTAACATTTAAAGGAAACTGAAACTGGGTAAGGGAGATATACTAGAACTCTCTGTACTATCCTCACTACTTGTCTGTAATCTTAAAGATATTAAAACATAACAAATTTATTTAAAAAAACTGCCCTGTTGTTAAAATATGAATTGATTAGTTAGTTGTTGAATTTATTCAAGAGATAGCTGCTGAAGCCTACAATCTCTAGTCACTGATAAAACAATGAACATGTCAGATGCTGTCCTGTCCTCCTGAACTTAGAGTTGAGTGGTGGATAAAGACAATAGGGAAGTTCAAAACAATCTGATAAGCACTTTGAGAAAGTGCCAGAGGTTTAAAAAATATTTTTTCCCCTATATTGAAATTAACAGACATGTGCATTAACTAGATCCTGGAACATAGAAAACATATTAGTCCAAAAATAATATTGATTATTTTTTATATTGGGTAATCCTTAAACTCTGAATGATTTGCCAAGTATTTCAAAGGTTTTTATCGGGGAAATTTGGGGATATTCTTTAATTTATTATACTTTGTCCATCAAAGAATTACTGCCTTACCAGGTAGAGAGCTGTTTCCTTTTTTCAAATACAAAATGGAAAATCAGAGCATACATACTTTAGAATATCTTTCAATTTTAAAAGTTAGTGAGCTTTGTCAAATATGTGACATTTTCTTGCCTGTTTATTAAACCAATGATAAAAGTTTACTTATCGATCATATAAAAATAAACATGATCATGTTTTCCCTTCATCATCAAGATTCCTATTTCTTCAGTTTATCTGAAATAGAAAAATGTATCCCAAAGAAGGAAGATATTCTCACAGTGAAAAAGGGAAAAAAAACCCATATATTCTCATACCTCAAAAGAATGAAAAACCTTGTAACCTTCCTAAGAAGACGGGGCCCTGAAATGCAGGCCCCAAATCACAGACTCTACACTTGCACCCCTAGTCAGGCTATCCTAGCTCTCCCAAACCTCAGGAATGGGTATTTTAAAAGGAAATACTTTTTTGTGGATTTGCAATTTCTCTCTGCAAAGAAATTCATTATCAGTTTGAAAGCGCTTGTGGGGTTAAAAGTCAAGACTTACTTGGGAACGCTGGATGATAGACATCCCGTGTCTCTCTCTTGTTGAGAGGTAATCTCACAAAGGATTCATAGTCTACAGCTGCACATGGAGGCGGCTTCTCTGAGGGGCTCAAACTTGTATGTACGGCAAGTGGAGAGATTGGACGAGTGAATAAGACACATTATGGACAGTCCTGACATCCGCGCCTATAGTTACAGACAGAGAGGTTTCAGAACCAGAGGCTGGAATCTGAAGTGAGAATGAAAAACCACAAGGCGGGAGTTCCCAAGAATGGGAAGGAAGGGGGAGGGACAGTGGCCAGATTTCCTCTAAAGTAGAAGAGACAATAGAGAAGGTATTTCTAATGGGGTAGGAGGACAAAAACAAAACAAACCAAACCAGAGAGCAAAGCAAACCAAACTGAACTATTTTTGGTGGAAGCAAACCTGTTACATATCACTCTTTTGAAAATTACCTCATTGCTGGATTATTTCATTTAGGCTTCTCTTTTCCCTCCCTGCCACTGATTTCTCTCTCTTTCAGTTTATTCTGCAAAGTACTTCCTAAATGACCTTCCAAAGACATCTTAGTGACAATATAAACTTCATGATCAAAAACTTTCCATGACTTGTCATTGTCCCAGAAAGAAAATCCAAACACTTCAACTTTGGTTTTCAAATCTTTAGATCATTAAACAAATCACAAAATTTTCTTGGGCATTGTTTTTTTTTTCATCCATAAAATGACATTGACATATAGAAGCTCATAGATTATCTTAGTAGCCTAGGGCAGATATGTATATCTAATCATTTTTAAATGGTTCAAAAGTAGTATTTTGCTATATCTAACTATTATCTATCTCTCTATCATCTCTCTCTCAGTAGAATTAGTGGTAGTTTGTATTTAGGGTGGATACAAATACAGGGTGTGAATTGTTCTGGTTTCCAATGTTACATTGATTTACCTATACAAGTGGTTTTGATTTTAGTTACCTCGTTTGAAACATGCAAAATAAACAAACCTAATAGCCAAGAGAAAAATAATCACATTTCTACTATTTATTTGGACTTAGACCAATTCTTTTTTTTTTTTTTTTAAGATTTTATTTATTTATTTGACAGAGAGAGACACAGCAAGAGAAGGAATACAAGCAGGGGGAATGGGAGAGGGAGAAGCAGGCCTCCCGCGGAGCAGGGAGCCCGATGCGAGGCTCCATCCCAGGACCCCGGGATCATGACCTGAGCCGAAGGCAAACGCTTAACGACTGAGCCACCCAGGTGCCCCGGACTTAGACCAATTCTGACAACAATAAAAAATGAGAATGCTTTTAGGTGCCTGCTATATATTTTCAGGAGATTTAGTAAATAATTGGTTTAACTTAGTCTTGTCTTGTGATCTTCAAAAATCTTTCCAGCAACCCCCCTGATAGCATCTGCTTCCAGTACGGTTAATTATAAAACAATTAGGTTCTAATGAGGCTTTTGCTTCCTTACCCTGTTTACCAGCACAGTTTCAACATCCTTCTATTGATACGAAACGTGTGGAAACTTCATTTTTTTTCCTTTTCTTTTAAATCTTGATTCTGGAAGCCCTGGTAGAATAGTTAACGAGATTTCTTAAGAGTGAATAGGGAAGTCTTTTTTTCTCTTTTGGTTTTGATGGTACACAAATTAACTCGTTTCCTCTCCTGAGCTGGGAATTCCGAAAAAGGAACCTGTTGGAAATATGAACATTCCTGTTCTTCCTGACTCTTAGTTTCTTTAGAAAATGTTTACGTTACATAACTTTTACTAAGAGGAGAATGGAGGTAGGATTTACCAAGCGTGGTTGTTAATGAAGAACAACATAGAATCACTAATCACGTGACGAACAATATAAACAGCATTGCTTACAGAAATGGTGTAAGTCCAAAGAAGAATTTTAAGTTTAACTCAGGTTGCCACTGAAAGAAGGATATCAATAGTTGCCAGGTACCTACTATGTGTCAGGCATGATGTGAGGCATCCCCCCCCCCATATTACATCTCATCTAATTCTTTTTTTTTTTTTTTAAAGATTTTATTTATTTATTTGAGAGAGAGAATGAGAGAGAGAGCACATGAGAGGGGGGAGGGTCAGAGGGAGAAGCAGACTCCCTGCCGAGCAGGGAGCCCGATGCGGGACTCGATCCCGGGACTCCAGGATCATGACCTGAGCCGAAGGCAGTCGCTTAACCAACTGAGCCACCCAGGCGCCCTCATCTCATCTAATTCTTAGTGTAATCCTATGGCTGGGTAGTTTTTCAATATAGATTATCAGAGATAAGGAAGTTGAGATTTAGGGAATTTTAATAACATGTTCAAGATCACACATTTACTGAATTTCCGGGCTTAGATTGGAAACCACTTTTGTGTGATGCAAAACTGGGATGCAATTTCTGCTATAGCACACTGTCTTTGTTGGTGTTTTTATATACACCAGAGTCTGGTTTCCTGCCTTATGGAACTAGCTTAGTAATCTCAATTTTTCAGGAATGAACGGGCTAGGGGCACCTGGGTGGCTCAGTTGGTTAAGCAACTGACTTCGGCTCAGGTCATGATCTCAGGGTCCTGGGATGAGCCCCTCGGTGTCGTCGGGCTCCCCACTGAGCGGGGGAGTCTGCTTGTCCCTCTGCCCACCCCCTCACCCCAGTTGGTTCTCTCTCTCTCTCTTTCAAATACATAAATAAAAATCTTTAAAAAAAAAAGAATGAGGGGCGCCTGGGTGGCTCAGTTGGTTAAGCGACTGCCTTCGGCTCAGGTCATGATCCCAGGGTTCTGGGATCGAGTCCCACATCAGGCTCCCTGCTCGGCGGGGAGTCTGCTTCTCCCACTCCCACTCCCCCTGCTTGTGTTCCTGCTCTCGCTGTCTCTGTCTCTGTCAAATAAATAAATAAAATCTTAAAAAAAAAAAGAATGAATGGGCTAATGAATTACTAATTGTAAAGTATTCTGGTACTTGTAGAGAAAATGTAATTATTGAAAGAAAAATCATGACATTTTATAGTTACCTCCTCAGATTTTTTTGTTGCTCAAACAAACCCAGGATAACGTATGATGCTATCTGTATTCCCTCTTTAGTGGTGTGAATTAATGGAAAGCAAATGGCCACTGCAAGCATTTCTGAACACCGTTAAGTCATGCTTCCCTGCTGCTAACTTTTCATAAACTTTTAGATTCATGGGGACATAAAGGCCAAACTGCTGTCTTATTAAATTCTCCTTTGATAACAATATGTAGGATTCAAATGAAGAAAATGTTAAAGGTCTATAAGGACCTATCTGGGTTTTCTATCCCTGCTTCAGGAGAGTGCCTCTATAGGATATAAAGAAAAAAGAACTTGCACAACTATATACATAACAGGGCGGCAATTATATACCATATAATATAAAATAAATATATATATATGCACACGTAGAGGAAAGACCTGAAATGAATATGCCAAAATGTGAATTATTGATCATCTGTAGGCCAAGAGCTCATAGGGCAATTCTATTTCATTTAAAAAAATATTTTTCTGCACTTTCTAATTTTTTAAAAGAAAAATGTGTTTTTTTTTCCCCCTGTCATCAGAAGGATGCGATGAATTTCATCTATATTTTAAAAAGATACGTTCTTTTGAAAGCAGTTTTGGTGGAGCATGAGGGTGAGACTATCTCAAAGGGAAACAATCTTGTTTATAAGAGAACTCAGCTTTAAAATGGAAGCAAGGCATTTGTCTCTCCGATGCCATGGCAACCAGAAGAAAACCGCAAAGTCCAACAATGGTATAAAAATGTGCCTCCAGAGTGGGTAAGAAGGAGGCAACCTTGGACCTCTTTTTTTGTTTCCATTTCCCCTAGAACAGAAGGCTGCATTGTGTTTTTCTAGCTGACTCTATCGCTTTCCAGCTAGGCTGCTGTGATAGGAAAGAACAAACAATAATAATAACCCTTTCCTCATGACGTTTGGGTCTTTCCAAAAAATTGTGTGCTTTCTCTGTGCAGAAAAGCATAGCTTCTTTTGATTTAGTTTTCTCTACCTTACCTCCCCTTGATATCTTCAAATTCAGTCACTTTTATGATGAAGTTTCTCAATCCGTTATACATCTCACCCTCAGAATTCCCCTTGGTTTGCCCTCCTTTTTGAGGCTGCAGGGCTGAGTTGATCTTTTCTTTGTGGTCGCTGTTTTCTTCACACCCAAGAGTTCCTTCTGAGAATGTTCTCCTGCCTCAGACCTCAGTGTTTCTGTTGGTCTCCAGTGACTTGGCTGTCTGATACTCTCTTTTCTTTTGGAAAAAAAAAAATTTTTTTTTAACCTAGTTTTATTCTTCAGATAAATCAAATTCCTCCAGAGCTACTAAAGATCACTAAGGGTCCTCATTTTGGGAGGACAAATTCAAATATTTTGATGATAGAGGTTGCCAAGGGAATTCTTCCTCATTAGACTTTCTCCTGTGGCCTGTTTCATATTCCCCTACTACCATGAGAGCAGGGTCAAAATGGTAAGAACTGCTGACTTCTGTGTTGGATTTTACTGTAAGGTTTTGTGTGTTTGGGTGTAAAAACTTTTGTTAATTCAGAAGCAACCAGCAACCTGAGCAAGTGGCCCTCAGTTTTACCTCAAACCAATGCTCTTCAACTAATACAAAGAAAAGGAATTGGGGAGACACTCATCAGGACAAACAGAAAAGTAATTTTTTTTTAAGATTTTTATTTATTTATTTGTCAGAGAGAGAGAGAGAGAGAGCACAAGCAGGGGGAGCAGCAGAGGGAGAGGGAGAAGCAGGCTCCTCACTGAGCAGGGAGCCCGACTCGGGACTCGATCCCAGGACCCTGGGATCATGACCTGAGCCGAAGGCAGACACTTATCGACTGAGCCACCCAGGCGTCCCCAGGAAAGTAACCTTAAAGAATTTCTGGTCTTTGGGGAGGCTGGGTGGCTCCCGAGTTGGGCTCTTGCTTCGCAGAGGGCCTGCTTCTGCTGCTCCCTGTGCTTGTGCTTTCTCTCTCTCTCTCAAATAAATAAATAAAATCTTTTTTAAAAAATTGCTGGTCTTGGGGCGCCTGGGTGGCTCAGTTGGTTAAACGACTGCCTTCGGCTCAGGTCATGATCCTGGAGGCCCGGGATTGAGTCCCGCATCGGGCTCTCTGCTCAGCAAGGGGTCTGCTTCTCCCTCTGACCCTCCCCCCTCTCATGCTCTCTGTCTCTCATTCTCTCTCTCTCAAATACATAAATAAAATCTTTAAAAAAAAAAAATTGCTGGTCTTCAGAGTGGCAGCCAGAGGTGCATTCTCACGAGTGGAAGATCCTGCATGACAGAGCTGGGCCATGACCCAGCGTGACCCTCCGGCATCAGAAATCACAGGAGAGTTGCACCCTCTCTCCAACAAGCCCGGGTCCAGCTGCTCATTCTAGGAAACTGGTGGTAACAGTGTCATTCCTAGGAGCATGATCCAACCAAGAAGAATAAAGATTTCGTGGCCATGAGGAAGCTAACTGTGGGGGAAAGAGGGCTAAGGTCATTCATTTTCCTTTCTTCAGCACCCATCAGTAAGTGTTACCTTAAATGAAATGGGTTAATTCTAGCTACTGCTCTGGATTGACTGGTTGCGGGGCCTGTAGAAAAATCTCTTCATTTCTTCAACAATTTTTTGCAGCCTGCAGAAGTTTCATTCGTATTGCATTAGTCCTTGTGGAAAAAAAAATTACTTCTTACAGTTGTAGGCCACGATAATAAATTTTACCAGTCTCTTAACTTCCTGTCACTTGGAGTCTAGTTGAGGACCGTTTCAGTCCTGAACAATGTGGAGCCTGGCCCAGGGTAGCTTGCTGGGGAAACATAAAGTGGAGCATTTACAAAGTATTGTACAGTGTTTAAAAAGTCTACTCACATAGACTATCTCATTTGACCTTTCCTGGGAGTAAAACATGGTGTCTAGGGAGCCTGGGTGGCTTAGTTGGTTAAGCGACTGCCTTCGGCTCAGGTCATGATCCTGGAGTCCCGGGATCGAGTCCCGCATCGGGCTCCCTGCTCAGCGGGGAGTCTGCTTCTCCCTCTGATCCTCCTCCCTCTCATGCTCTCTCTCTCAAATAAATAAATAAAATCTTTAAAAAAAAAACAAAACATGGTGTCTAGACTGTTTTCAGTAACGAAGAGCCTCAAGCTGGTTCAGGAGTTCTTCTACAACATCCTTCTGGCAGCCTGGAGGGTGTATGGTCCTCAGTCCAAACCATGTTCTATAGTTTACGTAAAATGTTGCACACATAGGACTGAGAATGCTCACTGGGGGCGGGGAGTGTTGGGGTGGGGACTTGGGAGGGACACACAATTCAGGTGTGCCTGAGCAAATTATGATCCAGACGGGGTCCAGGCCTTCCAAATCTGATGGCAATGTTAGTGGGCTTTCCCAGGGTAGGTGAATTTGAATTAATCCAAGGTGTTATCAGAATGATACCAGGTTCTTTTTCTTGTTAAGAGAGAAACAATAGAATATGGAACTATGTGAGGAAATACAAGAGGTGAATGGTCAAAGGCTGAAATAATTTCATTTGCTAAAATGATCTGGGGATGGGTGTGTCTTCCATAATATATGTATGCATTTAGCACAGTGCCAATACTTAGCACGTCCTCAATAGATGTAACATATAATGATAATAAATAATAAATTATGCATGACCCTCTTTTTAAATTTTTCCTTTTTTTTAAAAAAAGATTTTATTTATTTATTTGAGAGAGAGAGAGTGCATACAAGCAGGGGGAGTGGCAGAGGGAGAGGGGGAAGCAGGCTTCCCCACATGGGGCTCGATCCCAGGAGGCTGGGATCATGACCTGAGCTGAAGGCAGACGCTTAACTGACTGAGCCACCCAGGTGCCCCTGTTTTTCCTTTTCTTTCATCAGGCTTGATTTCTGATTCCTATCTTGTTTTTGGCTGCCGGGTTATTCTGTCTTCTTACTTGGTTCTCAACATACTAGGTACTCAATAAAATCTGTTGAATGGACAAATGAAGGCAGGAAGCCTTGCAGCAGTCCTCTGTATTTACTTCCGAGGCAATGTGAATTCCTCAGGAATGAACTCCATCCCAGAGGAACTCAGAAAGATTCACATTTATTAGCACCAAAATTTCCGTTATAAATTTAATGGTGTTAGTCAATCAATTTAGTATTGAAATAACCAGTGTGGCTTTTCTTTTTCTTCTCCTTTTTCTTTTTCTTTCTTCTTCATAGTTGTTCTTGTACAGTCCCTAAAAGGTGGAACAATTCCACTTTTCAAGTTGGCAGTTCTGAAAGCCATTTTATTTTAATGTTTAAGTATTGCCAAAGATAAACAAAGCTGGGTACTAGTTAAAGTGGTAAAGACAGCTTTTGATCCTTAATATACTACCGCAAGAGGGAAAAGAGTCTAGCAGGAGCTGAACTCAACTTCGATTTGTAAAGTGGTGACCTGACATTTTAAAGGGAAAATGAGGGAGTAGGGAGTGGAGGGAGAGGGGCTCCGGACAGCTGGGGAAGTGGAAAATTACAAAAAGAGGGAAGGGAGGGTTGGTTCCTGTGAAGCCCATCTGAGTTGGCTAATTGGAGCTTGCCCAATTAAACCTCTGTGATGGTTAATTTTATGTGTCAGATTGACTGGGCCACGGGATGCCCAGACTGATAAAATATTATTTCTCCAAGTGTCTGAGAGGGTGTCTCCAGAAGAGATTAGCATTTGAATTGGTGAACTGAGTAATGTAGATGGCCATCCCCACTGTGGGTGGGCATCATTTAATCCACTGAGGTCCTGAGACGAACAAAAAGGCAGAGGAAGGTTGAATTTGCTCTCTCCCTGATTGGTTGAGTTGGGACATTGTTTTCTCCTGCCCTCGTGCTCTTGGTTCTTAGGCAGTCAGCCTCGGGCTGGAATCTACACCATCAGCTCTCTGGCTTTTAGGCTCTTAGGCTGAACTACCCCAGTGGCTTTCCTGCTTTTCCAGTTTGGAGAGGGCAGATTGCGGGGGACCTCTCAGCCTCCGTAATCACACGAGCCTATTTCGTATAAGTTATAATAATGATACATAGAAATATTAAGTATACCATGTACCACATAGTAAAGAGTCAATAAATGTTGGTTACTCTAGCATATATTATGTGTTGGCTGACCCAGCCTCTCTTCCAATCTCCTTCTAGATTGCCTCTCCACAAAGCTAGAAGAACTGCATTGCCCAACACTCCCTTGCAACTAGGGTGCCATATGTGACTTTGAGTCTTCCTATCAGATGCATTGGCTTGAGGCAGGACTTGGAACGGAAGGCACAAGGCAACCATTTCATAGTGGTGGGTTTGTATTCTGTTAATTTAGCTAAACTTGAACTATGTTTCTCAGAATTCCCTTCCCTGCGTAATTCACGTAAGCATGGGCTATGTGATCTTGCCTGAGATCTGGAAAGTGGAAATAAAGCAGTAATCATCATCTTCTTTCTACCCTCAGAAGGTCCACGGAGGACACCCCGGCCCCGTTGCAGCTGTATATATTGTCCCTGTCTGCGGGTCGCCTTGCTGGCATGGGGCAGGAGCTGAACCCACAGCTCTTCTAGCCCCCGCTAAATCCTCCCTTTCAGCTTTAATTCCTGGACCAGGTTTGTGCGTGAAGGCTTCTCTTACAGGACATCCCATTATTGAAGTGGAAGGCTTAGAAGCAGTAAGAGGCCAATGTGGGTTTTAGTTTTCCGTGTGGGTCCCAGCTCGTCCTTACTGGTTCTAAGTTATCCTGGTTCTCTTGTACCTCACCTTCATCTTTCCTTCCCAGCTGCCCATCCTGCTGACCTGGAACTGTCAGTCTCCAATACCAGGTGCAAGAGCAATAGTCATATATAAATCACTGAACTACTCCCACAGTTGCATAAAGTCAAGTCCCAACAATAGATCCCATATTCTATATTATTCTTAGCAGCTCTGCTTTTCTGGCTGAGACACAGGGGCAGTGTGGTCCTGTGGTCAGCAGCCTCCTGCAGAGGAAAAATGATTCTGAGGGTTCAGGTGCTCCTAAAAGCCTAAAATCTGCTGCATTCCAATAATTTCATAAGCTCTGGATACCTCCTGATAAATCCCTTTGTCCTTTTACCAGCCAGAGTGCTTTCTGTTGTCTGTTACAGAACTCTGCCAAGGAAGGTATTATTATTACCAGTTTAGTTGTGGTTTCTGTCTTCATGGTGCTTATGGTCTAGCAAAAGAGATGATATTGCAAGTGTGATGTGTTCCTTTTCCTTCCGTTGAAACGATTTCCTTTCATTTTTATTGACCCTTTTTTCACTTCTTAGGAGGGAAGTAGTCTTTTTCCTTTGTTACATCAAAAGAAAGCTGGGCGGAGGGCATCTTGCTAAAATTCACACATAAGTTTGATGTGAGAGCCAATGTCTCATTGCTCACTAGCTCCAGGATTTGGGGGAGTGTTGAATCAGAAAGGCAGCTGCTTAAACACTGGGTTGGGAGAAAGACCTGGGAAATGTGTTCTCGCTAAACATAGTAGTGAAAGCAAATATCTGGTTTGGAACCTTTCAAAAGATACGAAAAAACAAGCCAACAAACAAATAGAAAAAACTATTAGAAAGCCTGGCACCTCCTATACTAAGTAGATGTAGTTTTCATATCATATAAAGTCAAAACAAATTCTACCTCCTATTTGTGGTCAATTTTTGCCTTTCCAAATGTACCTGAATGTTCTTATTATAGGAATATTTTACTGACGATTATAAATTGGAATACTCAGACCAAATTATAAGCTACTATTGTGAATTTAAGGCATGGTCATTTGAAAATTTTAAAATCTGTAATAATATTTTACGTTCTGTTTTTTTTTTTCCTTCTAGTAGGATTTTAGGATTTTACCCCATTTTGTAAATAACAGTATGATCAGACCTTTCCTTAGGTCTTCTTTCAGTCATAAAGTCGTTTCTTCTAGCGTATTCATCTCCCAGTAATGTTAAACACCGAGGAGAATGGAACAAAAAGAAAACAAGCATCCTTCCCTCCAAAATCCCAGGGCTATGGAGCTCTGATTTTAGTGCCGATATCCTCCTAATGCACCCATGAAATTCTCTGAATACTTTACCCTGATAGGCATTACTACCTAATACAGACTCTTTATTCCTGAACTGAAGCTGCCAATTTCCCAGCACGGAAACAGTGAAGTGGTCATGAAGTTGACGTCACCAACTCAGGAAAGGGTGGGGCCAGCTGACAGGATCAGGAGTGGGACTTTAAGGAAAGGAGCAGTCTTTAGCTGGTTTGGGAGCTCTCGGCACGCTGTTTCAGAATGGGAGATTCAGATCTAACAGGCATTGGGTATTTATTACCCATTAGGCCTGTGCTACACATTTGAACATTATGTCATTTACTCATTACCACAATCTCGGAAGACTAGCTCTATGATGCATCATTATCTCTATTTCACTAAGAAGAGAACTGACGCTCAGAGAGGTTAAGAACTTGCTAGAGGTTGTGTACTAACAAAAGTTGGAGTCGGATTCATGTCAAGTTGCTTCTTGAACCCTGCTGCCGCCTTGAGAGAAGATGAAAGCCTCTTACCGCCTTTCCCCCTATTCGTCAGCCCCGTAGTCATTTTTGGAGTAGGTTCTTGGTTTTGTAGGTTTTGAGACGGGAAAAAGGATTTAAAACCGTGTGTCTATCCCCAGTCTGAGTCCTTGCAATTAAGCAAAATCTAAAACCACTAATGGTGATTAGCTGAACAGGCTCCACAAACCAGTTAACCCTTTAATGAAATTCTTACCCCTTTGTCCCTTACAAGCTTTCTGTAGTTTAAAATAAGAATACCCAAAATATGCTTAAAAGAATTACATACCTGTTTATCAGGAGGGAATCTTCAAAAGTTATCTCTGCTTGAGAAGCATCTGGGAGAATGGATAGAGAGTGTGTGTGTGGCAGCGGGGTGGGGGCGAGCACTTTGGAAGATTTTTTTTTTTTTTAACCATTTTGGAGTATGGAACATACTAGATGCTCAGTTATTCGTCTACTAAATAAACTAAGATATATTTCTTTCACCTCTGTCTTCCTCCAGCTACCTCTTCTCAAGAACTCTTCTATCTAGATAATGACTAGCATATACAAGTTTAAGCACATACTTCTTTAGATTAATAAAATATTCTGTAGAATTTGTTCAGCAAATGTTTCATGTACGAATAAAAGTGTTACCTATTTTCGAGGTGCAGGGTTCTCTTTATGTCTCTTAGATTAGGGTTGTAAAATTATGTTGTTTGAATTTTCTGAATCTCAGTTTTTTCCCTGCTTGATCTGTTTCTGATAGAGGTGTTTTAAAATCTCTCACTATCATTGTTTTGTCTAGTTCTCTTTGTTATTCTGTTAGTTTTAGCTTTATCAACTTGAGGCCAAATTATTAGATGCATATATATGTATTGCTATAACAGTGGAACGTTCTTTGTTTATTATTTAGTGCTCAACTTTTTCCTTATTATTTTTTCCAAAACATTTACATTTACTCATATGAAACATGAGCTTTCTTTTTTTTTTTTTTTTTAAGATTTTACTTCTTTATTTGACAGAGAGAGACACAGCAAGAAAGGGAATACAAGCAGGGGGAGTGGGAAAGGGAGAAGCAGGCTTCCCGCGGACCAGGAAGCCCGATGCGGGGCTCGATCCCAGAACCCTGGGATCATGACCTGAGCCGAAGGCAGACGCTTAACGACTGAGCCACCCAGCTGCCCCAACATGAGTTTTCTTTTGATTAATAGTCTCATGATACATCTTTTCTAGCCTCTTATTTCCAAACTTCCTGTGCACCTTTATTGTAATGTGTTTCCTGTTTAATCTATTTACATTTACTATGATTATTGGTATATTTGGACTTGTTTCTACTATCTTACTTGTGTTTTCTGGTTATTATCCTTTCTATTTACTTTTTCTTTCTTTCTCTTTCTCTCTCTTCCTCTTTCCTTCAAAATGATAGTTTAAACATTTTTAAAAATTAATTTATTTTTTAAATTTCAGTATAGGGGTGTCTGGGTGGCTCAGTCAGTTAAGCATCTGCCTTTGGCTCAGGTCATGATCCCACAGTCCTGGGATTGATTCCCACATTGGGCTCTCTGCTCAGCGGGAAGCCTGCTTCTCCCTCTGCCCCTCCCCCTGCTCATGTTTTCTCTTTCCCCGTTCTCTCTGACAAATAAATAAATAAAATCTTAAAAAAAAATAAATTCCAGTAGAGTTAACATACAGTGTTATATTAGTTTCAGGTATACTATATAGTGATTTCAACAATTCTATACATTGCTCTGCTCATCATAAGTGTACTCTTAATCCCCTTCACCTGTTTCACCCATCCCCCCACCCTTCTCCCCTCTGGTAACCATCAGTTTGTTCTCTATAGTTAAGAGTCTGTTTTTTAGTTTGTCTCCTTTTTTCTTCCTTTGTTTGTTTTGTTTCTTAAATTCCACATATGAGTGAAATCATATGGTATTTGTCTTTCTCTGACTGACTTATTTCACTTAGCGTAATACTCTCTAGATCCATCCATGTTGTTGCAAATGGCAAGATTTCATTCCTTTTTATGGGTGAATAATATTCTATTGTGTATATATATATACACACAATAGATATACATTAGATATATACATATACATGTATATATATAATAGATATACAATAGCATACACACACACAAATATATATATGTGCTACATTGTCTTTATCCATTCTAAAATGATAGTCTTATACATTCTCCTTTTCTTAATTCCTATCCTGGTTTAGAAGCTAAAATTATATATGTATATGTACATATCCATGTATATGCACATATATGTGTGTTATAGGCATACATGATTACATACAATTCTACATGTAGGATATATACACACACCTTTGCTTCTCTATATACATACAGAGATTCTTGTCTACATTGAGTCTATAGCTATTCTTATTATGTCTAAAAGTATTTTTATTTTTCTCATACTCTTGAAAGATAGTTTTGCTGAGTGTAGAATTTTAGGTTGAATGTTATTCTCCCTAAGGTTTTAGAAGCTATCATTCCATTATTTTCTGATGTCTATTGCTACCAGTGTGAAATCTAATGACAATGAAAATGCGTAAAAAAATGTTGATAGTCATTACTTTTTAGGTAATCTCTTTTTCTTTGGTAGTTCTTAAAAGTTTTCTCTTTGCATATTAATATTCTGCTGATTTACTCTGATATGTCTTGATGTAGATTTATCTTTGTTCATCCTACTTGTACTTGGAGGGTTCTTTTAATAAGTGCTCGTAGCCTTCTTTGTATTTTAAGCTATTTTATTCACTCTATCTTGGAATATTGCATTGATTGATACTATTGCCTCTAACACCCTTCCTGGAACTACTGTTAGAAGTTGGAGCCTCTTGGGGCGACTGGGTGGCTCAGTCATTAAGTATCTGCCTTTGGCTCGGGTCATGATCCCGGGGTCCTGGGATCGAGCCCTGCATCGTGCTCCCTGCTCCGCGGGAAGCCTGCTTCTCCTTCTCCCACTCCCCCTGCTTGTGTTTCCTCTCTCGCTGTGTCTCTCTCTGTCAAATAAATACATAAAATCTTAAAAAAAAAAAATTGGAGGCTCTTAATTTGTCCTCCAGGCACTTAGCTACTTCTGCATATTTAAAAAAATTCTTTTCATCATGCTGTTTTGAATTTTGGTGAATTTTTCAGTACTCTATACTAATTTATTACTTTTCTATGTTGTGTAGACTTTTGAGTTTTAACATATTGATATTTTTTCATTTCTAAGATTTTAATACATTCATTTGTTTCATTTCTTTGACCTCGTTTCACAACTTCCCAGTTTTCAAAATGGATGTTATTGCCTCAAGGACCTCTTTGAGGACTTTACACATTTTCATTCTTGTTTGTTTCTTCGAGAGCAGAGCTTCTGTTGGCGTTTTGGGTCAGACCATTCTCTGTTCTGGGCTGTCCTGTGCACTGTAAGATATACGGTAGCACCCCTGGTTTCTACTTACAAGATGCCAGTAGCACCCCCACCCCTACCCGTTGAGACAGCCCAAAATGTCTCCAGCAATTGCCCAATGTCCTCTGGTTGACAAAATCATCCCCAGTTGAGAATCACTAATTCAGAGTGCATTTATGCTCTGCTTTTTTTTTTTTTTTAAAAACTAATTTTCTTAGTGTTAATTTCTGCATGTGTTTGGAACTGAGGTACAGATTTACTGCCCACTCTCTGCTCTCTACTGCTTTTGCAGTCACTACCTTTAGCTCCTTAACCCCAAACACAGAACCAGGTCTTACGTTGATGGCTCAGGTTCCTGTGCCATGGCGATATTAAGGACATCATAGATTCTTAAACACTGCGTGGCTAGGCTCGAGTCCTAGTTAAGAGTCTGTATATGTTTCCTTTATCTCCTGGGGATCCAGCTTCCTACAAGCCATAGCCTCACAGAGCTGTATGTAATAGCTTTTCTCAACTTATTTTCACAATGTGCTTCTCTGCAGTGAGACTTGGTGCTTTCCCCACCTTCTTTATTGTGCACAGGGACAAAACTCCTGGCTGCCCCTGCTTGCACCTGTATCCAACTCACACTGCTGTCTGGTTCTGCTGCACAAAGATGCTTATCTTATTTGTAAGCATAGTTTGTGTTTTGATGTTCTCTTTCATATATTATCTATCAATACAATGGTTGGAACAAGGGCTTTTGGACAATGAGGAGAGGCTCAAAGTATGAACTTAGATTAGAACTGTTAAACTATACTTTAAAATTCATGGTTGCTGAAAATAATATAATTTTTGGTGGCTCTACTCCAGGATTTCTCCATCTCAGAACTCTTGGCATTTTGGGCCAGATAATTATTTGTTAGGGAAGAGGGCTGTCTTGTGCATTATAGGAGGTTCAGAAGCATCCTCGGCCTCTATTCACTAGATGTCGGTACCAACTCCCTCCCTCCCAGTAGTGATGAGCAAAAATGTCTTCAGATCTTGCCAAATATACTTGGGGAGGGGGTGTGTGTGGCAAAATTGCCCCCAGTTGAGAGCTATTGCTCTTGTTTGTGAATATCTCTTCTTTTTCTGTTTAATTCCTAGTCATATAAAAGTATTTGATTCTTTACATACATAAGGAAATTTTAAACTGATTTTTCATTTATCTTTTTAGAGTATGTCTTTTTACAGCACTGGATTTCTAAGGCATTCAATTAACAAGGGTGTCAAGATGGTACTCTGGTTTTGATGTTAGTTGCTTCAGAGCACGTAATGACTTGGAAGAATATTCTAGAGAGCATCAGAAGCACATAAATGGCAGTGTGTTTGAACACTTGTGATTTGTCCTTGACTTTATTTTGTTCTAGTTCCTTGGACAGGACTGCATCTAAGATACACTATTACTTTCACAAATAGTTTCGTTTAATAAATGCCACATGCACTCAGCCCATTGTTGATAGGACAGTTCTGTCAAGTGATGGTTTTGGGGAGAAGACCTGAGGCTGAGGTTGTTGTATGAAAGGGTCTTTACTTTTCCTGTCAGCTCTGGCAGGGCTAGAAAAACAACTTGATTGTCACTGATCTTACCCCTTCCTGAGTGCTCTACTCATTCTCTCAGGAAATCTAAGACAGGCTATGTTTTGACATGTTGAGAGTTTCATTTCGCATGAAGAAGAGCAGTTCTACTTCTACAGAAGAAGGACTAGGATGTAAACCTGTCTGGTCCTAGATGAAGTCTGAGCAGGTAGTAGATACTTGCTTCATTACTGGAAGGAGGGGGTCATGATACAGAATGCTCAGGGGGATGCCTGGAAAGAGCCACCTCTTGCTGATGCTGCTGGCAGAGATCAAACACGTTCAGCC
Source organism: Mirounga leonina (assembly GCF_011800145.1). Lineage (NCBI taxonomy): Eukaryota > Metazoa > Chordata > Mammalia > Carnivora > Phocidae > Mirounga > Mirounga leonina. Next base: position 11,255,219 of record NW_023270447.1, read on the forward strand.
TGAAGAAGTGGAGCCAGATTGGAGAGGCAAGAAAACAAAACAAAACAAAACAAAACAAAACAAAACAAAGCAAACCCCAACAAACCCCAGCAAACCCAGTGAGCCTGTCCTCTCACGAAGGGACCCTAGCCTTGGAACAGAAGCTGCTCTGTTTGACAGAGGAAGCTCTTTCTAACAGGCTCTCACTGTTGTCCTTGTTTTGTTAGGCAAGTTGTTTCCTCAAGGTCTGGAGTGTCTTCTTCCACTTGGGTATTAGGTGGTTGTATGAAATAAGGTGTGGTTTTATGACCTTCAAGACTCACTGGTGGTGAGTGCAATGTTGTTGTAGATTAGTCCGTTGCCAGGAGATACTGCCTCTCCTCATGAGTCTTTATTTTCCTAGCTTCATAGGGCCTCAAGCCCCAGAATGCAGGCATTTTTTACAAAAAAAAAAAAAAAAAAAAGAGAGAGAGAGAGAGAACTGCCTCTTTCTACCTGTGACCATCATGAAGCTTCGAGGTTATAACACCTCGATGGCCTTCTCCAAAGGGTGGTTTACTAGGATGAACATCACCTTGCCTTCACTTATTTCATTTTCTAACACTTCTTTCTCTAAACAAAGGTTCTGATTTCCAAGTCATAGCTTCAAGTGTGGTGCTATGATAGTATCTATGCATTTATGTAAGATATCATTATGTGTTGGTGTAAAAGGACCTTAAATAAAACATTTAAATAAATAAAGTATTTGTTGAGTGAATAACATATTATTAGATTTCCATGGTTCTGTTCAAATATGAAAGTACTCCTTCACCCCAGAAACATACCAGAAGCAATCTCTTTGGATCTAAGCTCCTATTTACCTATATTTGAACTTTTCTTATAGCAATTTTTAAAATATTCTATCTTTCATTAAACTAATGTACATTTGAGACATTTGTTTACTAGTTTGTAAGTTCTTAGAGAGCAAGATTCATATTTTGTTCACTCCCCCTTGCTCAACTTTGACAAGGTGTAGCCAGAGGTGGGCAAAAGAGATTTCTAACAAATATTGGTTTTAATTTAATTTAAATATTGGAATTAGTTTATTATTAAAAGGAAAAAGAGGAATCATGCACACAAGTCTCCTCAACTTCTCCATTATTTCCCCATTCTGTGATATTAATGTAAGTGCTTAGCTTTGGGGGAGGGCAAGAACACATGAGGACACAATTCTAATACATCCTTATTTGCAAACTATGTTAAATACTTTCCTCCTATGGCTTATAGACAGTAGATACTCCACTACTTGGCTTGGCCTTTTATATAATATAGACACACACACAATTGCTTGAAAAAGCCTTTTCTTTGCCCCAGTGTTCACACTGTCTGAACAGGCAGGAAGTGGATCTGCCTATTATATCACTGATCCAGATGCTTCCATGCATTTTTCATATGGAACTCTATTAACTGGGGTTCACCCAGAGAAGCAGAACCACCATGAATGTTATCAAATCAGAGATTTCTTATAGGAATAAGATTTTAAAAAACTGGGAGGAGCTGAGGGAGTGAATTTCAAAAAGGCCAGTGGGAACCATTTTTTTTTCTAGGAAAACTAAGAAATAGCCCTGTAGTTGATAGATTGCAACTACTGTAAACCAACAATCTTTTCTCAGTAATATGAGCACTTTTCACAACATAACTTTAATGTTATTAGGTTAGGCAACATATCCCGCTCCTCACTAGGGATGAGTATGAGGAAGGACAAAAGCGGAAAAAAGAAGAAAGAACTCTTCTGATACCACTTGGCAGAACAGAGATTATCACATAGTAGGTACTCAGTAAATAGTAGTTGAATAAAGAAATAAATTACTAAGACTTGGCCATTAAGAGAAGACTCACATGGATCCGTGGTGGGCTTTGTCGACGTTTATGTCAAAGATAGACTAGGTATGGGGTGATCCAGGAGCCCTTCCCCACAGTAGAACAGCTTGAGAGGTCCAGGGTGGGCCTAATCATAAGTAGGGGGGCCTGAAATATTTGCATCTGTTCTAAGGCAGACTAAGGAATCTGTAAGGTCTTAAGTAGGTGTTGTTCCTATGCAACTCATGGGATCTTCTTGATTGCCAATAACACAAGGCGAGGTTGTAAATTCTGGGACTGCTCTGGACTATAGTGAGAAGACCAAAACCTTACAGGCCCCAGCATCCATGCTCTTCACCAGTAGGGCCCTACAGTCCATTTACTAGGAAAATTACATGACCAAATGAGTTTGGTGTTCTCCTCAGGTAGATTGTGCTATCATGGTTCTCTAAACTAATATTCTTTAAGGATGGAAGTTTTAGGAACCTTGAACAACATGGGCTCTGACTGGACTTTTGTGACCAGAGTTCAAGCACTGTCCTTTGTGAGTGATAATAATACAGCATGAGGTCTGGGTGCAGCTGGTCAAGGTCTTGGTTCTGGGGCCAGAGGCCTGTGTTCTTGGCACACTATTGCCTACTGTGATGTTGAACAAACCACTTAGCTACTGTAAACTTTAGTTTCCTTAACCTTCAAATGAGGCTAATAATGGTAGCAGGGTTTACTGTGTAGATTAAATGCCATTATACATTATCTCATATATGATGTTATACGATGTACCTGCCGCATAGTAAGCTCTCATTAAATGGTAACTCTTACTTTTATTATTATAAATGTATTCTTTGGCAAAAGACACTTCCTATTCAATCGTCCTTTGAAAACATCAAAGCTTTTCATTATGATGCATTCAGTTTTCCTACGTCCTGACTTTGCCTACAAAGCAAAGTACTATCAATTCATCTTTTGAGGTCAAACTCCTTCATGAAGCGTGTCCCCAACACTTCCATCTCACTCATATCTTTTCTTTCTTGGCAGTCCTATCATCCATAATACTAAGAATTATACCATACTATTTAATTCATTACTACTTGTTTTTCTCTCGTGGCTCTGGTGGTGGTCTTTTCTTCGTAATAGAATTTTAAGTACCTTGAGAGCAAGGATCATGCCTTATACCACATTTGTGCCATCTTGAGTATTCTAGGTGGTGCTGGGCAAAGAGCCTGTGCTCACTAAACAACTGTTGGTTTCACTTTTTATTTGGAAGTTGATTCAAATAATGTTCTTCTGCTGGAATGTATCAAAAGGACAGCTCATGAGATGTCACTGATAGTTCTGGACTGGGTCTAGAGGGATGATCCCTGGGTTTAATGAGGACCAAAAAGGATTCTGGCTACACATCACATGTGCACAGGATTTGTAAGGAGACCAGTGAACATTCAGTAAAAGAATCTGGTTTAAACAAACCAAATGATCACATACCCTCTGCTCGGCCCCTGCTTATTGCTGGTCTGAAGCCAGAGATGTGTGGCGGGAGAGGTGGGGAAGGCTCGGATGTCTGACTGTCTGGTATGCACCGTTAACAGGGCTCTCTCCTTTCCAACAGCTCCCAGGTTTCTAGCAGGCCAAGAGCAGGGCCCGGTCTAGAATAGAAAGTTGACAGACAACAGAACACCGTGCCTAAGCAGGACTGAGAGAATGGAAAAACTGATCCACAGGAGGTCCATCCTGCCAATTCAGCGGCAGTTGGAGGACGTGCTTTCAAAATATAATGTGTGGAGGCTGGCAGGACAGCACAGGAAGACATGCCAAAGCTTGCAAGCTCCCTATCGGAGACAGGGTGGATTCCACATGGCTAAATCATGGCTTTTCGGAAAGTATGGTACCTCCTAACTATCTTCCGTATCACTGCCAATCTTTCAGTATGGTCTGGACTGATACTGCTTATGCAGAGATCAAAGAGTAAAACAGCAAACAGCTCAGGTGGACAGGTTGTAATGGACTGGCTTACAGCTTACACTTCAAAAAAATATATCATGAGATATCCTGCTGTATGCTAACTTTCCTATCCTCAGAGGGCCCTCGTGCAAATGGTGAACTCCACGAATGCCAGTGGGTTGTCGAAGTTAAGCACTTAAAGCTTCACAGTCCTCCTACTTGCTTCCATCACTGAACAGGTGAGGGGATTGTGGCAACATTTCTTGTGCCTTCTGCTTCAGTTTCATAGGTGGCATACTCAATAACAGGTTTGCAAATGACCACAGCTCACAGTGGCTATCCTAGGGCTGGCCTGTTTCTTCTTGACCGGGAAGAAATAAACTTGTTTAACCAGACGACTTCATCCTTCTTCCAGGGAGAAAATACAACGAAAGACTAACAAATGCAAGAATGATGCCAGTTTTCCCTGAAGGAGTTTCTGGGGAAGAGATGGGGATAGTATTGTTGGAGGGGCAAGTTATGACCTGCTTGGAAGACATGAAATAAAATTGTGATCAGCACCCAGAGTAATTTTTTTAACCTGAGGCCTAAAGTAGTTGGTTCAAAAGAAAACAAATTCAGTGATGCAAAACAGAGATTATTGACTTTCAGATGAGAGAGAAAATGGAGCCATTGTGATTTGGAAATAGCCAACACAGTAAGTTTATTCTGCTTGATTCATGAAAGTCTATCTCTCATAGTACCTCCCTGACCATTTTATGAAGAAAAAAAAAAAAGAAAAGGAAAGGGCCTTCAATTTTATTCTGTAGGAACAGAAATATGCCTTCTCTCACCTCAGTTCTGTCAAACATACACAGAGACTCCAGACACAGAGCTGTCACTGAGTGATTAGGAAACCTTTAGGGATAAACCTGAATGAGAAAAGGAGACCAATTTTTGATAATACAGTGGGACAGATTCCTTTTCTTCACCATTGGCTTTAAGTTTCCCCGTCTTTCTAATGTCAGGTCTGTGATCAGAGGACACCCGACAAGTCTTTGTAAGGAAAATGCTACACTCTGACTTGTCACATGTGTAGATCAAGGGAAGTGGCTGTGGCATGGGAGAAAATTCAGTCCTTTTCTGTGAACCGGAGACTTTGATAAACTCTGAGACGGCTAGAAGTGTTACCTTTTACTTAAGTCACTTCTTAAATGAGCTGAGACACTTAGACCATTTACTGCCAGTGGGGTGGCAGGAGAGCTGACACTTTAGGGAGACTTGGATGGTTTTGAAATGATTCTTCAGAACTTGAGAAATTTGTATGAATGTCCTGAAATACTGTCGCGTGAATATTTGCGTCAGGAGTACTTCTTGAGTTCATATGGCCATATTGGCAAGTAGTTCAGGAGTAGAGAGTAAGGTCGGTTTAGGAGTAGGGAGCAGATAGAATTAGGACACAGGATTAATAATCCTGAAGTATCGGTGAATGACATTTGGACGGGACATGGAACCCTGAAGGAAAGAGACTTATTCTCTGCTTCTGGAGAAAACCAGAACAAAACAAAACATTCAGCTACTTATGTCAAATTAAATTTCAGAGCGATTACAATTTAAATGTAAAAAAACTCATAATGATAGTTGAAGATTTACACAAGAATTTCATAATCTAGAAATAGGGAAGGCTTTCTAAAAATGACATCTAAAGCCAACATCTAAAGAAAAAAATTGCAGGTTGGTTGCATGAAAATATTTCTGGGATAGAAAGCACTATAAATGGGTGCCTGGGTGGCTCAGTTGGTTAAGTGTCCAACTCTTGGTTTTGGCTCAGTCATCATCTCAGGGTCCTGAGATTGATCCCCATATCGGACTCTGTGCTCGGCGCAGAGTCTGCTTGAGATTCTCTGCTTCTCACTCTCCATCTGCCTCTCCCCCTGACCCCGGTTATCTCTCTCAAATAAATAAATAAATCTTAAAAAAAGCAAAAGAAAGCACTATAAACAAATTTGAACAACAGATAAAAAGTACTAAGCTTTCTTATATAAGAGGTATGACAAAAGAGGTATAAAATCAATAAGGAAGTAGTGGACACTTCTGGAGAAAAACAGAAGAAACAATATACATGGCCATTAAACATATGAAATAAAGTTTAAACTCATCAATGATGAAATAAATGCAAATTAAAAGAATGCTTACTGGGGTGCCTGGGTGGCTCAGTTGTTAAATGTCTGCCTTTGGCTCGGGTCATGATCCCAGAGTCCTGGGATCAAGCCCCGCATCCAGCTCCCTGCTCGGCGGGAAGCCTACATCTCCCTCTCCCTCTCCCCCTGCTTGTGTTCCCTCTCTCGCTGTGTTTCTTTCTGTTAAATGAATAAATAAAATTAAAAAAAAAAAGAATGCTTACCATTTTATCATAGAAAATATTTAAGAATTGGTAATAACCAATGTTTAGCAAAACTGAGGCTAGAGGCCCTCTCAATACACTGTAGGAGGGAATATGCAATGGTACAAATTGTATGAACAATCTTGCAACCATTGTTTCAAAATGTAAAATACATGTACTTGTGGCCTTGTATTTCTACTTTTAGAAATTACTTAGGGATATAATCACAAAGAAGCAAAAATATGTATGTAAGATGCTCCTTGCTACTTTATTTAACATAACAACAAATGGAAACTACCTAATATTTCATAGAGTAATGATGACTAGTTTGTTTATTTTTTATTTTTTTTAAAGATTTTATTTACTTATTTGACAGAGAGGGAACACAAGCAGGAGGAGTGGGAGAGGGAGAAGCAGGCTCCCCACGGAGCAGGGAGCCCAATGCGGGGCTCGATCCCAGCACCCTGAGATCACGACCTGAGCCAAAAGCAGACGCTTAATGACTGAGCCACACAGGCGCCCCATGATGACTAGTTTAAAAAAGTTAAAGCAAAACAAGGACTACTTTACACTGTAATGTAAACATAAATTAATTCATATGAAGACATATCTATGATATATTTGGTGAAAAAAGAACACAAAGCCACACTTCTAGTATAATGTAATGATTTGGGAATACTCAGGTTATGCACACAAGTTGAATAGGATTTTTCCCAACATTTTATTATGAAAATTTCAAACAGAGGAGTGAAAGAATAAGAAGCACGCATATGTTTTCCACCTAGATTCAATAATTGCTAACATTTTGCCATACTTATTTCTCTCTTTCTCTGAAAACACACACACACACACACACACACACACCCCTGATTCATGAATGCTCTCTAAACACTTATTAGGGCCCAGATTCTGCCTGAAGAGGTACTGAAGACGTCCATCCCCCTGAAGGCAACCCATTCTATTTTTGATTGTGTTCTCTAAGGAAGTTTTCCCCTCATTTGCATTAAAATCTGCATTTCAGAGGGGGATATTACCACTATAGTTCAGCTATCACTTTTTCTCAGGTAGGAGAGTGCTGAAATACAAAAATTTAATCTTTTAAGTTAAATTGGGAATATCTCAATTCTAGCTTTTATGTTACAAAAAGTAGCAATAATAATGTCTTTGGCAGATTTGCCTAAAAGGGAAGTCTGAGTCAGATTTTAGAAAGAGAAATCCCTATTAATCTGTCTTTCTTGCTCTTGCTCTGAACCCCCCCCCCCCCCCAAAAAAAAGATGTCTTCATCTATGGAACAGCTTTCCCTCATACGGTCATGGCCAGCCACCACTAAGCAAAAACACTGTGTTCTGGGACTGTTCCATTCTGTCAGGGAGGCAGATGCTAGATAAGAAGATGCTGACGGGCATTCTGGTGTGTTCTAAGCTCCACTTCAGAGTTCAGCTCCTTTGTCCTGATCTCCTCATCTCCACTAACCCTCCCCTCCCAACTGGGCAGGGCAGAGATTGTGCTTTTACCTCTCTTGCTTGCTTAGTAAAGCACCTCAGTGTGGATTATTGCAACCAACGTTCTTTTGGAACCTAACCTTTGTAGAGTGTGTATGTGTGTGTGAGAGAGTCGGGGAGGGAAGGGGCTTTCAGAAAGTGGGGATACTGGATAACCTGCCTCTTACAAACTCCTCAGGTTTGGTCTTGGTCTCCTCCCTTGTCCCTTTCCCTAGTTCCTTAGTCCCCTTTTCCACTTTCTTCCTGCTTCTGTGTCCATGCTATGCTCCTCCCCTCACTGGGACTTTCTCTTGGGATTTCTCCTCTGTTAAAGATGTCACTTGTCTCAATTCCTCGGGGGGCTGATAATTCAATTGTGAAATCAGATTTCCTTCTTCAGAGTTGTCTGTTAGGTTCTCTCACAAACAATAAAGTTCTTTTTAGGTCTGGCTTACCTCAAAATGTTCCAGTGGGGCATAAGTTTCATAAATCTCTCTCAGCAATGGTACTTGGACTCATGGTTAATGAATATTAAAGGTTTGGACAGAGGTTCAGGCACCAGGTTGAAAGCCAGATTTCCTGTTCATTATTGCGAGTCTTCCATGTTAGTTTTAGGACTGGCCTCCAGAGATTGAGTTTTGAGTTAACGTAAGGGTCAAGTCCCAAAAACTGGATATAGTTCAAGTTTAAAATGGACATGAGTAGGGGAAGGCACTGAGCTTTTATTCAAAGTTCATTATAATCTTAGGTTGTTAAGGGTTGATATATTTAAGAAACTGGAAAATTGTCACTTCAATCTTTATCAGTTCATTTGTCATGATTTTCTTGTACTGTTATGATACATATATTCTCCCCTGTCTTCCAAAGTATGTCAGAATTTGTGGAAGGTCCAGAGATTCTTGTCAGTGTCATCATGTATTTACTTTATGGGTTATTCAAGGTTAGAATTAAGTACATGCTGAATTTCAGTTGAACTTCTCTATCAAAATATCAAAATGAAAAAATATAAAAGGTATTGGATCACTGAAAAGGAAATGAAATAATAAAATTAGAGAATGTTTGTTACATCTGCCAAAGGAGCAAATGAACCAATTCCTGGAAGATTCAAAGCTTTAAAAAGATTTATACTGCAATGTGTTGTCTGGCAACTAAAGAGTAGTAAATATGTACCAAAACATTTCAATTGAAGCAGTATACTAGAATTATTAATGAATTACATATAAATACATCAAAGCTATGATAAAAAGTAATTTTAGATATTATAGTATTTATACTATGTTTTTGAATGAATGGTTAAAAGATCATTTAATGCTGAGGCAGAATGATCATGAGAGGTTTTTCAAGGCCTATTCTGGTATTTTATTTCTAGAATTCTTACATATTATATTTATATTTTTTGTAAATTTTATTAATGACTGTCTCAGCACCAGACATTATATCTATATCAGTTGCAATGAAGATATTTATATAAGAACTAAAAAAATAATCTGTTCTGATTTGCAGAATATTTTAGCAAAAATCTTTGACATTTATTGAAGAAGATAGCCCTGGTAATTATAAAAAAAAATCAGTGCTAGGTAAATCAGCTTTGTGTTGAGCACCAATACATATACAACAGCACATTACACATTGGGGAGACTACAAAGATGCATAACAACTCCTGTTTCTAGGACTAGACAATCTATTGTTGGCGTACAAATTAGATACATGTAAGATACAAATAATAAGTAATAATACAAGATAATATATAATGAGTGGCAAGTGGAAGATGCCGCTAACAAGTATAGTACTAGGAGCAGCAGATGATTTTTTGTGTTGTGAAGATGATGGAACATTTTCCAGAGGAGGGAAACTTTGGGAAAATTGGGGAGTGTTTTTACTGAGAATGGGTATGCAGATCTAGCACAGATCTCCCAACTTAACGAAAAAAGAAGACATTTTAAAAATTAAAAAAAATTTTATTTGCTTACAGAACTTGTTTAAATGAGGATCCACCCAAAGCAGGTGACATGAATTTTGTCCCAATCAAGACCTTGGCCACTTCACCCTTCCTAATGCAAGATGCTGTTGTAGGCTACAGTAACTAGATAATATGTTGTAAATTACTCTGGGATTTTGAAATTGTCTGGTTGCATTTCTACATAGCTGCTGTGTTTTCCCTAGGTGGTGTTGACTCAATGATTTATATTCTTATATACACATTTCATTTCTTTTTTTTTTTTTTGCAGATACTTAACTAAGGCTGACCTCATTGGTTGAGTATTTCTTTGTAGAATTCTTGAACAGTGTTGCCCACACAAATCAAAATTCAGAAGAGTTTACAGAGGAAGGTTAAATACCCAGAATTTTAGGCATGTTCTATACAAATATTTGACTCTATGTAATCTTCACCTAGTATGTCTGACTGGTGTTTACAAAATTATATTAACATTTATTTTCTACCTCATTACAGTTTATCAAACTGTTATAGTCTTTAAGGTTTACTGTTTACCCAATCAATTTTGCCCAAACCATCTTATATCAGGACCTTTTCCAGGTAACAATTAACCCCACCATCCAGAAGCAAGGTCTTTTGAGACTGCAGATTTAAATCTTTCAGTTTTATTTCATACTTCAATAATAGCTGTAATTTGGCTAAGTAGTCCCAAGTAATTTCATCCAAATGAGTGGTCTCCAGGAGGGAGAAAGTATGTTTACCGGCTAGGACTTCATAAGAAAGTGTGGAATAATTCTAAAACTGCCCTCTGAGATACAAAAAAACCCCACACAAATGAGACAAAATAGTAGAGATATCTACTTGGAGACAAATCCAAGGCATAAATATTCTTCTAACATGGTGACTATAGGAACATCCAGTAAGAGGTAGATTGAGAAGTGAATTGCTAGACTTAAATTCAAGGCCTGACTGGTGTGAAGAGAATTATCTACGGAATTCTCTTTCTGACTGATGGAAAGCTTTGTGTATATGGAAAGGGAGTGGGATCTGGAGTTTGACAGACCTGGGCTCAAACCCAGTCTCCCTACTTTAGGAGCTATATGACCTTGAGCATCTTACTTTGTCTCGTGGTGCCTCTGTTTTTCCATCTGTAAAATGAAGGCAACACAACTCATCCTTGAAGGAAGTCGTGGGGCTTTCACATCTGTGTAAAGAACCCAGAATTATGCTTTATAAATGTCAGTGACCCACTTCTCCCTTCCCCACAGGAAGCAAGTGCTTAATCTAACAACTGCATGATCAACCACTGTCTACACACTTTGAAAGTCCTTAGATAGATTTAAAAATAAAAGAAAGCTAGGGGAAAGATTTTCACAAATCTGCACAGAGAGAGAGCAAAAGAAGTCAGGTGGGAAATGACTTTTATTTCAAAAAGAAAGCTTGGATGGAAATGAAGGAAAGTCAAGGTGGTACTGAAAGAACAGTGGGCTGATTGTTAGAGTAATTAGTGGCAAAACTTAAATGTCAGGTTGTTTTTGGATCCCCAAATTACCACAATAAACCTGTGTGAAGTTTCTCCCTGTGGGTGGCAGCGGGCCAGCTCCTGAGTGCAGATATTTAAGTGTCCTAGAGACAGGATATGACACCACCTGTGCTACTTAGGACCAAGGGCTTGAGGTGGGCTGATGGACCCATAATGCCCATCAAGAGTGATCCTTTATGTGAGTTATGAAAGCCCTGGATGTTTTGAGGAGACAGCCAATATAATCCTGGTAGTGTGTGATTTCATAGAAAATCTCTAAAGATATTTCCTCACCTGCTCTCCCCTTGGAAGTTTTGCTGTCAGGCATTTGTTTCTTTGGGTGAAGGTATTATCATTTTCAGATGTTCTCTTTTGAAATGGAAGAATCTGCAAGAGGTTTTAATGCAATGAATTTTTGTCCTCTTCCTTTACTTAGTCCTAGTAGGTGGTGGGGAATCAACTTGAACCTGAGCTTTGCTCCTTCCAGGACTGAAGCATGCTGGATATGTCTGGTGAGATGCCCAGGCAGTTCACAGAACTGTTTATACAAGCTGAGCATGTCTGGGAGGAAACTTCATCCTAAAAGCAAAAAGAGCCAGACCCCATGCTTGGCTGAGTCATAAAGTCTTAGACATTGAAGAGGAAAAATGATTCTGAACATGAAAGTGTTATCATTGGTCTTTTGACAGGGAAAGAGAATAAGTAAAAATAGAAAAATCCCTTTCACTAAAAATATAAATGGTGAAGTTTGAGAAACACCTGTGAGGATCCTCACCTTTGGAGATTAACCCAAGTAGGAGAGAGGTATTACCCTCATTGCTCCATAAATCGCCTTGGAGGCCCTGGTTGCCTGTGGATCAGTGGCCTTGGCTGGGTGGGACATTCACAGACTTTGCTAGAAGTTCTATGTTAAGAGGTGGAGGAAACTGTGAGATCTCAGGTTGCAGATGGAAAATGTATGTATATGATCAGACTTGATATCATATGTATAAGGAAAGAGAAAACAAGGCTTAGCTTTTTAAATTCAATTATATTTCTGTGCCTTGTGTGATGGGGAGGTAAAGATTTGGTGAAACAGTGATTAAGAGTTAAAACAGCTGGGGAAAGAGTGCCCTCATTCTGTGTGGATCAATTTTGGTCAGGGAGTGATTTATTAATGAAAAAAAAAAACAAAAACCAACCTAGCTCATTAAAGATGTAGAAACTATTCTGATGGAAAAATCTATTTAGAAACATCTGTCAAAATCTTGTCAGAAAATTTTACCAAAAAGAAAATTAAATAAGTAGTAGATTCATGTACCTTGCGAGTGATATCTTTGCTCTAAGAATTTTTTGATTCAATTATATAATGAATGTAAATTTATGCCTTTTTAATTAGACTTTTTTAATTTTTGAAAATGAAGTCAGGTTTATACAAAGTTCGGCTCAGTGTTCTGTAAAGCTTATATTCTCATCATTGGCACTGTCTATCTGGTGGCAGTAATCTGAAGGATGAGGTAAAATTCCTGGCTGGGATTTATGAAGTCAAAACAGGAATTACTTCAAAATGCTCAAGTGCTCAAATGATGTGACAGGGATAGAAAAAAACCTGTAAGTTGTGTTAGTCATCAAGGTATCAGTGTTATTTAAAATAGCTGTGAATAGGACCCTGGGAGTTGGATTTGATGGGAAAGAGAAAGAAGTTTGCTAGAAGAAGTAGAAAGGACATGGTGGGAATGTGGACTAGATGTGTGTTTGGGAACTTTGGGCAGTGCGAGATGAGGTGGCTGGGAGGAGTGCTCCTGGGGGCAGGGAACCAGGGAGGGGGGGTGACAGTGGTGGTGCATCCTTTAATACCCAGCTTGGACACACCCCTTAGAGACACACTCAGCATTTCCTAAGAGATTCATGTGGCAACTTTTAAAATAATGTCTTGACAGTTAGTGTCCTACTTCTTAGAAACTCAAGCACTTTACCAAACACTGCACATAGCACTCAATTATAATGATTACATTTCCAAGAAACCAGTGCAGGTTTTAAGAGTTTTGAAAATTGGTGACTTTAGCGATTCTCTCTCTCTTCCTCAATTCAATGCAACAAACATCAGTGAGCATTATTATGTGCCAGGCACTGTGCTGGACCCTGGGCATAAGAAGATAAATAATAAGTGAATGCTTAAAGAATGATTTAGATGGATAGGTGTGTGGGTAGGGCTTGGGTAGAGACAGATGGGGGGCTTTGTTGAAGAGAGAATATATGTCAGATAAGGAAGAGAAGAATATTTCAGATAGAGTCATTGCTTCTTCAGGAAATAATGGGTAATTTGGTAGGATTTGAATATAGGACATGGAAAGGAATCTAGTGGGTAAGTAAATATAATTTTGGCTATCATTTACTGAACACTTTCTTGTATATCAAACTAGGTTAATGTCAGATTGCCATAACTTCAATGTTATGCTAAGAGATTTATACTTCGTGATTGGAGTAAGAGAAGAGTGATTCCCTGTGATAGAACTGTGAAGGAGTTCATAAGACTGTAGCCATGTATTCATGGCTATCATTGAGTATTTTGTGTCAGGCATTGGGCTAACTATGTTAAACATTATCTCATTTATTAGGTCAGAGTTTATTATGCTAGTATGATGAGATTGATAAGAGATTTGATTGGATTTTTAGCGATGGGGATAGAAAGGGGCAATAATTTATACAGTGTGGGGAAAGTATTTTGGAACCTTAATAGTTCATGCATTCATTCACTCACTTATTCATTTAACAAACATTTATTAAAGCACTTACTTTTTGCCAGGCTCTGGGCGAGGTGCCAGAAGCCAGGTGTACGTGGTATGAGCTCACTGTGTCCAGGAGCTATTCCCAGTGTTGTGCAGGAAAGTGTCTTATTATTATCACTATTATAGACGAGAAAATAAAAACAGAGAAATCAAATAACTTGTCCAAGGACAGAGAGCTACCATGTGGGGTCTGATCCACACTGTCTGGCTCCGGAGTTTCATCCTTTAACCCTCCATGCGATGTCCCACAGGTAAATAAGACTTCTGACCTCAAACATGTCATTTTTTAGTTGAGTAGAAGGACATGGAAGCAAATAACTAAAAGGCTCCAAGAGTATAATTCTAGTACATAAAGTGCCACGTGTTATTTCCAGTTTTAGGCTATTATGAATAAAACTGCTATAAACATTCATGTACAGGTTTCTATGTGCGCATAAGTCTGCCTCTTTGGGTTAAATGCCTGAGTGCAACTGCTCTCGGATTGCAAGGTAGCTGTGTTTAGTTTTTGAAGAAACTGGTAAAGTGTTTTCTAGAGCAGCTGTATCATTATACATTCTTAGTAGCGAAGTGTGAATGATCCAGCTTCTCTGTACCCTTGCTGCCTTTTGGGATTATTACAATTTTTTGTGTTTGTCATTCTGATAGGTGTGTGGTGATACGTCCTTGAGGCTTTAATTTGCATTTCTCTAGTGGCGAGCTGTGCCCACCACCTTTGCATGTACTTATTTGTCATCTGTAGATCCTCTTTGGTGAAATGTCTCTTCATCTTTTGCTCACTTACTAACTGGATTTTTTTCCTGGTGAGTTTTGAGAATTCTTTATATAGTCTAGTTACTAGATACTGGTCCTCTGTTGGATACATGGTTTGCAAATATTTTCTTCTAGTCCATAGCTTGCAGTAACAAGTTCTTTCACACAGCAAAAGGTTTAATTTTGATGAAGTCCAACCTATCAATTTTTTGTTTGGTACCAAGTCTAAAAACTGCGTCTAGTCCTTGGTTCTGAAGATTTTCTCATATGTGCTCTTCTAAAAGTTTTATAGTTTTACCTTTTTCATTTAAGTCCGTGATCTATTTTGTGTTGATTCTCGTATAAGGTAAGGCTTGGGTCAAGTTTCTTTTTTTTTCTGTTCTTTCTTTTCTTCTTTTTTCTTTCACCTATGGATGTCCAATTGCTTCAGCGTAATTTATTGAAAAGACAATCTTTCCTCCATTGAATTGTTTTTCTGCCTTTGCCAAAAATCAGTTGGGCATATTTGCATGTGTTTATTTTTTGGTTCTCTATTATGTTTCATTATCTGTGTGCTTATCCCTCCAACATGACCACACAGTCTTGATTACTTATAAGTCTTAAATTCAGGTAGACTGATTGCTCCCACTTTATTATTTATTTATTTAAAGATTTATTTATTTATTTGAGAGGGAGAAGAGAGAGAGTGAGACCACATGTGGGGGTGGGGGGAGGGGCAAAGGCAGGGGGGGAGCAGAGAGAAAGCAGACTTCCTGCTGAGTGTGGAGCCAGCTGGACTTGGCGCTCTATCCCATGACTCTGAGATCATGACCTGAGCTGAAACAAAGAGTTGAATGATCAACCGACTGAGCCACCCAGGTGCCCCCCTCCCACTTTATTTTTTAAAAGTTGTTTTAACTATTCCAGTTCCTTTGTCTTTCCATATAAATTTTAGAAGTCTAGTCTATATTTGTAAGAAATCCTACTGAATTTTGATAAGAATTGTGTTAAAATTTCTATATCAATTTGGGGAGAAGTAACACTTTTATGCCTAGTGTTGCAATCTGAGACTATGTTACGTCTTTTCATTTAATATATCTTCTTTGATTTTTTTCATAAGTGTTTTATACTTCTCAACATGTAAGTCCTGTCCTTGTTTTGCTAGATTTACATCTAGTATTTTATTTTTTTGAGCAATTGTAAATGGTATTGCATTTTCAATTTTAGCATTTATTTGTTCATTGATAGTATATAGAAATATAATTGATTTTTGAATGTTTATGTCCTGTGACCTTGCAGAACTCATTTATTAATACTAGGAGGTACTAGGGGTTCTTTTGTAAATTCCTTAGGACTTTCTACATGGACAATCATGTCATCTGAAAATAGAAGCTGTTTATTTTTTCCTTTCCAATCTCTGCCTTTCCCCCTCCCTTTCTTTCCTTATTGTACTAGCTAGAGCTTCCAGAACTATAGTGGAGAGAGGGGTATCATTGCCTTCCTTGTTCTTGATCTAGGTGGTGGGGAGGGGTGTGTGTACATTCAGTCTTTCATCATTATCTGTAGTTTTTTGTAGATTTTAAAAATCAAACTGAGCAAGTTCCACTCTATTCCTAGTTTTCTGAGAGTTTTTAAAAATCATGAATAGTGATTTTTTTCAAATGCTTTTTCTGCATCAATTGATATGATCAAATGTTTTCTCTTCTTTAGCCTGTTAACATGATGGGTTCTATTGATTGATTTTTAAATATTTAACCAGCCTTTCTTCCCCAGAATGAACTTCACTTGATCATGGTGTATAATTCTTTTTGTATTTTATTGAATTCTATTGGGTAATATTTTATTAAGGATTTGTGTGTCTATGCTCATGAAGAATGTTGGTCTGTAGTTTTCTTTTTTCTAATGTCCTTGTCAGATAATATTAACTTCACCAAAATATTAGCTTTCCCCTCTTCTATTTTTTGGAAGCGATTGTGCAGAATTAGTGTTTATTTTTTAAAGTTTGGTAGAATTCTCCAGTGAAACCACCTCTACCTTGAGATTTCTTTTTTGGTAGGTTTAAGTTGGTGAATTAAATTTCCTTAATAGTTATAGGTATATTCAAATTATCTATTTCATATTAGTTTAATTGTGGTAGCTAGAGGAATTGGCTCATTTCACCTACTTTGTCAAATTTATGTATGTAGGATTATTCACAGTTTCCCCCCATTTTCCTTTTGGTGTTTGCAGGGTCTGTAGTAAGATCCTCTGTATCATTACTGGTATTGGTGATTTATGTCGTTTCTCTTTGTACTTTGTCAGTGAGGTTTGCTAGCGGCTTGTCAATTTTATTGATCTTTGGAAAAATAGCTCTTTGCTTTGTTGATTTTTCCTCTGTTTTCCCGTTTTTAATTTCAATGATTTCTGCTCTTATCTTTATTATTTCTTTCCTTCTGCTTACTTTGGGCTTGGTTTGCTTTTCTTTTTCTAGGTTCTTGAAGTAGGTGATTAGATTATTGATGTGAAACTTTTCTTCTTTTCTAATGTATGCATTTCATACTATAAAGTTCCCACTCAACCCTCTTTTAGCTATAGCCCACAAATTTTGATATGTTGTATTTCTGTTTTCATTTAATTCAATGAAATTTTCTTTTAGTTGAAGACTTCCTCTTTCATCTATGAATTATTGTGTTGTTTAGTTTCCAAGTTTGTATATTTTCCTGTTATGTTTCTCTTACTGATTTCTAATTTGAAGTGGTTGGAGAATACACTCTGGATTATTTCAATTTTTAAAAATTTGTTGAGATTTTTTTGACACTTCTGACACCAAATAGGTGGGTTCCCTGTAACGCCCCCCAACACCAACCCAATTATCCAACTTTCTAGACATCAACTTGGTATCTTATAATTTAATTTAGTTCTGCCACTAACTAGTCACAGGCTTAAGGACTCAGTCCCACAAGACTGTCCTTGCTTCAGACATCTGTTGCAAGTAATGGGTCTCCAGGGTACCCATAGTTTGGTTTAACCTGGCTACAAAGTTGAGGTTTGCCACAAACCTCTCTCAGATTCGATAATTTACTGAAACAGCTCAAAACCTCAGGGAAATATTTACTTATGCTTAATAGCCAGATGAAGAGGCATAAAGAGCAAGGTCCAGAAGGATCCTGAGCACAGAATCTTCTGTCTCCATGAAGTTGAGGCATACCACCCTTTTGGCATGTAGATGTTTTCACCAACCTGGAAACTCCCTGTACCCTGCAGTTTAGGAATTTTTGTGGAAATAGCATCATGTAGGCATGATTAATTACTAACTCATCTCCAGACCCTCTTCCCCCTCTAGAGAATGGGGGTGGGGCTGTAAGTTCCAAGTTTTTATTTTTTTCCAAAAGATTTTTTTTTTTATTTGAGAGAGAGAGAGAGAGAGAGAGAGAGAGTGAGTGAACAGGGGGAGGGGCAGAGGGAGAGGGAGAAGGACAGAATCTCAAGAAAACTCCCCACTGAGCAAGGAGCCTGACACAGGGCCCGATGTGGGCTGATCCCACAACCATGAGATCATGACCTGAGCAGAAATCAAGAGTTGGACGCTCAACCCTGAGCTACCCAGGTGTTCCAGAAATTTCCAAGCTCTTAATCATGGCTTGGCCTTTCTGATGACCAGCCCCCATCCTAAAATTATCCAGGAGCCCACTAAGAGTTGTCTCATTTGAACAAAAGAAATGAAGGGGAAATCAAGACATTCTAAGATGAAGGAAAACTAAGAGAATTATTTGTCATTAATAGACCTACTCTAAAAGAATGGCATTACCATTTTTTTTTTAATCACCTAGGAAATTCCAAAGGATTTAGGAGCTCTGTGTCAGGAACTGGAGTAAAAAGTAAAATATTAGAAAAAAAAAAAGATGCTCCTAACATCCATATCACTTAGGAAATTACAACGGTTTTAGGAGCTCTGTGTCAGAAACTAGGGGCAGAGACCAAACATGTATTTCCTCTAATGTCACACTTGCCTATATGGTGTTATTTGAAGTTAATATGCTGATAATGAGGGCTATAGACATGAGGTAAGGAGGAAAAAAGAAAATGACAATGGTTTGGATTAATCACCATAGAATATAATAAAAAGGGACAAAATAAAAGAAATCTGGGGACCCAATTATGGCTCAGAATCATAAATATTTGGTTACAAAAATCTGTAGAGTTTTTTCCATTTTGTGTTCCCTCACACTCACCCCACCTCCAATTTCTTAATTTCAGAGAGGCAAGGACAGAATCCAGGTTCACATAGCTCATGAATGGTAAAGGTTGACTCAAATTTAGATCTGTTTTTCTCCAAAGTCTATGCTAAAGACTATGTGGGCTAAGCAACTGCGAGGTTGGTATTGGATACATGGCTCCCTTACAGGTGAACATGCCAGAATTTAGGAGCAAAAAGATGATTTGGGTGTAGATGTGAGCATTAGGGGAGATGGAGAAGAAAAGAAATCAGAGGATATTTTTGCTAACCTGTATTCCATTTGCTGATTTTCCTGAGTCAAGGATTTATTTACCTACATTATAGGATTTTTGTAAGGCTAATGTAACAAAATAACTGTAAAGCATTTAGGGTAGTGTACAAACACACATATATGTTCAAACTTAATATTATTTAATGTCTTTGAATATTATTGTTATAAGTTTTCTGTTCAATAAAAGGAAGCCAAATTATAATCATAGCAAATGAGTGTTTTCTAATAAGTGGAACTCCTTAAAGTAGAACTGGAAAAAAATATTCGCACTCACTTTTGTATGCATTAAACCTCTGGAAGAATAAACAGAACATTTATAATAGTGGTTCTTCGTTGCAGGGTGGGATACAGTGGGGCTGCTGGTATGGTTGTAGAACCAGGCAGATGGGTTGGAGGGAGACTTTTTGCTAGTATTATTTTATAATTTAAAAAATCTGATCCCTGTGAATATATTAATTATCCAAGTTTTTTAAAGGGAAAAAAAAAGTAGAATTGGCAATCTTAAGAATTTACCCATTCCTAAATCCGAATCAAAACCTCAATGAGATACTACCTCACACCAGTCAAAATGGCTAAAATTAACAAGTCAGGAAATGACAGATGTTGGCGAGGATGCGGAGAAAGGGGAACCCTCTTACACTGCTGGTGGGAATGCAAGCTGGGGCAGCCACTCTGGAAAACAGTATGGAGGTTCTTTAAAAAGTTGAAAATAGAGCTGCCCTACAACCCAGCAATTGCAGTACTGGGTATCTACCCCAAAGATACAAAGGTAGTGATCCGAAGGGGCATGTGCACCCCAATGTTTATAGCAGCAATGTCCACAATAGCCAAACTATGGAAAGAGCCTAGATGTCCATCAACAGATGAATGGATAAAGAAGATGTGGTATATATATACAATGGAATATTATGCAGCCATCAAAAGGAATGAGATCTTGCCATTTGCAAGACGTGGATGGAACTAGAGGGTATTATGCTAAGCGAAATAAGTCAATCAGAGAAAGAGAAATATCATATGATCTCACTGATAGGAGGATTTTGAGAAACAAGACAGAGGATCATAGGGGAAGGGAGGGAAAAATGAAACAAGATGAAACCAGAGAGGGAGACAAACCATAAGAGACTCTTAATCTTGGGTGGGGGGATGGGTTAGCCAGGTGATGGATATTAAAGAGGGCACGTTCTGCATGGAGCACTGGGTGTTATATTCAAACAATGAATCATGGAACACTACATCAGAAACTAATGATGTAATGTATGGTGATTAACATAACATAATTAAAAAAAAAGAGACTCAGTCTCAGGAAACAAACTGAGGGTTGCTAGAGTGGTGGGGGATGGAAGGGATGGGGTGGCTGGGTGATGGACATTGGGGAGGGTATGTGTTATGGTGAGCTCTGTGAATTGTGTAAGACTGATGAATCATAGACCTGTACCCCTGAAACAAATAATACATTATATGTTAATAAAAAAAAGAATTTACCAGTTCCCTTCTCCAGAAGTGTTTGGGTTGAAGGTGCCTGCCCATTAACCAGGGAAGTTGTAGAGAGCTATTCCTCCCATGAGTGAGGGGCAGAATTTGATGGCCTCAATTGTCCCTGTGGTGTGATTTCTGAAATGTGAGTGGACTCTCTATTCTCCCAGCCTTTATTCGGGAAATATATACTAAGTACATGCTGTAGCGAGTCTGTTTATCTAGTGAAACCCAACAAATACTGCTTCTAATTGCATGCTTTATCTACTTTTTATGTTGACTAGATCACCTTTGTCAACTAAGAAGTCTTTGCATTAGAGGAGAGATTCTGCTACACCTAAAATCACAAAACTAACATTGAAAACATTGTCCTGCCAATACATAAATGCCGATATAGTCCCTTGATTGATGGGAGCAGAATGACCTATTGACCCACATTGGCATTATCCAAGGGCCAAGGCTATCAGTCAGTTCTCCTTTCATAAAGGACACAGGGTGCCCATCATCCTTGTTCATCTAATAGTTTCATGCTTATGTGCGGAAAGAATCTGAACTGGGCTGCTTATCTTTCTTAGCTTGACTTTTGTTCCTGCTTGTGAACCCTGTTTTGGATTCTAGCTCTAGTGTTGTTGACCTCTCATCTGCTGGCCCTGACATGAACTATGCTCCGTGGCTAGGTTTCATATTTGCTTTGTCTCTCTTCAGAATTACATTTTCTTTCCTCTTTAATCTCTGATGGACCTTCAAAATTTTTTTTCAACTTTCCAAAGAGAACCCTTTTTGAAATCACTGTTATCATGGAGTTGCCTCTATAATTATTTTGGCATTAAATTTCATTCTCTGTACAACAATAGAATTACCACATGATATAAAGGGACCTCTTGTTATTGTCATCTGGTCAACCCAGTATTGTTGTGGAATCTTGTGACCTTTTACACTGTGTTGGAATTGTAAAGAAATTGTATTTGTGTGTTATTTTGTTGAGCATAATTCATCAAGCTTGATTAAATAAAGCACAAATATGCAGAAGCACTGTGGATTTTCCTTCCTCAAATCAATTTTCCTTTCTCTCAGTTAAATCTGGAAGATGAATATTACTAAGACGAAATTGGCAAAAAATTTACCAATACTGACGTCATCTGACTAGTGAGTGGGTAGTAAATGACTCACCTTTTAGAAGTAAATGAATCCTTTCAGGTAACTTTGGCACCAAGCAGTATGCCAGAGATATTCACTCTTAAATGAGTCAGGCAATTTGTGATCAGATTTCCCTCAACTTCAAAAGCAAGCATTACTAGATAATAGTCCTATCAAGCTCATTTCATGCAATATCGAATAGAATCCAAGTAAGTCTTCGGTCAATCGTCTTCCATCGGAGACACCTTTCTATGATGACTCAGAATTGCAGAACTTTTATCAGCGACTTTTAAGAGAGGAATGTTGTGAAATTTGAACACATTTTAATATTAAAAGGTTGCTTTTACACTACAAATTTCCCCCGGGGCTGACTTTTTATTCCCAATTGATTACTTAGTGCCACATCACTAGGCAAAAATTCCCCAGAGTTCAGTTACCTCTTGGTCACATTTAGTTTGATAAGAATATTTAACTGAGGAGTGTATCAAATATTTGCTGTGTCTTGTTCCTTGAAACTTAAGTTATTTTTGAAAGTTTACCTAAAGTAATTGTAAGATACTTTTTAAAAATTTATTTATTTATTTTTTTATTCTTATGTTAATCCCCATACATTGTGCATAACACCCAGTGCTCCATGCAGAATGTGCCCTCCTCAATACCCACCACCAGGCTAACCCATCCTCCCACCCCCTCCCCTCTAGAACCCTGTTTGTTTTTCAGAGTCCATCGTCTCTCATGGTTCGTCTACCCCTCCGATTTCCCCCACTTCATTCTTCCCCTCCTGCTACCTTCTTCTTCTTTTTTTTTTTTCTTAACATATATTGCATTATTTGTTTCAGAGGTACAGATCTGAGATTCAACAGTCTTGCACAATTCACAGCACTTACCAGAGCACATACCCTCCCCAGTGTCTATCACCCAGTCACCCCATCCCTCCCACCCTACCCCCCACTCCAGCAACCCTTAGTTTGTTTCCTACAATTAAGAATTCCTCATATCAGTGAGATCATATGATACATGTCTTTCTCTGTTTGACTTATTTCACTCAACATAATACCCTCCAGTTCCATCCACGTCGTTGCAAATGGCAAGATCTCATTCCTTTTGATGGCTGCATAATATTCCATTGTATATATATACCACATCTTCTTTATCCATTCATCTGTCGATGGACATCTTGGCTCTTTCCACAGTTTGGCTATTGTGGACATTGCTGCTATAAACATCGGGGTGCACGTACTCCTTCGGATCCCTACTTTTGTATCTTTGGGGTAAATACCCAGTAGTGCAATTGCTGGATCATATGGTAGCTCTATTTTCAACTTTTTGAGGAACCTCCATACAGTTTTCCAGAGTGGCTGCACCAGCTTGCATTCCCACCAATAGTGTAGGAGGGTTCCCCTTTCTCCGCATCCCCGCCAACATCTGTCGTTTCCTGACTTGTTAATTTTAGCCATTCTGACTGGTGTGAGGTGGTATCTCATTGAGGTTTTGATTTGGATTTCTCTGATGCCGAGCGATGTTGAGCACTTTTTCATGTGTCTGTTGGCCATTTGGATGTCTTCTTTGGAAAAATGTCTGTTCATGTCTTCTGCCCATTTCTTGATTGGATTCTTTGTTCTTTGGGTGTTGAGTTTGATGAGTTCTTTATAGATTTTGGATACTAGCCCTTTATCTGATATGACATTTGCAAATATCTTCTCCCATTCTGTCGATTGTCTTTTGGTTTTGTTGACTGTTTCCTTTGCTTTGCAAAAGCTTTTTTTATCTTGATGAAGTCCCAATAGTTCATTTTTGCCCTTGCTTCCCTTGCCTTTGGCGATGTTTCTAGGAAGAAGTTGCTTCAGCTGAGGTCAAAGAGATTGCTGCCTGTGTTCTCCTTTAGGATTTTGATGGACTCCTGTCTCACACTGAGGTCTTTCAACCATTTTGAGTCTATTTTTGTGTGTGGTGTAAGGAAATGGTCCAGTTTCATTCTTCTGCATGTGGCTATCCAATTTTCCCAACACCATTTGTTGAAGAGACTGTCTTTGTTCCATTGGACATTCTTTCCTGCTTTGTCAAAGATGAGTTGACCATAGAGTTGAGGGTCCATTTCTGGGCTCTCTATTCTGTTCCATTGATCTATGTGTCTGTTTTTGTGCCAGTACCATGCTGTCTTGATGATGACAGCTTTGTAATAGAGCTGGAAGTCCGGAATTGTGATGCCACCAGCTTTGCTTTTCTTTTTCAACATTTCTCTGGCTATGCGGGGTCTTTTCTGGTTCCATACAAATTTTAGGATTATTTGTTCCATTTCTTTGAAAAAAGTGGATGGTATTTTGATGGGGATTGCATTGAATGTGTAGATTGCTCTAGGTAGCATTGACATCTTCACAATATTTGTTCTTCCAATCCATGAGCATGGAACGTTTTTTCCATTTCTTTGTGTCTTCCTCAATTTCTTTCATGAGTATTTTATAGTTTTCTGAGTACAGATCCTTTGTCTCTTTGGTTAGATTTATTCCTAGGTATCTTATGGTTTTGGGTGCAATTGTAAATGGGATCGACTCCTTAATTTCTCTTTCTTCTGTCTTGTTGTTGGTGTATAGGAATGCCACTGACTTCTGTGCATTGATTTTATATCCTGCCACTTTACTGAATTCCTGTATGAGTTCTAGCAGTTTCGGGGTGGAGTCTTTTGTGTTTTCCACATAAAGTATCATATCACCTGCAAAGAGTGAGAGTTTGACTTCTTCTTTGCCAATTTGGATGCCTTTGATTTCTTTTTGTTGTCTGATTGCTGTGGCTAGGACTTCCAATACTATGTTGAATAGCAGTGGTGATAGTGGACATCCCTGCCGCGTTCCTGACCTTAGGGGGAAAGCTCTCAGTTTTTTCCCATTGAGAATGATATTCGCTGTAGGTTTTTCATAGATGGCTTTTATGATATTGAGGTATGTACCCTCGATCCCTATACTCTGAAGAGTTTTGATCAAGAAAGGATGCTGTACTTTGTCAAAAGCTTTTTCTGCATCTATTGAGAGGATCCTATGATTCTTGTTCTTTCTTTTGTTAATGTATTGTATCACATTGATTGATTTGCGGATGTTGAACCAACCTTGCAGCCCAGGGATAAATCCCACTTGGTCCTGGTGAATAATCCTTTTAATGTACTGTTGGATCCTATTGGCTAGTATTTTGGTGAGAATTTTTGCATCCATGTTCATCAGGGATATTGGTCTGTAATTCTCCTTTTTGATGGGGTCTTTGTCTGGTTTTGGGATCAAGGTAATGCTGGCCTCATAAAATGAGTTTGGAAGTTTTCCTTCCATTTCTATTTTTTGGAACAGTTTCAGAAGAATAGGTATTAATTCTTCTTGAAATGTTTGGTAGAATTCCCCTGGGAAGCCATCTGGCCCTGGGCTTTTGTTTTTTGGGAGATTTTTGATGACTGCTTCAATTTCCTTAGTGGTTATAGGTCTGTTCAGGTTTTCTATTTCTTCCTGGTTCAGTTTTGGTAGTTGATACATCTCTAGGAATGCATCCATTTCTTCCAGGTTATCTAATTTGCTGGCATAGAGTTGCTCATAATATGTTCTTATAATTGTTTGTATTTCTTTGGTGTTGGTTGTGATCTCTCCTCTTTCATTCATGATTTTGTTGATTTGGGTCATTTCTCTTTTCTTTTTGATAAGTCTGGCCAGGGGTTTATCAATCTTGTTAATTCTTTCAAAGAACCAGCTCCTAGTTTCATTGATCTGTTCTACTGTTCTTTTAGTTTCTATTTCATTGATTTCTGCTCTGATCTTTATTATTTCTCTTCTCCTGCTGGGTTTAGGCTTGATTTGCTGTTCTTTCTCCAGCTCCTTTAGGTGTAGGGTTAGGTTGTGTACTTGCGACCTTTCTTGTTTCTTGAGAAAGGCTTGTATTGCTCTATACTTTCCTCTTAGGACTGCCTTTGCTGCATCCCAAAGATTTTGAACAGTTGTGTTTTCATTTTCATTGGTTTCCATGTATTTTTTTAATTCTTCTTTAATTTCCTGGTTGACCCATTCATTCTTCAGTAGGATGCTCTTTAGCCTCCATGTATTTGAGTTCTTTCCGACTTTCCTCTTGTGATTGAGTTCTAGTTTCAAAGCATTGTGGTCTGAAAATAGGCAGGGAATGATCCCAATCTTTTGGTACCGGTTGAGACCTGATTTATGACCTAGGATGTGATCTATTCTGGAGAATGTTCCATGGGCACTAGAGAAGAATGTATTCCATTGTTTTGGGATGCAATGTTCTGAATAGGTCTGTGAAGTCCATTTGGTCCAGTGTGTCATTTAAAGTCTTTATTTCCTTGTTGATCTTTTGCTTAGACGATCTGTCCATTTCAGTGAGGGGGGTGTTAAAGGCCCCCACTATTATTGTATTGTTGTCGATGTGTTTCTTTGCTTTTGTTCTTAATTGCCTTATATAATTGGCTGCTCCCATGTTAGGGGCATAGATATTTACAATTGTTAGATCTTCTTGTTGGATAGATCCTTTAAGTAGGATATAATGTCCTTCCTCATCTCTTATTACAGCCTTTGATTTAAAATCTAATTTGTCTGATATAAGGATTGCCACCCCAGCTTTCTTTTGATGTCCATTAGCATGGTAAATGGTTTTCTACCCCCTCACTTTCAATCTGGAGGTGTCTTTGGTTCTAAAATGAGTCTCTTGCAGACAGCATATCGATGGGTCTTGTTTTTTAATCCAGTCTGATAGCCTGTGTCTTTTGATTGGGGCATTTAGCCCATTTACATTCAGGGTAACTATTGAAAGATAGGAATTTAGTGCCATTGTATTGCCTGTAAGGTGACTGTTACCGTATATTGTCTGTGTTCCTTTCTGGTCTATGTTGCTTTTAGGCTCTCTCTTTGCTAGAGGACCCCTTTCAAGATTTCCTGTAGGGCTGGTTTTGTGTTTGCAAATTCCTTTAGTTTTTGTTTGTCCTGGAAGCTTTTTATCTCTCCTTCAATTTTCAATGACAGCCTAGCTGGATATAGTATTCTTGGCTGCATATTTTTCTCATTTAGTGCTCTGAAGATATCCTGCCAGTCCTTTCTGGCCTGCCAGGTCTCTGTGGATAGGTCTGTTGCCAATCTAATGTTTCTACCCTTGTAGGTTACATATCTCTTCTCCCGAGCTGCTTTCAGGATTTTCTCTTTGTCTATGAGACTTGTAAGTTTTACTATTAGATGTTGGGGTGTTGACCTATTTTTATTGATTTTGAGAGGGGTTCTCTGTGCTTCCTGGATTTTCATGCCTGTTTCCTTCCCCAAATTAGGGAAGTTCTCTGCTATAATTTGCTCCATTATACCTTCTGGCCCTCTCTCTCTTTCTTCTTCTTCTGGGATCCCAATTATTCTAATGTTGTTTCGTCTTATGGTATCGCTTATCTCTCGAATTCTGCCCTTGTGATCCAGTAGTTGTTTATCTCTCTTTTTCTCAGCTTCTTTATTTTCCATCATTTCATCTTCTATATTACTGATTCTCTCTTCTGCCTCATTTATTCTAGCAGTTAGCGCCCCCATTTTTGATTGCACCTCATTAATAGCCTTTTTGATTTCTACTTGGTTGGATTTTAGTTCTTTTACTTCTCCAGAAAGGGTTTCTCTAATAACTTCCATATTTTTTTCAAGCCCAGCTGGTATCTTTAAAGTGATGATTCTGAACTCTAGATCTGACATCGTACTAATGTCCGTATTGAGTAGGTCCCTGGCAGTCGGTACTACCTCTTGTTCTTTTTGTTGAGGTGATTTTTTCCGTCTTGTCATTTTGTGCAGAGGAGAATAGATTAATGAGAGAACAAAATGCTAGCAGAGTAACAACGTCCCCAGAAAATATACTCTAAACAAATCAGAAAAGACCTGAAGCAGTGGGAAAAGAAAGGGAAAGAGAGAAAAAAGAAAAAGAAAAAAAAGAAAAAGAAAAAGATAAAGATAAAAACAAAAACAAACAAAACAAAACAACAACAACAAAAAAAACCAGAATGTGATCAAATATGATCAGGCTGGTATATAGATCAGTGCCACACACTAGATTTGGGGTGTATTTTGGTCTTTTAGAAGAAAGTGCCTCCCAAAATTTTAAAGAAAGAAAAACTTATATATGTACAAAAATAAGGGTTGATATGATGAAGGGATGGAATATGACTGTAAAGATGGAAATTATAAAAAATTTTATAAAAGGAATTGATAAGAAGTTGTTTGAAAAAAGAAAGAAGAGGATTTAAAAAAAGAAAAAAGAAAAAAAAAGGGAGAGGATGTGATCAGGCAGGGGAATAGAAAACACCATATACTAGAGATTTAGGGTATATTTTAATCTGTTAGAAGAAACTATCTCAAAATTTTAAAGAGAGAACAACTTATATATATAAGCCAAAAATACGGGTAACTACTATGAAGGGATAGAATATGACTCTAAAAATGAAAAAGAAAAATGTTTTTTTTTTTAAAAAAAGGGATTGATAAGATGTTGGTTGAAAAAGGGAAAAAGAAAAATTCAAAAAGAAAAAAAAAGAAAAAAAGACAGTTAAAAAAAAATTAACTTTGAAAGACTAAACAATCATGGTAAAAAAGCCATGGATTCTATGTGCAGTAGTCCTCTAGCGCTGGAGTTCTGCCGTTCTCATTGATCGGTAAACTTGGTCTTGGCTGGCTGTTCTCGCTGATCTTCTGGGGAGGGGCCTGTTGCCGTGGTTTCCAAATGTCTTTGCCGGAGGCGGAATTGCCCCGCCCTTGCCCCCTCCCGGCTAAGTAATCTGCTCGGGTTTGCTCTCCGGGGCTTTTGTTCCCTGCGAGCTTTCCGTACAGCTTTGGAGGTGGAGAGTGAAAATGGCGGCTTCCCAATCTCCGCCCCGGAGGAGCCGAGAACTCGGGTCCCCACTTCTCAGTGAGTCCCCAGAGAAAAGCCGGCAGTCACTCCCGGCTCCCCGGTCTCCGGCCGCACTCCGTGCTCACCCGGCCTGTGACTGTGCGTTTCTATCTCTGGCACCCGACCCCGTGTGCAGTCTCCAAACCCAGCAGATCCCTGTGGTGCACTCCCGTGTGGCTCCTTCCGGGGGAGGAAGGTGAGTCTCCCCGGATCTGCCGCTTGTTGGGTCCCTGCTGGAGGAGCAGGGGCCCGACTGGGCCGCGGATCACGGTTTATGGCCACCCCGAGCTGAGAGCCCGCGCCTGGGCTCCGCCTCTGCAGCCGGCTTCCCTGCTCCGTTACCTGGGAGCTCTGCCGCACTCAGGCACCCCCGGTCTTTCTGTGACCCCGAGGGTCCTGAGACCACACTGTCCCGGAGGGTTCCACCCCCCGCTTAGCCACCAGAGTGACGTCCCTTGGTGGATCAGACTTTTAAAAGTTCCGATTTTGTGCTCCGCGGCTCTATCACTTGCCAGAAGCGGCCGACGGAGGTCCCTCCCCCGCCGTCCATCCTCCCGAATATCGCCTCGGATTCACTTCTCCGCACGTCCTACCTTCCAGAAAGTGGTCGCTTTTCTGATGAGAGAGTTGTTGCTCTTCTTTTCTTCGATCTCCTGTTGAGTTTGTAGGTGTTCAGAATGGTTTGATCACTATCCAGCTGAATTCCTGAGAGGAGAGGAAATCCAGGTCTCCTACTCCTCTGCCATCTTGCTCCGGCCCCCCCTCACCCCCCCGTAAGATAGTTTTTGCTTCAGATTTTTGTAGGCTTGTAAGCATCATATTTATAAGCACAAAAACAAAAAAATATAAAAAACAAATATATAAAACCATTTTTATCACTGAAAAGGTAAGATATTAATATAACTGTCATACACTTCAATGCCTATTTATTTCAGTTAAAATAAACAAGGAGAATAACTTCCACAGTTGGCTTCTGATTTTAGGCAAATGACAATTAGGCTAGTTATAAAATTCTTGGGCCTTGACTGACAATTCTATAATTTTATTTTAGCGTTGACTGTTGCAAAAGATACTGCTGAAACTAGGTGATTTTAACTGTTTCGAAAGCCATTTGTTCAGAAACTTTGGAATTCCTACTTTCCCGCCCCGTTAGCAATCTGTTCTTTTGGGATTTCAGTTATAAGTAGTTAGACTTTCTCACTATAATATCTCCTATATCTCTTACCCTTTTTTCTGAATTTTCTCTACTTTTATCTCTCCATGCTTCATTTTGATGATTTTATTCAAATTTTGCTTTTAGTTCACTATTTCTGTCCTTAGCTGTGCATAATTTAATTTTAGAGTCATCCATTGAGTTTTTAGTATCCACTTGGTATTTATTTATTTATTTATTTATTTATTTGATGTAGTGTTCCGTGATTCATTGTTTGCGTATAACACCCAGTGCTCCATTCAATACGTGCCTTCTTTAATACCCATCACCAGGCTAACCCATCCCCCCTCCTCCCTCCCCTCTAGAACCCTCAGTTTGTTTCTCAGTCCATAGTCTCTCATGGTTCATCTCCCCCTTCAATTTCCCCCTCTTCATTTTTCCCTTCTTACTATCTTCTTCTTTTAATATATAATGTATTATTTGTTTCAGAGGTACAGGTCTGTGATTCATTAGTCTTAACAATTCACAGCGCTCACCATAGCACAGAATTTCCACTTGGTTTTATTTTATAGTTTCTATATTTTTGTCAAAATTCTTTAAGTTTTTTCTTTCTTTTTTTGACATATTAATAAAGGCTTAAAGTCTGTGTATAGAATTTTCATCATCTGAATCTTCTAAATCTGTTTTCTCTTATTTCTTTTAGTTTTTAATCACATTGTCTTGTTACTTTTGATTGTGCTGAGCAACGTATAATGAAATCTATAAAATTAATTTGAAGCATATGATATGCTATCCCAGGCCTTACTAACTGTATTTTTTTTTTTTTTTGCAAGAGTGTAGAAGCATTAGCCATCCCAGATCAACTCATTCTAATTATAGAAATGAATATGATATGAAGTTGTATTTCAGTCCCTGCAAAGGTTGAACTATTTCTGGTTTATCCTTCTTCCTAGACTCAGCCCTTTGGGATTATAACCCAAAGTATAGAGTATTTCACCAAAGAAAGTTTGTTCTTCTAACCTAGAAGGTTTCCAGAATCTCTGCTCAGCACCTCATTGTCTTTCCTAAAAGAAGCGGAAGTCTCCAGAAAAAAGTGGCTCTGAATGCAGGGCTTACTTCTCTGGGTTCCTTTCTGTTCCATGATCAGTTTGTATTTATAGCAATGCTGATGAACTAAAAATAAAATCGTGTCTTCCTAAGCCTTAGTCATATTATTTCCCTATCCCACCTCCTCAAGAGCTCACTTTTCAGAAACTTATGATGAAACTTTAAAAATCCATTCTGGGTCTGTGTCATTCTTTGACCACATAATTACATTGCCTTGCAGATGTACAGGAGCTATATAATCTATATATGGCCTCTTTCTTGACCTTATTGACATTTATCAGAAAAAATATTTGAAGGAAACTTCTGCCAAGGGATTTAGGAAGATTTAAAAAAAATTTTGTGAAAGAAGAAAGTTTAGTTTTATTGATTTTTATTTATTAAGGCTGCATAATTGGTGGAATTAATAGTTTGATCATCAGTTTGCCTTGTTTTGGATAAACTAATGTAGGTCACAGAAGTGGACACATTGGGTAAACATTTGACTTCTTGACATGAAGAAAAATAACAAAGAGCTAAAAAGAGGCTAGATATAGACTCAGAGCCTCTGGATTCAAGACCTTGCTTGGTTACTCATTATTTATGTGGCCTTGGGAAAATCATTTACTCTCTTCAGTTTTCTCATTTATAAAATATAGAGATTAAGCTTGAGTCAATAATTTTTCTTAGCAGTACAAACCTTTTTTTGCCAAGGAAATCTTACATAGAAATTCAAAATTAAAAAAACAAACAAACCCAAAAAACCAGAGCTAAATTGGACGTGGCATTGGGTGTAGTGTGTGTGTGTGTTTATGTGTCATGGGTTAGAGCAGGTGTAGATTTGCTCTATCTTTGCCTTTGGGGTGGCCCCTAGGGCAACTCTAGAAGCTCCAGGATTCTGTGGAATAAATTGTCAGGATGTCTGTTCTAAGTCTTCAGAACCCAGTCTAAGACTAATGTTACATACATCTCAGGACATTGGTGAGAGCAGGGATTGAAGGTTATTTCTGTCAGAGCATTCCTTGAAAGGAAATATTTCTGAGTGACTTCTGCTGTTGCTCTTTTTGCGAACCTGTTACTATTTCTGGCAACAACTCAGCAATGAGGTTGGAAGTGGCTGCCATAGAACTTGAAAATTCACACTGAGGATCAATAGGAATGGAGGAAAGGAAGAACAAATGAAGGGGATGAGGATTCAGTGAAGGATATTTTCCGAGATGACTTTTCCAGAGAGTAATTTAAAATGTTGGCCTTTCTTCTAATTCAGGACCAACTTTACTAATGGCGTGAGGCTGGTGATGTGTTTCTAGAAGGCACATCATAAGCAAATCATTGTTTTTGCCTGCTTGACCTTGACCATCCTGATGCCAGCAATTACCCTGTTTACTACTATCTAAAAGGAAAAATGCTGTGTGGAAGGTCTTGTCTATTGTTATTTGAACATTTGGAGAAGTCATGGAAGAAAAATAAAAGGCTGATTAATGTGATAAGTAGAGAGCAAGTGGAGAGAGCTTCAATATTAGTTTTTTTTTTTCTTAATATACAGGTAATTTTGACCTACTTCTGTTTGTTAGGCTGCGTAGAATTAGTGGGTGGGCAAACAATAACAAAAAATAGCAAATATTGGTGGTACTAAGCATGCCTGTGACTTGCTGGTGGTGACAAATTTCTTTCACCTGGGTAGACTTCAGAAGATTGAAACAGAAGATGACTGGTTTCTCCCAAGCAAGCTTTTTCTAGAATATCTGAAGGAGATTGATTGAGTGTTTCTGAATATTTAATAATCTTGGAGGGATCTAGAAATGGAAAATAAAAAAACCCATAAATTTTTGACATCTAAATACTGGGTCAGAATAGAATGAAGCAGAAAAAAGAGTGTACCTTGATATATACTCTCTTCTTTTGTCTTATGTTAAGGAAATAAACTTTATGTGTGATGTGGGTCCAGCTAGGACTCTATAAACATACACATAATTTTATAGCTTTTCAGCAGTTTGGGAGGGATTTCTTCATTATATCTATCTATCTATCTATCTATCTATCTATCTATTATCTATCTATCTATCTATCTATCTATCTATCTATCTATCTATCATCTATCTATGTATCTAATCATCTATCTATTTCCCCACAAGTCTATCAGATCTGGAACCTGGAAGAATGTATAGTTTTCTTTATAACTTTCTTGACCAAGTGATGCTAATACTGCAAAGTATCTCCTTCCTAGCAGACAGTGACCTCACTCTGACCTGGCACTCAATTTATTGAAACATCTTGATCATTACTTTTAAAGACTTTTAGGGAAAGAAAAGTGAAGATACAAAACAGGTTCCACATTAAGCACAGGGTTTTGATTTTGTTTTTGCCTTTAAAAAAAAAAAAGATTTATTTTTTATTTTAGTGGGGGAGGGGCAAACAGAGAGGGAGAGAGAATCTCAAGCAGACTCCCCACAGATGGTGGAGCCAGATGCAGGGCTCAGTCTCATGATCCCAAGATCATAACCTGAGCTGAAATTAAGAGTCAGGTGCTTAACTGACTGAGCCACCTAGGTGCCCCTGTTTTTGTTTTTTGTAAGGAGGATAAATTTTTCTTTTGCTAACCTAATAGGGAATTTAGCTTTCATGTATTTGCTAAGCTTAATTCTCTTTCTGCAATATAACTCACCTATGGTGTCCCTGTAGTTGGAATTTTAAACCTGGTGGTATGAACATAGAAATTTATCTCCACGGCTGGATGGGGCTCAGGAAAAGAGGCATGCTGAGGGGATTTTGATAAATTTAAAACTGGCTTTTAGTTTATATGTTGAAAGAATTCTAAGAGCAAGGCATTATGCCTTGAAAAGAACTAGGAAATAGCTGTTCAAAGCTTTCTTCCAGTATATTTTTCAAAAAGATTTGTAATTTTGAAAGATGACCAGAGTTGAGTAGCCTTTTTGTAGCCTGGAAAATTCAAACAGTCCATCCCCTCTGTTTAATAGATCACCAGGCTCATTAGTATGTTGAGGAATGACAAAATTGTCCCATACCCAAGAGTAATTAGGGCCTGAAATGATTTTTGTAGTGAAGCCCAAATTAAAATTTAGCTATAATTTTAATGAAATCCATTGGCTGTTCTAGTATTATCCCCTTCATGACATTGCTGAAACCAACACGCTATAAGAACCTGATAATGCAATATTGAATTCTGATTCTATTTACTTATTTATTTGGCTACTTAACGATTCTCTAAGAGAAGATAATATAAGTGAACCTCATTTTAAGCAATTGGAAAAGTACTTGGTAATATACTTCAAAAATATATTAAATACATTTTAAATGCACTTCGGAAAATATTTATTTATAAGACTCTGTTAATCTTTGTAAATTAAATATTTCAGAAACATTACTCATGATTACTATATTTGTAAGTTCAAATTTTTCCTATTTCTTAAACTTGGACATATCTGCTCTTGATGTGAGGGTAGATGAGAAAGGAATATTAGGCAAAGAAAGATAAGGAGATGGCTAAAAGGGGACGAAGGTAAAATCCTATCTGGAGGCAGAATTCTATCATTGCAGGCATTTGGGAAAAAGGAAGAGCATAGCTCACAATACAGCTGATGAAGGCAAGCAATCTTTAAGGTATGGCATAGAAAGAGAGCAAAGGTTGTGCTAGGACAACACCTTTTCTGTTGTGTACTAGGGAGAGTGAGATTACTAACTGTGTCTATCTGGTGAGTCAGGTTTATCAGTCACTATCCTTGTAGGTGTAAGCAAAACAAGCCTACTTGTAACACACAATTAACATCTCCCTCCTAGAGCCACGACCAGTCCTTGCTGATGGCATCTCAGAGTAAGCGTTTATCTTTAAAGAGCTCAAAGCACTTCATAGACACTTTCTCTGTTTCTTTTGATCTCTTATCCTTCCAGATAAGCCCACATTGCATCTCCACCTCCTCAGCCCACAGTGAAGTTTTTGACTGACAGACTCAATGTATGAAGGTGCCCAGCCCTCCTGAATGCTGGATTTGGAGCTAGCAGGAGATGCTTTTGGGTGTTCTGTTGGGATCTCCCTAACCATATTTTCATAGCCTCTCTGAATTCGCTTATGCCATCTGCCAAGGTCTATGTTAAAGCACACGCTTGCAAAGGCTGAAGTCAGCTCTACTTTTAAGATCAGTTAGCACGTGATACACATCCCCATCCTCATCTGCTCCCTTCTTTCTCTCATTACCTCCCTGGAAGGCAGTGAGAATGTCTACTTCACTGGAAGAAACCTAAAAGCCCAGAGAGTATGTGCTGCATCTTCTGGTCATTCAATAACTGTATAAGAAGAACTGGGGTTTCCTCTGTCCTCCTTACAAGTCCTAAATGTGGAATCACTTCACTTCCTTATAGATGATCAACTTTCAATAAGGAGCAGAAAATATTTTTTTTGAAGAGGTTAAGAAAGCATGAAATACTGAAATGAAAAAGGTTCAGAAGTGTAATAGTTGAGTTATAACCCAGCACTTGCTAGCTGGTTGGCTTTGTGCTGTAGTTGCCTAATCTATAAATTAGGAGGATAAAGTCTAGCTCATGGGGGAAGGGAGAGCATTGCAAGAGTGGTGAATAGCAGAAGTGCTCTGTAGACCACAAAGATTCACAAAATTGTTAGTTACTTGGATGTTTCATTTTAAGGATGTATGCTTTCATAAAAATCCGGAAAATTTAAGATTTTCTGGTAACATTAGATGGCTGGAAAGTTGAGCACTTTTTTCCATTTGATTTTGGAGCAGGGAAAGGCAGAAGGAAAATGGAAAAAAATCTGCTTCACCCTACTATGTCTTTTAGGTGATTGCAGTTGGCACCATCGAAAGTTTACACGATAGAAAAATGCTAGTTTACTAACAGCTCCTGTTGATCTTGCTGCATTCTGTTCTTGTGTGGATCTGAGGAAGTTAAAAGCAGTGATAACATTAAAGGTCAGATGAATTATTGCTATAGTGTTCTGGCCAAATTTCTGATAGAGTTTCCCAAAAATGTATAAAGAATCATTCTTAAGGGCCTGTCTCAATGAATTGTTCTTTATTTGCCACGCAGAACTTT
This sequence comes from Mirounga leonina, assembly GCF_011800145.1. NCBI lineage: Eukaryota > Metazoa > Chordata > Mammalia > Carnivora > Phocidae > Mirounga > Mirounga leonina. Next base: position 11,291,056 of record NW_023270447.1, read on the forward strand.
GTAAATATTTAACTTCCTTCAGAGTTTGGAATGTACAAATGTGATTTATTATTTCTAATGATTGGAAAGAAGCTTGGTATCTGCAAACAATATGTATGAGTTGAAAGAGAATGAGTAATACAATGCATTTCTTTGTAAGTAGTGGCAGAACAACATCTAAAAAGAAAAAGTGAGTGATTCTCAAGATGCCTTGTCCCTTAGCATGCTTAAGAGGTGGTGTTTAAAGTAATAATAGCTGTTCTTCATTGAGTACTTATTATGTGCACTTGGACTAAGTGCTTTATGTGTGTGTTCTGCTCTCTGCAACAGAACACTGACTAATAGAGGATGCAAACTGGATTGTGTTGGGAATGTTATTTACCTATTTTGGTATGTTATAATGTCAATTATTTCTAATTCTTTTTAATGATAATTCCAAAGATCCTTGAAAAAGAAAAAGAGAGAGACAAACAGATGCACAGATAAGAGAGAGAGAAGAATTGGAGGGGGCGGAAGGTGAGAGACAAGAAGGAGGAGGAGGAGGAGTGAGAGAAAGAGAAGATGGAGGAGATTGAGACAGATTAGTTGTGAGATTCAGGCCTTTGTGGGGAGACACGACTCATGACACATAGCAAAAACACAACTTCATTATTGTCTCTCTCAGCTTTATTTCAGACATTCAATGAGAGTAATTATCTCTTGCTAGTGAATCAGAACTTGGGTAGGTTCCATAACTTTTCTGCTCTTACTTGGTTATTAAGATATCTTACCATCTCTTTTAAGAAACAAACCGAGTCTCAATAAATAAATCAGAGTTGCCAAGTCTAAGATGTTAATACACAATGAACTTGATTCAGTATCAGATGTTTTCCCTTTTTCCAACCCAGGCCTTCTTCTAGTTGATAGACATGATGGAAGAGACATTGTTGGCTTCTGTCTTCGTATGCTTTGTGCTGTTCTCCTCCTTACCACTCTTTTCATTCCAGTTTTTGAGCTTTTTCTTGACCCTACTGAGGTTTGGGAGGGCAGGTGGAGGGGAATAGAAAAGGTCATAAATTGGCTCTTCTGGGCTGAGTACTTTTCCAATGTGATTCTCTCTCTGTTGGGCATTTTTCTGTGTTTTTCTGGGCTTCTCATCCCTGCAGACCTCTCACATTTAGGTTTGTAAACCCTCTCAGATCTATCTCTATATAGCATGGTCACTTTGACTCCCTTCCACAGTCCCTAGGAATCAAGAGTCTTCTAGTTTCTTGTTCCTGGAATTTCTTTGCTTGTCCAGGTGTCCCTGCCTCACTGGGCCCACTCTGATGCCATGGTAGCTCTGTCTACCAAGGGCCTTGCATCTCATCCACCAGAAACATTCATACATCCCTTGTCCCAGCAAAAATTTGAGAGAGTAGCTCCATGCCAATAGGGCTACCCTGCCACAGGACATTCTGGCTAGCTGAGGTTTGAGTCAAGCTTCAGTCTTCTGTGCCCATCAACTACGGGGGAAAATCCAGTGGCCAATTAGGTGCCACAGGAAGTCCATTTATTATGCTGGAGAGACATGAGGTAATACTTGACCACTTCCCTGTCCTGAGTAGGTGGGAGAAAGCTCAAAGCATAGCTTTCTCCAAAGAAATCTCCTCCCAAATATTTTCCCACTTTCATTCTCTCTCTCCCTTTCTCGTTTTTATATTTTCAAGGTGAGTGAGGTGGATCCATGACTTGGGAAACTACTTTAACTTTTCAGCAGGGAGAAATTCTACATATGGTGATCTGACTCACACTCAGTTTGGCATCTGATACAGATCATACTGATGGCTCAGTAGAAATCAAGGCAGGAGAAGTTCCTCTCTAACTACATTAGTAATGACCTGCTTTGCAGTTCAAATAAGCATGACAAGGAAATAAGCAAATTATCTAATTCTAATGGTTTTATTAATTGTAATCTCAGAACCTAATATGGTTCTAGATACAAAAAAAGTACCCTGCAAATGTTCGTTTGCAGAAGGCAGGGAAGAGGAAAGGCAGACAAGTCACCTTTTATAATCTGATAAATGTACCCATATGCCAATGCCCTGCTTTTTCCCCTTTAGCTTCTGCCAGCTTTGACCTTGATCTTGCTCTTAGCCCCAACTGTCTTGTTTACTCTGCTTGCATCTGCTGTCTTTTCTTTGAGTAACTGAGCATCTGAATTTGATCATCTCTCTGAGTTCACATTTGCTACAAAACATGGTTTTGGGGTAAGCTTGACCTACTTTATTTTTATTAATTTATCAATTATTGAGAATCCACACTAAGTCAGGCATTAAGTAGGCACTGAGAATACAAAGCTTAAAAAGATACAGTCTTCGTATATTAACACAATAACTGATGCACATCACACTCATTAAGTGCTTTATGGGGATTATCTCGTTTAATACTTGCAATAATCCTGTAAAAAGATACTGTTAACTGTTATTCTCATTTCCATTTTACAGATGAAAAAATAAAACACAAGAAGGCTAAATAAATTGCTCAGGCTCCCATAGGAGTAAGATGGGTCTGGCAGTCTCATTTTTTTTTTTTTTTTCCCAAGTAGGCTCCTATGCCCAGCATGGAGCCCAACATGGGGCTTGAACTGATGACTCTAAGATCAAAACCTGAGCTACAATCAAGGGTCAGACACTTAACCAACTGAGCCATCCAGCATGGTAGTCTCATTTTTAACAATATATTATGCAACTTCATCTACTTGGTTCTGCCTGATGTATTGAATGGTTTTTGTCTGCTTCTAGGGTAGAGCTAGTGGGTTAGTACTGGGGCTGGAACTGGGGCTGGTGATGGCAATGAAGCTCCTAATGAAAATTATGGAGATGCAATATTGTGTGGGGATAAAGAGCATTGGTTAAAGTCATGGCTTCAATATTTATTAGCTGTGTGTCCTCTTTCGTATTTATTATAAGTAAGGCATAAGCCTTAATTTTCTTTTTTCTTTTTTTTTTATTCTTATGTTAATCCCCATACATTACATCATTAGTTTTAGATGAAGTGTTCCATGATTCATTGTTTGTGCACAACACCCAGTGCTCCATGCAGAATGTGCCCTCCTCAATACCCACCACCAGGCTAACCCATCCTCCCACCCCCCTCCCCTCTAGAACCCTGTTTGTTTTTCAGAGTCCATCGTCTCTCATGGTTCGTCTACCCCTCCTATTTCCCCCGCTTCATTCTTCCCCTCCCGCTACCTTCTTCTTCTTCTTTTTTTTTTCCTTAACATATATTGCATTATTTGTTTCAGCGGTACAGATCTGAGATTCAACAGTCCTGCACAATTCACAGCACTTACCAGAGCACATACCCTCCCCAGTGTCCATCACCCAGTCACCCCATCCCTCCCACCCCACCCCCCACTCCAACAACCCTCAGTTTGATTCCTGCGATTAAGAATTCCTCATATCAGTGAGATCATATGATACATGTCTTTCTCTGTTTGACTTATTTCACTCAACATAATACCCTCCAGTTCCATCCATGTCGTTGCAAATGGCAAGATCTCATTCCTTTTGATAAGCCTTAATTTTCTAGCCTGTAAAATAAGGATAATAATGATACCCACTCAGGGTTGTAGGGAAGGTGAAACAGAATTTAACAAAGTATGTGACACTCAGGGGGCATTCAATAATTTATGGCTATTATTTTTTGAACTAAATATATTTTTAAGATATAATACATAAAAAATATTCAAGTTTGAGCTTCGTTATGGAAAGTCCAAGGCTTTGCTCTTTGTAGGACATTTGAAATGAGAGACTTTTATTATTTCTATTTTAGAGAAGAAGAAAATGATGTGAAAAAACTGCCAGAGACCTGATTAAGATTGTCTAAGAATTTGGTCTTTAGAAACAAGATTTCTTGCCTCTTTGTTCTTTCTCTGTTTGTGGTGTGCATAGCTCAATGATAAGCAAGTTTTCAGCATTAGTGTTTCTTCTCCCAGAAAGGTTTTTTACCTTGAATTCCATAGTACTAGAAGACCTGTGCAATTCATGTATTTTCTACCTAGTCTTGTGATTTTAAAACGGCAAGACTGCTGCACAGTGAGTCCCCTCCCATGTGGGGGACAACAGGCACATTGGTGAAGGGTAATGGCCTCTGCAAAGATGTGCAAGACATGCATGGGGTGTGAGGGGGAGCTCACAGGGGTAGACCTTCTTTAAATTCCTAAAAGACAGTAAGGTAGTGAATGACACAACCCGGTTTCAGCTATGAATAAAAGTCTGTGTTAGAGACTGAGGTTCTGTGTGGAGTTGGGTTTGGCTGTTGGTGATACTGTCATAGTTTAGCATTTGATCTTTGAATAAAAATTGGCTAAGTAGAAGATTATGTCATCAAAATGAACAGAATGCTTTGTGACATTGGAAGACACATAAAATATGCAAAATCATTCTCACAAAAGGAAATAAAGCACATTACATCTCTTTGAGGTTACATGAACTCCAAAAAGAAATTCATAGATCTGAATTTAAAATTATTTTCTTTAAATTAAAATCCTTTTTTAGGGCACAGGTTTTAACTTTAGAAAGAAAAAATTATCCTCTAAAATGTGAGGCAAAGCTTAATTTCTTAGATCTCTATTGTTCTCCTTAGTTTATTTTAAAAGGTCCATAGGGAGTGAATCCTCAGACATGAAAACGTCCTTTAGCTGTATTCGTGGTGTCTACTATGAGTTTCCCAGAAAGCCCACTGCATCTCAGGATATTCTTGAGAAAGCACAGTGAAGAGTTGTCTCTTCAATCTTTTCCTCTGTAGCTGAATAAGGAAAAATTCAGTGGGGGGAGAATTTTTCCATTTATCTATACTAAAAAGGTAGTGAAGGGAACAGAGACAGAGAGAAAGAGGACAGGCAGCCTCAGAGAATGGAAATAAAAGGGAGGCATTCCGAGCAAACCACTTAACAGCTTCTCTGTGGCCCAAATGTGAAACCACATGCAGATCTATTCTCAAGCAAATGAAGTAATTTTCCACACTAGCTTATAGAAAAGAGCTGGATTCATCCATCAGACTAAACTGCAGTTTCCAGGAAGGTCAAAACTGTCCATTTTGACTATCATATTGATAACATCTGGCTTAGGGTTTGGCTTATGAGAGATGAACGATAATATTTGTTAAATGGCATAAATATGAGTGATCAAATTTCTCCCTCTTTATGTTACTTTTGGTATAAGAAGCTAAAGTATTTTGAATTTAAATACAAGTGTGCTTCTCTTAGCTTAGGGCAGACCCTGCAATCTATACATTTTACAATTGTTGAGCCTTATAGACTACTTTAGCAAAAACATTCCTTGGAAAATGTTATCTAAACAATAGCAATCTTTATTGTAACCGATTAATCTGAAAAACATTTTAACGAATTTAAGTAGAGATAATTTCATACTAGCATGTGTGTGAAAGGATGTAGGCCTAACTGGATCTGAACATTCCTTGTGGGGAGCTTCACCTGCTGGGGTTGATTAGATAAGGCCATTTGAAGCAGATCTCTCGATGGATTTTTGTCAAAATAGTGAATTTTATGAAGTCCCCAGCAGAGAGTAACTTGCCTTACCTGAGTTCTGGTTCTGGTCCATTTCATGGAGACAAGGCACTGAGTTGAGGTGAGTATAGGTAATTTGGGTAAAATTACTCTACAAACTCAAACTGGTTAATGTGATTTTGGAAACTATATGCGAGGTAAATTATGCAAAAGTTGTTTTTCCCCTGACTCATAGAAAGAATGACTCCCAAAGTAATTTTACCCTTCTCCTGGATTTTGGTGACTTAGCATTATAAGGCACATGAATTGCAGGATGCTTCCAGAGCCCATTATAGTCATTAAATAATGAACATTTTTCAATCTCACCAATTCCATTAAGAGTGACATCATCACTTTCTAACCCCAAAGACATAGACCTGCCCTTTGTCACATTGCAGAACAGTTTGGTGGTAGGTCTAAGATTGAAAGTTATTATTTTTATTCTAGGAGATGCTGTTTATTCTAATCATTTTATTAGCAAGTATTTATGAAAACACAAAATGTATAATTATTATAAGTGCCAGTCCCCATGGGGCAAAAGACTTAGAAGATTAGAAGTCACATTTACTGGTCATATACTGTTGGAGAAACAATATAGAAACTCATGAGAATTTATGTTAGAATGAATTCATGTAGAGATCTGATAAACCAATCTGGGTAAATAAATAAATAAATAAACCTGTTAGCCTTTTTATAATGTGTGTCTTTTTTTTTTTTTAAAGATTTTATTTATTTATTTGAGACAGAGAGAATGAGAGACAGAGAGCATGAGAGGGCGGAGGGTCAGAGGGAGAAGCAGACTCCCCGCTGAGCAGGGAGCCCGATGCGGGACTCGATCCCGGGACTCCAGGATCATGACCTGAGCTGAAGGCAGTCGCTTAACCAACTGAGCCACCCAGGTGCCCTATAATGTGTGTCTTATTTGGAATAGTAATACATGTTCAGTACCAAAGGGGGGAAAAAAAGAATCAATAATGGCTACAATAGAAGGTGTGATAGATTACACTGCTATTGATTAATATCCCCTTCCCCACCCTACTGAAGTGGCCATGTGACTTGCTTTGGCTAGGGAAGATGAATGGAAGTGATGTGTGTCACACCCAGGTAGAAGCTTCGAGAGCAGGTTCATACGTTGTCAAACTCTGTTTCTTTGCTGTGATGCCCACAGTGTTCTAGACAGAGACTACTCCCTCAGGTTAGTCCCAGAGTGAGAAGCAGTGCAGAGCTGTGGTCAGTCCACTCTAACATGACCCATGAGTAAGAAATGGAACTCTGCTTTTGTAAGCTAATGCAATTTTGTTTGTGAGTATAGCATAGCCCTGCCTAATCTGACTGCTACTGAAAGCTAGGATGGGAAGGTATCAATGAGTAAATGCAAGTTCTTGTGGGGTTGATTAGTGCGAAGTGTGGAGAATCCTTCTCTCTAGAGAAAACCGGTTGGCTGGAACTCAATAGGAAAGTCAATGATTATAGTTCGAATGGTCCTTCTGTAGGTAACATAGTGTATGCACTGCTGGTTTTGTTTTATGTGTCTATTTGTGCATATATCTATCTGTATAGGAAACTGAGGCACAGAAAAGATAAAGTTGTACAGTTGTACGGAGAGTGGCAGAGGATGGATTTAAGAACCTGGAAAGTTGGAACTAGGAGCCAGGAAGCTATTTTCAGTCTCTTGCTAATGAGTGGTGCAAATTCGAGCAATTTTATATCTCTGGGTCTCAGTTTTTCATGTTTCCAATTAAAAAGGTTGACTAGGGGAGTGTCCCGGCTAAAACTCTATAAATCTCTGCACCATCAAATAACTACATTTAAATCACCTCATGCATTATGAGAAAGAGCTGTGACATATTAGAAAGGCTTCAAATTTTGGTGTGGCCAAAGCTGTGAGGTCTGGCAAGTCTCTTACCCTTCCTGAACCTGGTCCTCATGTGTAAATTGTCAGCAATACTGATCTCAGAGATTTGTGGTCATGTCTAAATGAGATCCTATATTTTGGGGTTCCTTGCTAATTGTAAAGAACAATATAAATAAAAAATTAGCACTGTGTAAAAGACTTATTCATCCATTCTTTTATTGAGCCATCCATTCATTCATCCACCTAGCCATTCATCCATTAAATATTTATTAAATGCCATTCACAAGGGTGAAGAGTAGGGTTCCTTTCCTGTAAGGCACTCATAGTATAAGTTGGAGACAGGAGAGGGGCTATATCATCAAGGGTCTAGGACACCATGTTAGGGAGGTTAGATTTTGTCCCGTAGAAGGTGGGAATCCATGGAAGAATTTTAAGGAGAGGGAGGTGACTAAAACTATGATTAGTCTAGCAGCACCATGGGGGATGGAGGGAATGAGACGAGAGACAAGATCGGTGGCAGTGGAGCAGGCCCTCTCCTAGTTGCCGTCTGAGACCTCAGGCCATGAGAAGTCCTGAAACTGCAGTCATAGGAGACCCCTGGGTCTGCATGGGTACTGAGGTGAGAAGAGAAAGGGGTGGTAGGGACATGAGTCCATCAGTTATGCTGGCAAGGCTCACTCAGAGACAGCCTAAATTGTCTTGTTACTGGGGATCCACACACACTTTACCCTGTCCACTGTCCTGCACTAAGCTGGTACCCAGGGAAGCACTGGGGAAACTAGGAATATAATAGGTGGGTGTATAAACTTGATCTTACTTTGATCATTACATTCAGTCTGGCTTCCCTTGTAAACCAATTCCCAGCAGAACTAACAAACAGCAAACTTACTGAAAGATTGTCATACTTGTGTTATTCCTTTGTTCTGTTCTTTGTTTTCTGGTAGAAGTATCAAAAGGTGGGAAAGCCAGAGGCTTAGATAAGCCAAATTAATTCCTAATCCTCCCCTTCCATTGACCATAATAAATAAAGACAGATATTTAAGCATATAAAATAAGATCTTTCCATATGTATAAATATATATGCATACATCCTCCACATATATAAATTGAAATTAATACTTGTTCTCAAAATTTGTATTAATAAATACAGAATATCATAGACTATTAAAAAGGTGCCAACTCTGGACCCAGGTTGTCTGGTTTCAAAGCCTGGCTCATCTTCTTGCGAGCTGTGTGACCCTGGATAAGTCATCTAACTTCTCTGTGCCTCTCTTTCTTCAACTATAAATTGGAGAAGATTATGTTTCTGCCAGTTAAAAGTGTTTTGAAGGGTTCCATGAATATAAAGGGCTCAGAACAGAGTCTGGACCAAAGTAAGAGCCTAATAAATGTTAATCTTTATTAATTGTATTAGCCATGATTACTACTCATGCTGCTAAGGAGGCAAGTGTGCCTAATCATGGGCCTTTCTAAAGGTAGAAGTATCACATTTAAATGTAAGGCAAGCAAGAAATGTGCTCTTACTCAGCACAGAGGCAAATATGGTCGGAGAACAGTGAGACGGACACTTAGAACTGGGAGGTAAGTCCAGTTCCCTTTAGAGTCACCTTGTTAATTACAGCTTCTGCATCTCAAGTATTCACAAATACTCTTCTCTAGCAGAACCGATTTTGGCGTCCTCTGTTCCCTGTTCCCCATCCTCTCCCTGGTGTCATCAGCCCTGAACCTGACCCCTGCTGATTTATAGATGTACCAGCACAGAGCTTCTGCTTTCCAAGTGTCAGAATTACTGGGTGCTCACCGTAGGCTACAATGCCACGTGCAGGACATATCTGAGTGGTCTAAAACAGAGCTGTGTCTGAGTTGGCGCCAATTCTTCTTGCACCAGAAATACTTACTAATCTCCTTGCAGGTACTTTCAAACTAACTTCTTAGTAGAAGAGCAATAATCGTTATCATCACACTCTAACTTTACTCTAGATTGCTAAGTCTTTGAACTTAGGGGCTGGTTTTTATTAAAGTTATGAATTGCTATACGGATGCAGTAGGGATTCCCTCTACTTAGTTCACAAAATATAAAAAAGTGAAGCAATGGAAGAAACTGCCTGGTAAATTTGATTTTTAAAAACTTAAAAAATGGGACACCTGGGTGACTCAGTCAGTTAAGTGTCTGCCTTCAGCTCAGGTCATGATCCCAGGGTCCTGGGATGGAGTCTCGGATCGGTCTCCCTGCTCAGCAGGGAGCCTGCTTCTCCCTCTGCCTCTGTCCCTCCCTCTGCTTGTGCACTCTCTCTCTGACAAATAAATAAATAAAATCTTAAAAAACAAAAACTTAAAAAATTACCACAAAAAAGGAATGATTATGCAACAGATAGAGATGTTAGCTAATGTTATGGTGGTTATCCTTTTGCAATGTATAAATGTATGAAATCTATATGTTATACACCTTAAGTGAAACTTACACAGTGCTATGTGTCAATTATATCTTGATAAGGCTGGGAGAAAAAAAACTTAAAAAAAACTCATAATGTCAAAAATCATAGGCAATATTTAAGTGTAAATGACAAATTTGGAAAACTTTATGGGTTGTGACAACTGAGAAATGAATTTCCTTAAGGTGTAAATAATGCTGACAAATCAATAAGGAAAATACTGAAAATGGAACAAGCATAAAAAATGTGTGGCAGAAATAATTAAAATCAATAAACATGATGAATTTTCAACTTCACTAGTGATCATATAAACATGAAATAATAAAAAGATACTCTTTTTTTGCCTATGAAATTGGTAATGATTAATGATTAAAAAAAGTAATTTGGACAAAGCTACCATAAAAATTGTCTCTTGCATTGTCTAAACAGTACAGTACTGCAGGAACAGAAGCTGACAATATGTTAGCAAGGGCTAGCCAAAGGCCTTAGAAGAATCCATACCTTGGATCTGATGATTTCAGTTCTAGAAATCTCCTCCGTGGAATTAGGGATTCATAAAAAGATTTTTGTACAGAGGTGTTTACTATAGTCTTGGTTATGATAGCAAATAAATGATAGCAAATAAACCCAGTAACATCAACAACAACAAAAGAGCAAGAACAAGACAAAAACAAAACAACCTGGAAATGAGTATTTTTAATGAGTTAAAGGTGGAGAATGATTTCACAAATTATGGTTCAATCATATGGCAGAATTATTGTCCACCATATATTTTTTTAAGTTTTTATTTAAATTCCAGTTAGTGTAGAATTAATTTCAGGTGTGTAATTTAGTGATTCAAAACCTCTACACATCACCCAGTGCTCATCATAAGTGCCCTCCTTAATCCCCATCACCTATTTCACCCATTCCCTCCCAGCCACCTCCCCTCTGGTAACCATCAGTTTATTCTCTATAGTTAAGAATGTTTCTTGGTTTGCCTCTCTCCTTTCTTTTTTTCCCCCTTTGCTCTTTTGCTTTGTTTATTAAATTCCACATATGAGTGAAATCACATGGTTTTTGTGTTTCTATTTCTTTCTACCTGGGCAAAAATATGGAACCTTCATGAATTTGTGTGTCATCCTTACGCAGGGGCCATGCTAATCTCTGTATTGTTCCAATTTTAGTATATGTGCTGCCAAAGTGAGCCCTACCCACCATATTTTTTTTTAAAGAGACTTTATTTTTTTTTTAAGATTTTATTTATTTGAGAGAGAGAGAAAGAGAAAGAGAGTCCACGTTGTGGGGGAGGGGCAGGGGGAGTGGGAGAGAGAGAATCTCAAGCAGACTATCTGTTGAGCACAGAGCCCCACTTGGGGCTTGATCTCACGACCCTGAGATCATGACCTGAGATGAAATCAAGAGTCTGATGCGTGGGATGCTGGGTGGCTCAGTCGGTTAAGTGTCTGCCTTTGGCTCATGTCATGATCCCAGGGTCCTGGGATCAAGTCTGGCATTGGGCTCCTTGCTCATCAGGGAGACTGCTTCTCCCACTCTCTCTGCCTGCCGCTCCCCCTGCTTCTGCTCTCTCTCTCTGACAAATAAAGAAATAACGTCTTAAAAAAAAAAAGAGTCTGATGCTTAATGGACTGAGCCACCCAGGGGCCCCGATCATAATTTTAATGCATCCATTATTAGCCATGTTTGGAAATAATTTTTAATAACATGAAAATACATGCATATACATACATGCATATTATACATATTATATATCCTAGACATTATATCAAGCTGTTATTAACCATGTTTTGGAAGACATTTTATTAACTTAGGGATATATACATACATATGTCATAATATACAAGTATGTATGTATCATACAAGTATGATATTACATAATTACATCATAATAAAATACTGCCTACATCTAAAAAAGTAAATCTACACATATACACAGATGCATATACACATACTGTAGAAAAAGACTGGAAAGAAATAAATGAAAACCTTAACTGCATGTTATTATTATTTGATAGAATGATGGGGCTAAAAGAAAAAATTGCGTGAGCAGTCCTATTATAGAGATGAGATTTATTCAGCAGTTTTGCATACTTCTCAACTTGAGTCTCACTGCAATCCTGTGGGTAAGTGCAGGCAGGTATTATTTTTCCTTTTATAGAGAAAGGTGCTGAGGCTCAGGGAGGTGCTTGGTTTACTCAAGGTCAAAAGGCAGAGCTGAAATTTGAACATGGATCATTTGATGCCATATCTGGAGCTGCTTTCATTTCACTAAACTAAGTTGACTCTTAAAGACCATGTGGCTAGAACATCTATAGCTATAGGGAGGCCAGGAAATGGTGAGAACCTACAGTTATAATTCTTGAAAGTTTCACAGCTGTTAATAAATAGGAAAAGATGATTGAGGTTCTAAGTAGTAAATGCAAATGAAAGTTTCTGCAGGGTTAAAGGAAATTATTTATTATTCACAATATCTGAGCGCACGGGCTAAATTGAAGAGCCTTTTTCATGAGTCATCCCTGAGACTTTTGAAGGAAAGTAAGTGGGTATTATCTCAGTCTACACAAAAGGAGACAAATTCGTAAAGAAGGGAAGAATACACTCAACACACACACATTGAGACAGTGGACAAGAGTAAGGTAAATTTCACATTCTCGGCTTCTGCGTCATGAAGTGGCTTCATATTCTTATACCCCAAACAGCGTATGCTGCTGAGGGGTCCTCAGGGCTTGTTATAGGTGAGTATGAGCAAATGCACTGCTCCCTGAAATGCATACCTTTCTACTTTATCTTATTTCCCTTCATATTCCATTTTGTGTTCCCAAATAAGAACTTGAGCATTCTTAGCCAAGAATTCTGGAATTAGAAAAATGAGCATTGGAGTAATTTTATGCTTATCAGAAAGCCACAACATGTAACATTTACTCCTCCTTCCTTTGAAAAAAAAAAAAAAAAAACCAAACCACAGACTATGCTGTGGTTGGTACAGGAAGTCCCTGTGGGGTATCTCCTGGGTGCCAATTATTTTTATCTTTCCATATCATGTTTTTATTTAATTTCATCAGTCAGTACTCATTTGTATAAGCTGATCTTTCCTCTTAAAGAATTACCTATTTCAGGGGCACCTGGGTGGCTCAGTCATTGGGCGTCTGCCTTCAGCTCAGGTCGTGATCCCGGGGTCCTGGGATCGAGCCCTGCATTGGGCTCCCTGCTCTGTGGGAAGCCTGCTTTTCCCTCTCCCACTCCCCCTGCTTGTGTTCCCTCTCTTGCTATATCTCTCTCTGTCAAATAAATAAATAAAATCTTAAAAAAAAAAAAAGAATTACCTATTTCATTCAAGCTCTAAAAGTTTTCCCTCAGTTTTCTGTTTGGCTAGAGTGCTTTGCCTTCTGAATTTTCTAAATATTTTTCTTAATCCATCAAATCACTTTGCATAGATAGACATAGTGTTCACTATTCTTAAAATGTAAAATACTATGCTAATTTATTTTATGCTTGACTCTACCTTTGTCCTTTGGCATATTGAAAAGCATTCTGTACAAAGACACTAGTAACTATTAATAGCTGATTGGGAAATATTATGACTCATACATATTTGGAATACTGCCTAGTATCAGTATATTTTTATTTTGGCAATCATTCTTTACATTACAAAAAGGAGTGCTTTGTTAAATTCTTTTTTTTTTTTTTTGAAGTTCTGATAGGTCTTATCAACTTAGAAATCATAACCTAATGCCCCAGAAGTAGGGTATGTTCATCTCTGGTTACACCTTTCCTGGCCCTCTCAACCTCATATCTTATCATTTAACCTCTCATATTTGGACTCTTAATAAATGAGAACAAATTATTGGTGGGGTTAGATTGCTGTACATAAAAATATGCTAGGTGATAAAAGGGCAACAAAAACATGCACTCAGGACTATAAAGTAGGACCAGTGCTTGGTTATGTCTGGAGAATGTAGGTGCATTAGTTTAGGCATTTTGGGGCTTTAAATGGTATATAATATATTAGGGAAGGAAACTAAATATACTTATGTAAACTTAAATAGCAATATAAATCAAATAATAATCAAGGGAGTATAGAGCGTGTCAAAATATGTTCTGGAGGGGTACTTAGTTTAGATTGGGAGAAACTGCTTTATTGTGGAGTCATCAAGAAAGTTTGGATGGAGAGTTGCTAAGAATGACTGCAACATAGTGAGTAATAACATCAATTTTAGATCAAGACAGGCCAGGGTTTGAATTCTGGCTTTATGATCTTGAGCAAGTTATTTTGCTTCTCTGAGCTTTGGTTGTCTTCTGTTAAACTGGCTTAATAAAACTTACTTTGTAGATGTGTTGGAAAAATTCAATAAAATGAAGCATGTAAAACATTCAGCTTAGTTCCTGATACACAGTAAATGCTGACCAATGGTAGCTGTTATTAAGTTGGAGCTTGAATGATAGGTTGTATTTCCATGGTGGGAGTTGGGATTGAGGGAGTAGGAGAGACAGGACAGAAAAATAAAGGTAGAAGATCTTGCTGGTGGGGCAAAGGCATGAATAAGGATGAGAAGGCCTAAATATGCAGATAAGTTTAAGAAGAATGTAAAGGGACCACACTGAAGATTTTTGGGGGGCCAAGGGTGTTACACCATCTATCTTGAACAGAGGCGATTTGCTTCAGATCACAAACCATTTGACCTTAGCATACCTGCTTGGCAGCTTCCTTTTGAATGCCGAGATGCTGGTTTTTGGCAAGGTAAATATCCTATATTTATTTGGTTTCTTGCTTCACAGCACCATGGAGTGTCTTACACATTATATAGTTCTTTTATGACATACCTGTGAGGTAGGAAGAGCTGTGGATAAAAATGCCTGACGTGAACTAAATGGTCCACAGCAGGTGATTGTGCTGCGGAGATGGGCCTGGCTCCAGATTTCCTTCTTCCCAGAGCCTCTCTGTAAAAGCCCGTGTGGCCACTCATGGCGTTTCTCATTCCACATGTGCTCTGGGGGAGAGAGGAAGGAAGGGCATTGAGTACTGTCAGGACTCAAGCAAGAGGCTTCCAAGTCTTCTGCAAATGAGTCATGCAAACAGTTTACTTTACATATAGGGAATATGGATCTGTAATTATGAAAACACTTGCACATAATTTCCACAATAGCAAGGTATCAATAAGCAGGTGCTTCCTTGTGTTTGCAAAAAGGTTCATCCCACTTCTAAAATGTTCATTTTTATGATATCTTTCACGTTTGACTTGTACTTTTCTTTGCACAGATCACAGGTGTTTCTCCTTTTCCTCTGATGAATGACTAGGTGAGCAGAGATGGCAAACATCTTATGAAGCCAGGTAAATTTTGGAGAATGTTTGTATTCACCAAAGTCACAAAGCTGAGCAGGAAAGACCTCACTGGATTTTCCTCATTGTTTTGGGAGCAGCGAAAGGAGAACACTGGCTGAAGGAACACTGACTCTCATACAGGATTAGAGAGGTGAAGGACTTACCTGGCAAGGATGCTCAGGGACCATCTGACTGATATTTCATTTTTACAGAAGAGAGTTGAAGCCAAGAGAATTCAAGTCAGCGATTTTCAACCTTGACTGCTATTGGCATCACCTGTGGAGATTTAAAAACAATTCTTTCTGGGCGCCATCTCCAGGGTCTCTAATGTAGCTGGTTTGGGGTGTGGTTAGAACACCTAGAGTTTTAAAACCTCCTCAGGTGATCTTCTGTGCAGCCCCAGATTGAAAGCCATTTTGTTCCATGAAATGTACAAGACCACATGTACTAATGAACTACCGTGCTCTCAGTAACATATGTCAATATGAGCAGCCAAGATATGTCAGTAGGAGCCCAGACTGCTAAATCTGGTGATTTCCTCAAGCCTCCAAACTTCATTCTGCAGATTCTTTTGTTCATCTTTCTGTTTGCATTTCTTTCGCAGCCATGTCACGTGGTCCGCTGTCTCTAAACTAGCAAAATCATGTTATCAGAAAAAGAGTTGATAAAGGCATCATTCTGCAGTGTAGCTGATGAATCTGTAATACCTACCCTAGCTGTGTTTATATTTTAACCAAAACCATAGGCCCTGCTAGGAAAAGCCTCCACAATAACTTTGCAGTAATAACTCAGAGACAGTTACTCACTGTCTGTGAAGAGACAATAAGATTTTCTCTGTTAGTCTACAAGCTGGATCATCCAGGAGAGCTTCAAGGTCTCTAGCTGTAAACAGGTGGATATGCAAGCTTCTCTGGCCATTGCATCAGAGAACGAAAGGACTGTCACTTTGATTGCAAAACCCAGCATTCTTTCTTCTCAGTTTGAATGTTTTCTCCCTACTTCCAAGCCTTCTAAACACGAGAGGGCCTGAAATCAGAGTATTTTTCCTGGAACAAAACTGAAGGATGCCTGGCTGTGCCTGGCCAAAGTGCGCCTCTTCATGGGGTATGAAAATCTGGAAAACTGCATGAATTCTGCTGGCCCCATACCTGTACCTAAACCTAAGAAATCTGTTTTGTGCCTCCACTATGAGTTGTTTGTAGTGTTTGTCTTTAGCCTTTGCCTGATTCTGTCTTTCCATAAGGTTGCATTTAAGTAATTAGGCAATTATGAGAGCAATTTTCATTTTTCTCCTATAAATACTCACAGATACCAATACTCTAGATACCAATTTATTCATTGGTTGGAATTCCTACTGTCATTGTATTGTTGATTTTCTTCTCTAGGATAATAGCATTTGATTCTTCCTATAGTAGGATTATAGCTATTTATGGAATTATCTACTGGAAATATGCCCTTAAAAAAGATTTATCTATTTATTTGAGGGGGGGTATGGTGGGGCAGAGAGAGAGGGAGAGAAGCAGATGCCCTGCTGAGCATGGAGCCTGATACGGGGCTTCATCTCAGGAGCCTGAGATCATGACCTGAGCAGAAATCAAGAGTCAGACAGTTAACCGACTGAGCCACCCAGTTTCCTCTGGAAATATGCTTTTATTACAGAATGAAATTTCAAGAGATGGGACAGAAAAAAAATACAGGGAGGCTGAAATATAATTAGGAATCTTAGTTTTCACAACTCTGAGGAGACATTAATGTTTGGGTCCAGCTAGTGAATGCCCTGGGCTTGTTGTTGTCATTGAAATACCACATCCTAGAAGTTGGGAGAATGCTAGGAGTATGGTAGGAGTAAGGGCTGGACTCCCGGAGAAAGGGCCAAAGTGAAATAGACCTACCCCAATGTAGACTAACATCAAATGTGGCAGGATGAGGGTGATCCTCATTTTTATCCTCTGACTTACTTGTCTGCCAGATAAAAAGCTAATGCTCTATAGAAGATAACATACTCCAGAGCACCTATGTGGTATTGCTTATAATATCCAGTATACAATAAAAAAGTATTAGGCATGCAATGAAGCAGGGAATGTGACTAATAATTAGGAGATAAGATGGAAAAAAAAAAGACCTAGATATGATGTAAATATGGAATATAGTTAGCAAGGAGTTCAAGATAACCATGAGTAAGATGTTAAAAAATAAAGGAAAAGATGGTCAAAATGAATAAAAAGATGGAATATTTCAACAGAGAATTGGAATCTATTAAAAGAATCCAGTAGAGATCTGGGTCTACAAAGTATGGTATTTGAAAGTAAGGTCTTTATGCCTGACATATGACTAATTAGTCTAGATTCTCATGGCAATTGTATTTATCTGCCACATAGTGATGGGAATAGAGAAACCATTAGGTATAGGCTGATTAATGACAATGAAATATAAGAGACTGGAGTTGCATAGGCAAAAGAGAAAATTCGTTTGTGAACTGTGCTAGATTTTGACCAATGAGATGAGACAACTATAAAACATGATGTTCAAATGACCAGAAATACATATTTAGTCTGTGCATTAGTTTGTTAGGGCTGCTGCAACAAAGTAACACTCCCAAGTTCCTTACGCAACAGAAATCACATGGCATTTTCCCTGTGTGTGTGTCTAAGTCCAAAATTTTTGCCCAAATTGATTGTAATTAAGTTGCTGTTGCTTTCTTTTTTCTTTTTTTTAAAGATTTTATTTATTTATTTGAGAGAGAGAATGAGAGACAGAGAGCACAAGAGGGAAGAGGGTCAGACGGAGAAGCAGACCCCCTGCTGAGCAGGGAGCCCGATGCGGGACTCGATCCAGGGACTCCAGGATCATGACCTGAGCTGAAGGCAGTCGCTTAACCAACTGAGCCACCCAGGCGCCCAAGTTGCTGTTGCTTTCAACCCAAAAACCTAATAATTGAAATAATTGGAACAAGATGCAAGCCTTTGAGACTTCAGCATACTTGGAAATGATCAGAAGGGAGCAAAACTTGGAGTTCCAGATGGACAAACCACTTGTTTCCTTGGCAGTCAAAGGAAGGAAGAGCAAGGAGTCTGGAATGAGCTGGAGGAAAAGAATGGTGGAATTAAGAGGAAGATTGATTTTGGGGGACAATCATGAAGGAGAGGCCAAACTTCAGAGTCTAGTTATTGGACTGGATTCTGAACTAAGGACACTCTAAGATCTACCTCCATATGAGATTCTCTAACTTGGTCACATTAAAGAGCTATTATTGCATGTTGGTTTCTATTGTAATTTGATGCTATCTATGCTTCTACAGGTAGTTCTCAGCTGCCTTGTAAGTCAGCTCTATTTCCTTTTTTTTTTTTTAAGATTTATTTATTTATTTGAGAGAGAGAGAGAGACAGAGAGGGGAGGGGCAGAGGGAGAGGGAGAGATAGAATCTCAAGCAGACTCCTCGCACTGAGCATGGAGCCCGGCGGGGGGCTCGAGGCAGGGCTCAATCCCACCACCCTGAGATCATGCCTGAGACAAAACCTAGAGTGAGACGCTCAACAGACTGAGCCACCCAGGCACCCCAGCTCTATTTCCTTTTTAAATCATATTTTCAACAGTAACGACGTGCCGGGAAGATGATGTTCACATCCACATCCCGGCCCTGTAGCTATTACTGGGTCTCTAGATCTTCTACACCGGAGAATATGTCAGTGCAAATGAAACTAGTATTCTTAAAAAAGCCTTGGATTTTCTTTAAACTCTCTCTGTAGTGAAGAATAACCCTTGCCCAACAGAGGTCTGCCCTCTGCCCTCCGCTTCTGGGAGGTAATCTCTAAACCCTTGCAATGCCATGCCTGATAAGAGTCTTTGTGGCACTGGAGGTTATGGGATTTCAGAGGTTTCACAGCCTCTGAATTTCCAGATAGTCTGACAGAATTTCTGGATAATCTAACAATGTTATTTGTGGTAGGAATTTTGAGTCGCCCAGTATCAGCTTGATCCCAGACTACCTGGAAACTGAGGTCAGCCACGTGGGCAGTCGACCATAGAGCCTGAATAAAGACTCTGGATGCCAAGGCTGGGGTGAGCTTCCCTGGTGATACTCCATATGTATCATCATATATTGCTACTGGAAAAGTAATGCTGTGCGTGACTCCATGGGGAGAGGACAACTTGAAGCTTTGTGTTTGGAACTTTCCCAGATTTTGCCCTATGTGCCTCTCTTGGCTGACTTTAATCTGTATCTTGTAACCTAACCTAATCTGTATCTTTTTTTTTTTTTAATATTTATTTATTTATTTGTGTGTGTGTGTATGTGTGTGTGTGAGAGAGAGAGAGAGAGCGCACAGCAGGGGGAGCAGCAGGCAGAGGGAGAAGCGGGCTCCCTTGCAGGGCTCAATCCCAGAACCCAGGGATCATGACCTGAGCCAAAGGCAGACACTTAACTGACGGAGCCACCCAGGCATCCCTAACCTAATCTGTATCTTAAACCATAACCATGAGGCTAAGGGCTTCCAGTGAGCTCTGTGAGTTTTTCTAGTGAATTATTGAAACTAAGGGTGGCCTTAAGGACCCTCGAGTTTGCAATTGGTCAGAAGTCAGGGTTACTGGTGGACTGCCTTGTAACTTCACACTCTTTAAAAAAAAAAAAGTAAATAATTTATAAGTGGTGTTTCTATAATTACTACTAGTGACAATTCTCCAGTGAAGAACTGCTAATTTAAGCCACTGGCTTGAAGATAACGCTGGTCATTGCTCGTTTTGAGGAAGAGGATTTGTGGTTTAAAATAACTGGCAATTCCTCTAAGTACTGAGGTATTCATTCAGTCAACAAATATTTGCTGAGCACCTCACTCTATGCTTTAAATACACAGTCCCTTACGTAGAGATAATTCCTAGATTTTAAAGAAACTTGACAATAATGGCTAACAGAGAAATCTGATTCAATTTGAACAAGGATTAGTTTGCTAACAGAGACAGATACATCAAGGCCGTCAAGTCCATTTTGTCGTAATGGTCAAAATTGTGATATTCGGAACCAAGTAAGCCTGGGCTGACTACCTAACATGATTTTTCAGTATGCTTACTGTGATATTCTTTGCAATTTTTTGCACTTTCTCACTTTCCTCATCTGTAAGATGGAAATATCCAATCATCTGTAAAATGGAAATAATACCTACTTTTGCTCTTTCTCACTTTCCTCACCTGTAAGATGGAAATAATAACTACTTGTTGTGAAGATAAGGTGGCACGATGTATTAAAAGATCACATAATCAATACCTGTTATCTATTATTATTATTGTTAATATATGTATCCTTTAATGAACTATTTAAAAAAAATGAGCGTGAGGGGATGTTGCTTCCCAGGATACCTACATTTATATTCGTGGCCACTTAGTTCCTTGGTCCCGGGAGCTATTATGGCACCAAGGGGACAGCTGTGCAGATCCAGTTTTGAACTGTCTAGTGTAGCAGAAAAGCAAATGAACAGGTTAGGGGTTTATTTAGTAGAAGTCACTTCAATTACAGCTGCTTTCGCTGCCTTTTGTTTTGTAAGTAAAATAGCGGAGAGTTTTGGCTGTTGTGTATTCAGGGGTACAAAGCCCCAGAGAAGGTGAGATTGGATCTTGGGATCTCATGGCTGTTAGGCAGGGGGAGGATTGAGAAGCAGCTGGTGAGAGTAAAATATTCATTAGTTTAGTCTGTAGCAACAATCACACGTTTAGATGGTTTCTCAGCTGGGGTAGCTCAAGCTCTGCCCCCAGACATTTTAATTGTACAGAATATATTGAATGGGCAGGACTACACAGCGCTTTGGTAAATTGTTTATTTCTGAGGTTTTCTTCATTCTCACGAAAATGCATATTAGACGTTAGTCTACCCAGTTAAATTTATGGGATAGAGAGAAGTGACAACATAACATTAAAAGCTAACATCTTATAAAGCTAGAATACTTTTCCTTGTGTACATTAAAAAAAAAAAAAAAAAAGAGGCCATGTTCTCCAACATGGAACGGTCCGCACACCCCTGCCTTTGAGCAGTCTAGTCATTTTGGCTCAGTGCGCTAATCTCTTCCAGGTAATTATACCGTGCATTGATGTCACACCTTGGGCTCTTCCCTCTTACTCGCAGAATGAATAAATCCTGTCGGCTAGCAGAGTAGATTATATTCTGCTCATTTTTTTTTCTTTTTTTTTTTTTAAAGATTTTATTTATTTATTTGACAGAGAGATAGACAGAAGAGCACAAGCAGAGGGAGTGGCAGAGGGAGAGGGAGAAGCAGGCTCTGCACTGAGCAGGGAACCCGATGCGGGACTCGATCCCAGGACCCTGAGATCATGACCTGAGCCGAAGGCAGACGCTCAACCATCTGAGCCACCCAGGTGCCCTATTCTGCTCATTTTAAGTCAGTTACTCAAAGTCACAAGGCTAGACCACGGCAGGGCTCAAAGATTTCGCACTAGTTCCCTCCTCATCGGACCCGCAGTCCCCAGACTGCAGCTTGAAGTAGAGTTGCATGGGAAGCTTGTTGAAAATGCACACGCTTGGGTGTGAGACACAGACGTGCTGATTCACAATGTCTGGTGCAGAAACCCGAAGTCTGCATTTTTAACAACCACACTTGGTAATCCTGAAATAGGTGATTGTAGAACCACAGCAGAGGGATCACATAGGAAGTCGTCTGGTAGCGAAAGCTACAGGTTGTCTCCGCGTCCCTTCAGCATCATGTGCAATGGGGAGTTAGTGCCATTTCCTGGGGCATGGAAGAAAATAGAGCTGCTTTCTCCAAAAGAAAAGTGATATTTTCTTTTCTCTGCCTTGCTCATGCCACTGTGAGGTTTGCATCTAACACTTGAGAATTTTAGGTGGAAGCTAAGCTTTACCCTTGGGATCCCCAGGAGTGGCTTCTATTTGTGGTGTTCATACTGCATTAGGGAGTGAACATGAATATGATAGAAGTAAACCAAAGCTTCAACCATGAAATGTTCCTCTTTCTGGACAATCTGCGAATGCCCTCTGTAGCCACTGATGAAATGCCATGGCCTGACCCCGTTCCTGCTTTGTGTCTGGTCCCATCGGCTCCTTTGGACCTCTGCAAGTAGTTCCCAGGAAACAGACAACATGCTAACCTTTCTGAAGACCCACTGCTCCTTCCCGGAAATGCCGAAGCAAGTCATCTCATGAGAATACAGAATTGCTTCTGGGGTCATTCTGGTCATCAGTCTCCAGAGGACAGAAGTTTCTGCAGCAATTTGACATTCCTACCTTGTGCTGAAGTGGGAAGCTGCCACCTTTCTTTATATTAAGGACAATTCAGCCTTTGGCATGAGCTCATGTGGTCTCCTTTTTAACCTCCGGTTTTTCTGGTCCTAATGGAAAATGCTTTCTTTTCACAGGCAAGTGCTAGATACATAGTGTCAGAATAAATCTCATGGTCTGTGGGACTCCCAGGAACTATAACTGTGTCACAGAAACAACAAAACATGCTAATGAAGCAGGTTTTATTTCCATTGGTGAATAGTGTGCACACATACAAGTTTCCTGTAAACTAACAAAGATGATACATTAGGAAATGTCTTGGCAATTTCAGAATCATGTGATTGTATTTAATCTTCTTATTAGGAAAATGATGGGGGTTAGAATGGAGGAGGGGTTAGCAAACCTATTCTGTAAAATATTTTAGGCTCTGCAGGCCATATAGCCTCTTATAATTACTCAGTGGTGTTGTTGAAGCACAAAAACTGCCAGAGACAAAACATAAATGAATGGGCGTGGCTTTGTTCCACTAACTCTTTATTTACAAGAACAGGTGGCAGACTGTGTCTGTCCTATGGGCAATAGCTTGCTGACTCCTGGACTCAGTGGTCTTTCCTACCTCCCTAGTTTTGTAATTCTGTTCAAGCAAACTACAATCCAACTGTCACTTGGTTACCCTCTGATTAAGATCTATAGCGCTATCCATTTCTAATTTGGTCTGCCAAAGACCACTGGAATTAGAACTAATACTAATATTTATTTAAAAACTCTTGTGCTGTATGAAAATATTTTTCAAATGGTAATTAATTGAATTCTCTCAAACCTAAAAAAATGGCACAATTATTATGATCTGCATTTACGGATCTGGGAAACTGAGGCCAAGAGAAATAATAAGGGAATTATTGTATGTGTCCACAGTAAATGGTACAATTGGGAATCAAGTGTAAGTGTGTATGTTTTTAGAACCTGAATCGTAAACACCACACTCTAGACTGCTTTATGTGGGGGTAGGATATTTTTATATCCCAAAGAGTTAGCATGTGTGCTAATCCCTTAGGGGGAATGAGTGGAGAGCAATAATGAGGGAAAAGAGATAAAAACCCAGGGAGATGGCAGCCATGGAAAAGGTTTTTTTTTTTTTTTTAATTAAAGATTTTATTTATTCATTCAATAGAGAGAGAGCACAAGTAGGCAGAGCGGCAGGCAGAGGGAGAGGGAGAAGGAGGCTCTGTGCCGAGCAGGGAGCAGGACGTGGGGCTCGATCCCAGGACCGTGGGATCACGACCTGAGCCGAAGGCAGACGTTTAACCGACTGAGCCACCCAGGCACCCCAAAGAGGGGTTTTAATAGGTGGGTCTACAATGTCAAATGTGACAGAAGCTGAGGCAGAGAACTGAGAAGAAACCACTGGATTTGCAAACGAGAAAGTGTCTGGGGACTCTCAGACCCCCAGCGAGTGGGGCCAGGGGCCAGGTTACAAGAGAAATAATATGGGATAGTAAATGTCATTTTAGAAACTTGGCAATATAGTGGAGAGAAATGGGATGTTGCTTCCAACTCCCTCCATAGGGCACTTCAAGAAAACCAGCTAAGATATACGTATCCTTTCATATGTTGATCCTTTCATAGCTTGGCTAGGTTGCCTGGGAGTTAAACCTCAAGATTTACTCCTACCGAGTGCAGCGGGAATTCATTCACCGGTGTCGAACCCAGTCAGTGAGTGACGGCCAGGCACTAAGGCTTCCTTCCTGGGGGCTGGGAATGTTATGTCAGCATCACTGAGCTCCTTATTCTTTTATGTTCCGAGCAAGATGAAATTAAGAGGCCAGCTTGCTGGGAAGTTAGTTCACTGTGTCGTACAGATCTAAGAACTGTTGGAGTGACTGTTGTTCCCAAAAACATGGGTGGTATTGGAGTAACAAGCAGTTTTGTTGATTTTGCTTTTCTCATAAAATAGGAGAAATAGATCAATTCTGGCAGAGCTGTCTTTCTGTCACTAAAGAGAAATAACTCCAAGGGCCAGAAAAATAAGAAGACAGTGTGTTTATGTCAATCCCCAAATTAGAAAACTATCACTGGCTGAAGCTCCTAGCTGTGTTATTGCTCACTACAGCCTTCTGAGTGGGGGCTGGGACCTGGTGCTAACTCGCAAGAGAGTTGGCCTCTTTTGCAAAAATCTTTAAATTGAACAACTGCTTTCAAAACAGATCGTCTATGGGGCGCCTGGGTGGCTAAATCGGTCAAGCGTCTGATTCTTGATTTCAGCTGGGGTCATGACCTTGTGGTTGTGAGATGGAGTCCAGCATCCAGCTCCGCACTCAGCATGGAGCTTCTCCCTGTGCCCCTCCCCACCCTGCTCTCTTTCTCTCCCTCTCTCAAATAAATAAATCTTAAAAAAAACAAAAACAAAAACAGATTGTCTATAATGCCAAACTTAAAACAACTTATTTTGAATTTTAAAAGAATCATGTGGAACACTTTAAGACTACATAAATATCTTGGGTGATCCAACATGGAAATCTGAGTGAAGGTCAAAGTTCTTTTATGATATTTCGAGATGTTTAAAAACAGGACTTTGAAAACAGAGGAAACTATGGGTTATCTGTATTAACCCTAGTGATATTCATGAATAATGGGCATTGACCAATAATCTCAAACCTTAATTAGCCATTACACAAGGTTCAGTTTCCAAGAAAAGTGAACATTCTATCAGAGTGGCTAATAAATTGCAAATTCATATAATTCCACATATTAAAATTTTATTTTTCCATTTTGACAATGCTGATTTGTGACCTGCTCAAAAAATTGTTTCTAGAAACAAAGAGGTAGGGCAAACGATCTGAATACTTTGTTCACTAAGCTCTGTAACTGAGGCTTGGCTACAATAACATGTAATTCAATGATTTAATGAACACATTGGTGGTTGAATGCAGTTTTTGGTATTTTAGAAGATACGATTGTTTTCATCTGCCCTTAATTATAATTTTTCTTGTACTTATTTCTTACTTAATCTTTAAAAAGGAATTAAGAAAACTTTTTTCAATATTGTAGTAGGTCATAATTAGTTCATTATGGAAGAATCAGAGTATAATTATTAAAACTTTTGGTTCCTTTTATTTATCTTTATAATATTTATTCAGTTTTGAATTCAAAAGACCTTTAACTAGTTCTACTGCTAATGCTAAGTGCCAATAGTTACTTTCTCTTAGAAATGCAGACTAAGATATTTATCATAGTGGATTCAAATGTTGCCTGATTAGATTCTCCTGATTTTCTCTGCAGGTCATTCTTTATCTCATTAATGAAGACCTTTAGTTTTAGGAAACGTTGGCTTGGTATGTAGCCTCTGACACAACGCCTACCGCGCACACAGTAGGTACCTAGTAAATGATTTTGCATTTGTATTCTTTTGAATAGTCTTCTTTGTTTTTTTTGGCTTTAACTTCATTTTTTTTTCAAGTTAAATCTAGTTTGACCCAATCTTATAGACAACCAAGATTCCTCTGCTCTTTATTAGTTGCCCTTAGGTATTTGCCTACTTAGCTTGTTGACACTGGGATTGACTATAGAAGTGAGCAAATCACCCATTTATTAAAATGCTTATTATTTTTATGGTTTCATGTAAAGAAATTAAATCAAACAAACTCTAAAACTCACAGCTGGCCTGCGTACATCTCTAGAATAAGAAAGTATTTCTGTTATTTTATTTCAATTCTTAGGGTAAAACTGACTTTTTGAGAATCTGTTCACTATTCTTTTTAGGATAAGTCATGAAAACTTAGAATATAAATATAGTTGACTTATAATCACTACCTACTAGCAATTTCTCTCATATTGAGACAGTTTCATTTGTATTAAATGTATGAAATTCATAATTATATGCATGGATATTTAATTAATTAAAAAACTGATTACTGAGGCTTTCCTATTTATTTTGAAAAACAGAAATTTATTCCAAGTATTTAAATGTGTTGAAACATGAACCTTCTCAGGCTGTTGCTAGGATATTGCAGACAAAATAATACTGCTACTTGCTTGAAGAATCTTGTTCTTGCTATGAGAGCAATTAAACAGAATTGCCAGAAGAAATAAAATATTTAGAATCATCTTATATTGAAATACGTCTTTTATAGTTCCAACTAATATTAAATTATAAGTCACCAAGACTATACTTATCATGGCAAGCATTGAGTAATGTATAGAATTGTCAAATTAATATGCTGTACAGCTAAAACTAATATAACATTGTATGTCAATTATTCTTCAATAAAAAAAGAAATTAAAAAATTTTAAGTCACCAAATCCAAGTATATTTGTTATAGTAAAGTTTAAACTCCAGATTTTAAATCACGATGAGAATTATCATAGAAGGAAGCAGAACTTTATTTCTGAAAATATCAAATATAGTAACTTATTTTATTTTATTATTATTATTTTTTAAGATTTTATTTGCGAGAGAGAGAATGAGAGACAGAGAGCATGAGAGGGAGGAGGGTCAGAGGGAGAAGCAGACTCCCTGCTGAGCAGGGAGCCCGATGCGGGACTCGATCCTGGGACTCCAGGATCACGACCTGAGCCAAAGGCAGTCGCTTAACCAACTGAGCCACCCAGGCGCCCGTAACTTTTTTTTAATTATGCTCAGTTAACCAGCATATAGTACATCATAAGTTTTTGATGTAGTGTTCAAGATATGGTACCTTTTTTTTGGTGAGACAGCAGTGTAAAAGTTCTCAAAATTAATAGTTTCTCTATAAAAAGATTATCATTAATATTTAAGAATTTCTGTGTCTTATTTTGTTCATGTATTAAAATTGCTTGTCATTCACTTTGTTATAGAGATAAAAGATAAAAGGGCAATTTTAAACGTGATTGATGGCAATATTCACTTGATGTAGACAACTTATGTTGACATCACTGAAAATTAAGCATCCTTCCAAACATAATTAATTTCTTTTTTTTAAAAGATTTTATTTATTTATTTATTTGAGAGAGAGAATGAGACAGAGAGAGAGAGAGAGCACATGAGAAGGAGGAAGGTCAGAGGGAGAAGCAGACTCCCTGCTGAGCAGGGAGCCCGATGCGGGACTCGATCCCGGGACTCCAGGATCATGACCTGAGCTGAAGGCAGTCGCTTAACCAACTGAGCCACCCAGGCGCCCCCAAACATAATTAATTTCTGAACTGTTAGAATGTTGTTCTTTATTTAGTACTTGTTATGAGCTGAATGTATCTCTCCCTGCCAACCCCCAAGTATATTTGTTGAAGTCCTAACCCCTAGTGCCTCAGAATGTGCATGTATTTGGAGATAGGGTCGTTAAAGAGATTTTTATTTTAATTAATTAATTAATTAATTAATTAATTAATTAATTTGAGACAGAGAGAATGAGAGAGACAGAGAGCACATGAGAGGGGATAGGGTCAGAGGACGAAGCAGACTCCCTGCCGAGCAGGGAGCCCGATGCGGGACTCGATCCAGGGACTCCAGGATCATGACCTGAGTCGAAGGCAGTCGCTTAACCAACTGAGCCACCCAGGCGCCCGTTAAAGAGATTTTTAAAATGGGGTCTTTAGGGTAGGCCTTAATCCAATATGACTTGTGTCCTTCCAAGAAGAGGAAATTAAGACACAAACACTCACAGAGAAAAGGCCATGTGAAGACACACGGAGACGAGCCAAAGAGAGAGAGGCCTCCGAAGAAACCAACCCGGCCAGACCTTGATCTTGGACTTTTAGCTTTCAGAGCTGTAAGAAAATAAATTTCTGTTGTTTAAGCTACCCAGTCTGTGGCACTTGGTTATGGAAGCCTAGCAAGGTGATCGAATACAGCTCTAACTATGGAAATTTCAAGACAAATATCTTCACTTTTCTGAGAGGTTTTATGCATTCCAGCCCTGGTGGTTATAAACCTTATCTTAGTCTGCTTCTCTATATCCTCTGACTCCTGGTTAGGTAGACAGAGAGGGAGTGTTACAATGGATGGTGGGAATTTGATGTGTCCCAGAACATCTGAGCACGGAATCCATTGTCTTTATAGCTCCACGATTTTGTATAAGAAGTAAGTCTGACTGTGTGTACACACTCGCGTGTGCATGTATATGGAGGGGGTGTGTGTGGTGTGTGTATTGAAGAGGCACTAGAGTGCACTGATTAAGGAGTACAGACTCTGAAAGCCGGTGGAGTCAAACTTTCTGCGCCACATTTATTAACTGTGATCTTCGGTGAGTTCTCTCACCTCTCAGGTCTTCATATTCCTTGTCTGTTAAATGGGGTCGGCGATAGTCCCTACCTCATAGGGTCGTTTTGAGGATTAACTGGTTTGAGTATTTAGAACAGCTCCTGACACCTAGTAAGTGCTGGGTACGTGTTAACTATTATTACATGCATTTTTTGCAGGTGACTTCAAGTGGAACAAAATTTATAGTCCCCATGATTAGTGAGAAATGAAATATATAGTAAGTTAAAATGTCTATTTTGTTAGGGGCACCTGGGTGGCTCAGTCATTAAGCGTCTGCCTTCGGCTCAGGTCGTGATCTCAGGGTCCTGGCATCAAGCCCCGCATCCAGCTCCCTGCTCGGCGGGAAGCCTGCTTCTCCCTCTCCCACTCCCCCTGCTTGTGTTCCCTCTCTCGCTGTGTCTCTCTCTGTCAAATACATAAATAAAATCTTTAAAAAAAAAGTCTATTTTGTTAAATTAGAGAAGAATGCACTTCTTTCTTGACTTCATTCGTTTTTTCATACATTTAAATAAATCTTGGTTTGAATTTTGCTTTCTTCAGCCACCAGCTTCCATGATTTTGGTCAGCTTACCTGATCTCTCAGCTCATAAGCTTTAGTTTCCTCAACTGTAAAATAAGGATAATGATCTCTACTTTATAGACTTATTGTGGATTCATGAAACAAAACAACGGATTTGAAGAACCCCGCGTGGTGCCTGGAAGGGAGTAGGTGCTAAACACCTGTTGCCTTCTCTTCCATCCTTAAGGTCCCCTAAATCTCAATACGATATTAAGGTTATATGCTCCAAGAAGGCAATCAAGGTGGGAGAAATGGGAAGGCGCTTAGAGATGAAGCTGAACTATTCGGGAACAGGTGGAGGATGGGGGGGCGGGGGGCGGATTGAAGAGAAGACTACAAATTCCCTGTTTCCTGCTCTTCCCACATCAATAAGTTGTCCTCCTAACATACAGGCTTCTGCTTCTCTTTCCTCACTCCCACATGAGGGAGAATAGCGTTTAATACACTCTCAGTGGTTTTAATACACGATCAGGTAGAGATTGGCTGAGGAAACCAGATCATGGTGAGGACTGGGCAAGGGTGTTATTGTTTTTCCCATTCTTACAAATGTGAACATGTTTTATGTTTCATAGGATTAGGGCCATCAGCCTTTTGGAAGTCGATGACTTATGTGCTGGTACTTCCCTTGCCCTTTGAACCACTGCTTTATGGCCTTAGATTTGCTGCTTTTTCCCTACCTCCCTTACTTATTAATTCATGGCACCCACAGTCAACCGAGGGAAAAATGCATCTAGCTCACTTTCCTCTCTGAATCCAGAACTGACACATCCCCTCTGCAGCATTTGGCACAGTGGCTGACTTCTATGGGTTTCTCTTTTGCCGGTAGAATTTATTAGCCAATTAATTCCCATTTTAATCTCTTTATGACCCTAACATGTTGAGGAGAAGTAAGAGTCAATTGATAAGATTAGGAATTTTTAAGTAATATAAATCCAGTCCACACAAATTTCAGCCCTTTTTCAAGGGAATGCAAAACTCTGATAAGGCTGAAAATGACTTGAGAAGAAAAGCTTGAAAGTCTTACAAGAGTCCAGATGATGGCAGCAGAGAATGTGTGAGAAAAGCTCAGGAGCAATAATGGCTTAAAAACATGCTCTGAACATGTTGCAAGTAGTTGTAAAACTACTAATTATTGATGACAGCTAAAATAAGGAAACTGGTTAAGGAACTGAGCTTTAGTACTAGAGATGCCTGACTTTGAGTCATTGCCATTGTCAATTTGGGCAAGCCAATTAACTTTTCTAAGTCTTGTTTCCCCATTTGTAAAGTGGGGATAATAATAGTTATAGGATTGCTTCAGGATTAAGAGAGATAATGTATGTAAAAGCTTTAGCCTATGCCTAGAAAATTGCAAGTACTTACCGAGAGGGAGAAAGAGAGAAAGAGAGATGAGAAGGTGGAGAATTATGTAAAAAAAACTAGCATCATATTTCATAATAAAGTTTCTATAACATATTCTAAACCAGAGTGGGACTACAGGGCAAAGGGAAGCAGTCAGCTCTTGGGTGCAGGCAAAAAGGAGATGCATTGCCTGTAGAGAGTTTTTTATTTTATTTTATTTTATTTTATTTATTTTATTTTTATTTAGCTTTTTATTTTAATTCCAGTGTAGTTAACATACAGTGTTATGTTAGTTTCAGGTGTACAATATAGTGATTCAACAATTCCATGCATCACTACTTAGTGCTCATCATGTAGAGAGTTTAAAAACAATAACAACTAAAATCAGTCAACTCTCAAACAGTTAAAAAAATCAGTCTACTTTTTAAAAATCACTACACACCAGGGGCGCCTGGGTGGCACAGTCGGTTAAGCATCTGACTCTTGATTTCAGCTCAGGTCATAATCTTAGGGTTGTGAGATTAAGCGCTGCATTGGTCTCTGTTCTCAGCCGGGAGTCTGCTTGAGATTCTCTCCCTCTCCCTCTGCTCCTCCCTTGCTTGTGTGTACGTGCTCTCTTTTGAATTCTTGTGGTAAATATGTAGTAGTGCAATTGCTGGATCATAGGGTAGCTTTATTTTTAGCTTTTTGAGGAACCTCCATACTGTTTTCCAGAGTGGCTGCCCCAGTTCACATTCCCACCAACAGTGCAAGAGGGTTCTCCTTTCTTTGCACCCTTGCCAGTATCTGTGGGTTTTTTTTTTGTTGTTGTTGTTGATTTTAGCCTAAAATACTCTTTCTTATGGAAACTCCTCTAAATTGAATTTTTTAAAAGACCCTTTATCTTCTGGCCTTGACCTGCCTTGCCTTCTATACTTCTCTCTCACTGACTCATTCTTTCCAGTCCAATTGGACTAATTGTTCAATGGAGATGCTCTGCACATTCCTGCCTCCATTTTGATTGTACTGTCCCCACCACTTGAAATGACTTGTTCATTTCTTCTCATTTATCTAGATATTACTTTTACTTCATGGGCACAGGAGAAGCCTATGTTTCCCAGGAAGCCTTCCCCATCTGCTGGATTCCCACAAGGATCCCTCCCTTGTTGTGCATGTAGTTATTTTGACATGTAGCATCTGCTGTCTTGTAAAGGAGGGGCTCATTCAGGAAGCTGGTACTTATTTCCATACTCTAGGCCAGCTTTTAAGTTCTGCTATCATCTGTACACTTGGTGCTCACAACTGTGCTTGGAGTTCCAGCTCTTCTATTTCACTAAATAAACACAACTGGTGGGTATCTTTTATTTTGAACTTCCTTGGAGAGATGTATATGTTAACTTAAACAGTGTATATAACGTAATATCAATCAACAGTAGACATTTAAGAAATAAGACATATGATTATATTGGGATTTGGAAACAAGTAACTGAGGCCTCCCAGAACTGAGATTAGTCTGTATGAACTCTAAATTCCAGATTCCACTGAAGAACTTTTTCAATCATTTTCTGTGGGAGCTGGAATAATTTCATCTTTTCTTTACTGGTGCAGAACCTAATGCAAGTTTTAACATGTAATGCCCACTCTCGTGGATTGCATGAAAAATACTGGGTCTTTGAACTTGAGACTTAACCTTGCATCTATATATATTCTAACCAGCTTCTACAAACAGTATGCTATCAACATTTACCTTGACATCCCAAGAGACAAATAGTTTTTATCAGGGCATATTAGGAAATGAACTAAAAATGAATTGAGAAGATCATTAAAAAAATGTAAAATGTCAGTGTAAAATATCTTTCTTCACATTTTTATGTTCAGTATGTTAGTCTTTTACCATGAGACTTCGTGAAAAACCTGACCGGATCTGGGATCACAGGCTCAGTATCCAGAAGTAGAGGAATCTCAAAAGTTCTGGGACTCTAACAGGTGCTCTGGGAAGAAGGAAGCCTTTCTGGGCTGAGGTGGCTTCTGCTCAGAAGAAATTCTGGACAGGTGGTTTGTGTTCATTTCCCTCAGACTCTAGTGAAGTTGGACCTGGGTGTTCAATCTCTCATCACTTGAGGTAGGAAGATGAGGAGAACCCAGTCTTATCTCATTACCGATGAGAAATCACTATCTTAGTTGTTTTGTGAGCCACGTTCTGGGAGCAAACCAAAGTTTGTCATTACCAAAGGTACAAAGAAAATGTGGTAAGGGAGAACTTGGCAGAAATCTGTAGCTGTTTGAAAGACTTTTATATAAAAAATGACTTAGACTTATTCTGTATAAATCCAAGGAATAAAATGAGGAACAAGTGTAATGGACTTCAGTTCAAAATAAATAGGAGAAACTTTCTAACAATCAATTGTCCACATATAGAATGGAGTGTGGTGTTGATAACTGTTCCTATGATGTGAGATATTCACATAGTGGGAATTCTGTGGGATGTTCAAGTGTCAATGAATATGAATAAATGAATTCTAATTCTCCTCCTTATCTGTAGTCTCTAGTTTTGTGATTCTGCCATTTCTTTTCCCAAATCTGTTGATTAGCCAGTCAGAATTTTTCGAGCATGTCAAATTCAAATGAATCAACATAAAAAGTGAGTTATTTTTTCCTTTCTCTCTTTCCTACTCTCATTATTATTGTAGACTCTGGTCTTATCTTCTAACTTCGATCAGGTAAGGATACGGAAGGAACAAGCCGTCAAGTACAAAAGTATATGGTATTAAAATATTCAGCATATTAAAAAAATCACATGGGATTTTGGAAGACTATGCACAGAATTTCACTTTTTTTTTTTTTTAAGCTTAGAGAGAAATGCAGTCTTGTAATGAAGTCTTAGGTGGCATATGAAATGAACAATCAGGAATTTGGCTCTCCTGTTCTGCTTCCCTCTCCATGGGAAGCTCTATTCATATATTGAACAGTTCTCTTCCCCAGCCTACACAGTCCCAAGAGAGGGATTTAACGAAAAATTAGTGGGAGGCACGAGTGCTCTGTCTATTCTGCCTTCTTTTCAGGGGGCGAAAGAAAATTGCAAGCTTCTTTGGGTGCCGGACTCGCATATTCTCTGCAGGTGCCATATTTGCATTTTCCTGCATGACAAGAAAAAAAGAAAAGACTCCCCTTCCTTTTTAAAGTGGGATTTGTAGGCTTTGCAGTGAGGTGGTTTGAAGATCCTCAGAGGAAGGTAGTATACAGTCTTTGATATGTTATTCAAACCACTGGTTCTGAGGAAGGATGAAGTGTAATTTTATTAGTCTGTGTCCAATCAGGAAACAGAAACCACACAGTAATTAGTAATTTGAAAAGGAAAAGTTAAATAAAAAGAATTGTTGACTGTAACAGAGGATTGGAGTAATGAGAGATTAATTAATATAAAGCAAAGATAGCTCTAAGGAATATAAAGAATATAAGAATATATATAAGGAACTTAAGAATAGTAGAAACTGTTCTCAGTTTGATTTCTGCTCTTTTCCTTACTATTTCTTTCCTTATGCTTGGTTTGGGATTACTTTCCTCTTTTTCTAGTTCTTAAATTGGAAGCTTGGACTATTGACTTGAAATTTTTCTTCTTTTCTAATATGAGTATTTAGCACTATGAATTTCCCTTAAGTACTACTTTAGGCTCATCCTACACATTTTGATATGCTGTGTTTTCACTTTCATTCAGTTTAAAATCTTCTTTAATTTCCTTTGTGACTTCCACTTTCACTCATGGGTTTGGGAACATACTGTTTCTTTGTTAGCATTTTGGGATTTTCCCAGATAGCTATCATTGATTTCCAGCTTACTTAATGATGGTCAGGGAATATATTTTGCAAGATTTCAATTCTTTTATTTTGTTAGGATTTGATTTATGGCCCAGAATATTGTCTATATTGATGACTATAGAGTTTACTGTATATATTTAATCAGTTAGACCCTATGTTTAAATTATGTTATACAGCTTAACACAGTGTGAGGAGCTTACAACGGTATATTCCAATTCCTTTCTCTCATTCTTTGTGCTATTGTTGAGATATGTTTTCTTTTCTTTTCTTTTTTTTTTTCTTCAAAGATTTTATTTATTTGAGACAGAGAGAATGAGAGACAGAGAGCATGAGAGGGAGGAGGGTCAGAGGGAGAAGCAGACTCCCTGCTGAGCAGGGAGCCCGATGCGGGACTCGATCCTGGGACTCCAGGATCATGACCTGAGCCGAAGGCAGTCGCTTAACCGACTGAGCCACCCAGGAGCCCTGTTTTATTTTCTGTATACTATAAGCACACAATTCATGCTATAAATTTTGCCTTAGGCAGCCAACTTTAGAACTACAAAAAAAAAGGAATTTTGTGTTCATCTTAATTTATCCCATTTTCAATATTCTTCATTTCTTCCTATAATTCCAGGTTTTTGTGTGGCATTATATTCATTTTTCCTGAAGAACTTCCTTTAACATTTCATTGTAGTATAACCGGCTACTAGTCTGCTAATGATAATTTATCTGTTTTTGCTTTTCTGAAAAAGTCCTTATTTCTCCTTCAGTTTTGAAAGGTATTTTAAAATACCTTTTATCAGTTTTGAAAGGTATTTACGTACAGGATCTCAGGTTGACAGGTTTTTTGTTTGCTTCCTTTTAATACTCTAAAGATATCATTCCATTGTTTTCTGGCTTGCAAGGTTTCTGACATGAAGTTTGTTATAATTCTTACCTTTATTCTTCTGTACGTAATATGTCTTCTTTCTTTGCATTCCTTCAAAATTTTCTCTTTGTAATTGGTTTTCTATAGTTTTTTTTTTTTTTTTTAAGATTTTATTTATTTATTTGACAGAGAGAGAGAGAGATCGCGAGAGCGGGAACACAAGCAGGGGGAGTGGGAGAGGGAGAAGCAGGCTTCCCGCTGAGCAGGGAGCCTGATGTGGGACTCGATCCCAGGACCCTGGGATCATGACCTGAGCCGAAGGCAGACGCTTAACGACTGAGCCACCCAGGCGCCCTGATTTTCTATAGTTTTAATATAATACTTCTTTCTTTCTTTCTCTCCCTCTGTGTGTGTGTGTATGTGTGTGTATTTCACTAGTTTTGGAAAATTCACAATCATAATTCTTTCCAAAAGCTCTTTCCCCTGTTCTCTCTCTTCTTTATGGGTTTCCAATTACATGTATGTTAGATTGAATTTGTCCCACTGCTTTTGGATATCCTGTTTCTTTTTTTTTTTTTTTACTCCTTTTTTTCTCTTTCTGTTTCAGTTTGGCTGATTTTTTTTTTTTTTTTTCAGTTTGGTTGATTCCTATTGACCTTTAATTTTCACTGTTTCTTTCCTCAGCCATGTTGAATTCACCAATCAATCTGTTGAAGGAATTCTCATTTGTTATTATATTTTTCATTTATATCATTTCCTTTAAATTTTTCTTATAGTTTTTATCTCTGCTGAGATTCCCATGCATTAATGCCTGTTGTCCGCCTTTCCCATTAGAGTCTTTAGTATTTTAAGCACAGTTATTTTAAATTCCCTGTGTAATACTTAGACATCTGGGTCATATCTGAATTTGGTTTTGTTGATTGCTTGTCTCTTGACAGTTTTTAAAAATTGCTTCTTTATATGCCTTACAGATTTTTGCATGCATGATCTTAATCTTATATAGGAATGCAGTGACTGAGGTAAACAGAATCTGGGAATAGGTACCCAGAAATTGTTACATCTCTCACATTGCTCAATCTTTTGCATGGGAGTTGAGTCGGTCTTATCAGAAATTAAGCTGGGTTTGGCTTTTGTTGTAATTATAGTTACCATGTGTGTATATTTCTTAGTGCATTTGCATATTCCAATTTAGAGTCTTTCTACCAGCAATCATCCTCCAGTAGTCTAGCTACTCATTCTCCTGTGTTCAGTTGTATTTAATAATAGATCATGTTTAACTGTATTAGGTCTGTTTCTGTGGTAGTTTACTGGACTCAATATGGATTTGTGCATTTTTTTTCTAACCGATGGAAACAAAACCAAATTCTTTTTTTTTTTTTTAGATTTTATTTATTTATTTGACAGAGACACAGCGAGAGAGGGAACACAAGCAGGGGGAGTGGGAGAGGGAGAAGCAGGCCTCCCGCAGAGCAGGGAGCCCAATGTGGGGCCTGATCCCAGGACCCCAGGATCATGACTTGAGCTGAAGGCAGACGCTTAAAGACTAAACCACCCAGGCTCCCCCAAAACCAAATTCTTGAGAGCTATGTCTGAAATGTGGAAGCAGAAATTTGGTTGCGTACCCCCACCACTCCCCCACCCCCTGACTCTTTTATCAGTCCTAAAGAACCATAGGTACTTTTAGCACATGCTCTTCCTCTTCAGTTCACAGTCATGTTGGTTTCTTCATCTCAACCTAGGATAGCAGAATGCCTTTATTTCCTTCTTATTTAATAAACTGATTGCTCCTTCTTGTGGAGATGTTTAAAAAAAGTCATTCCAGAGGCTCCTGGGTGGCTCATTTGGTTGAGCATCTGCCTTCAGCTCAGGTCATGGTCTCAGGTCCTGGGAATGAGTCCCACACTGGGCTCCCTGCTCAGCGGGAGTCTTCCCCTCCCTCTGCCTCTGCCTCTCCCTTGCTTGTGCTCTCTCTCTCTCATATAAATAAATAAAATAAAATAAAGTCATTCTATTTTCCAGAACCTGCACACCATTTCCATTTACCAAAGACCAAATATACTCCCTTTTCTTGAGAATTTAATCAATCTATTTTCCTTATAAGAACAGCTAGTAGTGCAGTATTTTAAATTTCATGTATTTCTGAGAATAGAAGTTAGGGAGGTAGATAGAGGTATAAATGCCCTCTTCCAATATTGAGAGATAAGCAAGCATCCTGATGTCCAGGGACTCTGAAATAAAGCCTTGGCCATTTCCAGTGTCAATGCCTAATAGAGTCAAATGTGAGCAATTCTCCAGTTTCCTATTACCTTCCCATGTTCACAGAGAGATTCCAGAATTAACGCTATTCTATCCTCAGTGCTCACTACCAAAGAGAAACATCTTTACTTTTGAATAAAAACAATCAAAGAAGAAAAGCATTGGCCTTGGAAGTTGTAGGAAAATCTTGATTTGGTGTTCTTTTTTATTCATGTGGTTCAAAGTATATGTACAACAAGTAGTTTTTCTTTTTTTTTTTGAACATCACCATCAATTTCCTTCTTTGATCATATTTCTTATCTTTTGTCTCTTTCATCAAAGGCATTTCTATTAGTAAGGGCTATTATCTCCTTCTTTCTTCTTAAGGCAGTGTGATAGCAATCTCTAATATCCCCTGAATGAATTTCTTTCAAGACAAAGATCAGTGTAGGCTACTATCCTCTTACTTAACCAAAATACATGATTTCATTTTTGCTTGGACATCTGAACTCCATTAGTAAGGGTTTCATGTTTTATACCCAGAGTATAAAGATAGTCTAAAGCATTTGTTCTTATTTGGAGTAGGGTGGTCAAGAATGGGCCTTGGGGTGCCTGGGTGGCTCAGTTAGTTTGAGCACCTGACTCTTGGTTTTGGCTCAGGTTGTGATCTCTGGATTGTGAGATCAAGCCCTTTGTTGGGCTCGTCACTGGGTATGGAGCCTATTTAGGATTCTTTCTTTCCCCATCTCCTTCTCCCCACCCCCCACTCATGTGCTTCCTCTCTCTCTCCAATAAATAAATAAATAAATAAATAAATAAATAAATAAATAAATAAAT
>NW_023270447.1:11329267-11439161 GCF_011800145.1 Mirounga leonina
AATAAATAAATAAATAAATAAATAAATAAATAAATAAATAAATAAATAAAATCTTAAAGAAAAAAGAACGGGCCTTCAGATAGCATAGATGGATTTCTAATCATTGCTTTAAGAAATAAACATCTTAGATAAAGCCAGAGATAAAGAAATTCTTCTGGACAATTAATTATCCTACAAATGGATCTGTGCATTCATCATTTCCCTTTCTAAAAAATATTTCAAGCATTATTCCTAGGACTTATGCCCCCTATTTTTATCTTACAGCATTCAAAACTTTTAGTTTCTGGGCCTCCATGTATTATCCCATGAAACAGGTCAAGAGAAGCATCAGCTAATAGTGACTTAAACAATAGAAACAGTTTTTCTTTCTTTCTTGAATTTGAGAAATTTGGAGGAGGCAGCATAAGGCCAAAATGGTATTACATAGTGTCAGGGAAAAATCGAGGCTTCTTTCTCCTTTGCTACCTTTCTTGTGCATAGTCACTATTCCCATGTTTACTGGATGGTCCAATAAACTCCCTTCCAGCCAGAAAATATAAAGGGATAAATCAGGGGAAGCATCCTCTCCTCAAGAATACTTACTGGAAGATGCTTTATATTACTTTCATATTCACATAGGCCTGCTCCCAGTCACACAGCCACATTTAGGTGCAAACAGAGTTGGGAAATATCTACATTCTGAGCTGCTATATGCCTAGCTAAAATTTGGGGCTTCTGGCACTAAAAGAAAAAGGAAGGATAATTTTGGCAAACAACCATTGGTGTCTGGCACATAACCATTGGTGTCTGGCACATACCACGTTGATATGCACATTTCTAAGAAACATATCACAGAAGCCAGTCAAATTTGAAACTGAGGATCTCATTAATTTGTACCAGAATAATTCATAAATTCAGTTGTATACCATTCATGAGCTGGGACAACCTGTGCACCACAATGGTGTTGAATTTAATTCTATTCTAACACCTCAATATAATTAAAATTAATTCATAGCCAGTTTTGATACAAGCCCAGAATCATTTACTTATAAAAATGAATATGAAAAATATGCAAGTTAATGACTAGCAATACATTAATATGTCTCTGTGAATTCTATAACAGTTTCAGTACATGTGTTCCTACTTTAGATGTATTAACCTTTCATCCCCTGCTTGACTTCTCAGTTTTAGGTTCTGTGGTGTTTATATCCACTTTAGTACTAAGAGTTAAAAAAATTCAGTAAGCTGTAATAATCAAAAGCACTATAAGATTTTTTTATACATAAATTAAAGTACTGAAGGAAATATTTAATTGAGGACTGTATCCAATTAGAATTATTAACATGACTCTGTATCCCCAAGTTGAATTGTATGATTCCACAACTTTGTCTTCTTGTTAACAAAATATATGCCAGCTTTGAATATAGCTATTCAAGAGGAATCAGATAAAAATTAATCCTCCATTTTGAAGGAAAATTTTAATTTCTATATAAATTTAGTGTATACCAATATACATGCAGTTAGTTTGTTAGATTATAAAAACCTTTCTCCTCACCCCCTTCGCTCTCAAACTACTGACTCTTTTCTCTTTTTTCACCTTAGGGAAAGACTCTCTGAACTAGTATTCTGTATTTTATGTCTTCAATTACTCTCTTCCCACTCTCTCTTGAGTCCAATTCAGTTAGGTGTTTTCTCCATCATTCTACTCAAACTCAATCAATGATTTCTAGGTTTCTAAAACCAATGGTCACTTCACAGCATTCATCTGATGAACTTAACTGCAACATCGGTACTGTTGATCACTCCCTCCTTCCAGAAGATTTTTCTTCTGGCCTCCAGGATGCTGTACTCTTCTGGTTTTTCCCTTATCTCAGTTCCTTTTGCTGGTTCTTCTTCATCTTCCTATAGAAGTGCTCTAGATCTTACAAGTGAACTTTCCTATCTCTCTGCACTCATGGTCGTCACATATCTCATGGTTTTAAAAACAATCTGTGTACTGATGACTAAACAATTTAGAACTATAACCTGGATATTTCCTCTAAATCCAGGCTCATATCTAACTGCCTACTTGACCTTTCAACTTAAAAAAATCTAATAATCATTTTAAATGTAACATGTCCTAAGCTGAGCACCTGACCTTTGCCTCAAAGCTTCCATAGTTTTTTTTGCCCTCGATCAATGGTATCTCCATCATTGCTGTTGCTACAGCCCAAAGCCTTGGAGTCTTTCTTGAAATTGTTTGTATAATCATTCAGCATTACCCCTTAGCATTACCTCCAAAGAATCCAGA
This sequence comes from Mirounga leonina, assembly GCF_011800145.1. NCBI lineage: Eukaryota > Metazoa > Chordata > Mammalia > Carnivora > Phocidae > Mirounga > Mirounga leonina. The sequence continues at coordinate 11,331,537 of NW_023270447.1, forward strand.
ATCTGACCATTTCTCACCATCTCCACTGCTGTCATTATAACCACGTCACCAACAGCCTGGGGATTATCACAATAGCTTCTTAACAGTCCTCTACTCTTGTTCCCTTCCCACTCTTTGTTTCTTCTTAGCATTTATGCCATTCCTATGCTCAGAACCTGCCAGCAGCTTCCCATTTTTACTCTAAATGATAGCTGAAGTCACTTTGAGATTCCCATCTCCCCAACTCTTTCTGCCCCTTGGTCATGAGGCTCCTGATTTAGTTCTGTAGATGGGGCGAGAGAGAAATGAGCTCCTTTTGCAGCTTCCTGCACTGCTGGGGAAGTTGGGTTCTCACTTACACACTCTCCAACTCCATTGCAAGATAAATCACAGGTTGAAGAAGATCTTTCTTGGCCCTAAGCCATACTACCTTGGGAGATGGGTGACACAAGTAAAGTAAAACTGTTCTTACCCACTCTAATGCATCCAAACTTGCATTTTTTTTGCAACAGAGTGCTGGTATTTTCCTCTGGAAATCTGGACTTCCACAAATGCTCCCTCATCCATGAGTAATTGTCTAAGTCAGTGTTCTCCAGGGGCTCCAAGATTGTGGGCTAAGAGAGACTGGAGCAAGTTCATTGCTGCTGCATAGTCCACAGATGGGACCAACTTCTGTCTGCCCATTGTCTGATACACAGATGAGTGAGACTCCTTCCGAGTCCCCTGGTGTATGATGCTGGATCCCACAGCATCCCCAAAGGCACTTTTGTCTGTGGATGGATGCCAACTCTTTGTTGTTGGGAATGGGGGCAAGAAATGAGGGATGCCTTATGTCCATGATGCTGACATCACTTCTAACTGTAATCTAGTATTTTAGCACCCCTACTTCTGTGGTTTTCTTGTCTCCAGTAGTTTTCTTCAAAATATTTCTCATATCTCTGAGTCAGAACAGGATAAAACCATAAAGGGGTAATAAAGACAAGAAAGATTAGCCCCTCCACTTGAGTTAAAAATAAACAAAACACTGACTCACTAGAAATTATTGGTAAGAGACTTGTGCTTCAAAATGTCTGCTTTAATGAGTCAGAGGGAAATAAAACTGACTGGATGAATTAACTATTACAGAGAAGATGTTTCACTTGACCCAATTTAGAGTGAATGACCCTAATTGCCTCTTTGAATGCGGGAAAGGCCCATTGCCAGATAGTGGCTCCCAGTTGTAAATGGGTAAACTTTCAATGAAGGAATTGTTAGTTAAGGAAGTCTCCATGATAGGAAAGGTTGAGCTCAAAGTAGGACATGTTCTGACAAAGAATTCGTATGGGAAAGCATCCTGGGTAGAAGTAAATGGGGTATGTGAAAGCTGAAGGTGAAGCCACTGTGGCCATGCATAGGAGGTAGAAATTACTTTTGCATGATTACAATGGCATGGCTGAGTGCAAAACCTGTAATGCAAAAAGATAGCAATTGTCTGAAATATTGTGACTCCCATCAGCAATTTTATCTCAATCCTGTAAGAATTTCTGAGAAGGTAAGTAAGTAGTTATATTGCTAGAAGGAGGAAAGATTGGATGAGCCCTTAGTCCTAGCTCTCCCACTAACTGGCTGGTTTCTTGGGTCATCCAGTTTCCTCAACCATTAAATACAGAAATAATTGTGGAAGTCCCTTTCAGCTTAAAAATACCCTATAAATCAACAATGAATAGAGCATGAGTTGCTGCAAAACCTGAGATGTAAGAAATACCATGTAGCCTTTCTTTCTGGATAAAATCAAATCTGGTTTATTTATTCCACAAATAATCATTAAATGACTATCATAGGCCAGACATGTACTCAGTTCTGGGGATATTCTTGGAAAAGAAGGCAGACAAGGTCTTGCCCTCCTAGAACTTTTTCTTGCTCTCATTTTCTAAGGATGAATTCTAATATCACTCCTTTTTCACAGGTCCTGCCCTATCTCTTGGGTTATTCCAAACCTTGTGATTTGCACAGTCCAGGAAAAATAAGAGCAATCTCTGGCTCTCTGATCTATGGCCATCACAATTGCTATTGCTTTTTGTCTGATTCCATAAGATATTTTTGAAAGTGTCTGGCTCTGCAGGAAGCATATCTTCACAAGAACTAACTGTTGTTCCAGGAACTTTTGCCCGGGCTCTATTTGCCTCCATTTCCATAGGAACTCATGTAGCTGCCAATGACTTAGATCCTATCCTTTTTATGGTGCTATGAATAAGTGGCCCAGTGTACGCCACTCCACAGAACTCCACCTTCACTGATCCCCCAATCTCTGGGAATCAAACTACTATGAGGCTTTGAACTACTACCCTGCTCAATGCTCAAGGGAACAGCTTCCACCATGTCCTACTTTGGGCAATGAAGTCCTTATCTTCTTCAAGCCTAAGGCTGCCAACCAGCGAGCCAAGGATTGAATTTGACTCGTAGATGGGTTTGTTCTCCAATTAGCTAAAATCTCCACCACTCCCTTTTGTTCCCAACTATAAAACTGAGCATCTGTGTCCTCATTCTTTTCCTGTTGCTTCTCTTACATCTGTGGTTAAGCATACAACCCCCAGAACCAGATTGTCCAAGTTTGAATCTAAGCTCCACCACTCACTGCTGTATGGCTTGGTCATGTTATGTAACCTTTCTGCATTTCAGGTTTTCATCCTTAAATTGCTCATAAGTAAAAAACACCTACTTCATAAGTGTATGTGTTGTACTTAGAACCATAAGTAGTATGTAGTAAGTAGTGTTTATTTATAACATAGGTGTTATTATTTTATTTTCCATTTCTATTATTGTTTTATTATTATTGGCTTGACTTTTTTAGGCATTTGAATGAGATCAGTGGGTTAGATCTTTTAACATAAAGGCTGTAGTGGAAGATTTCTTCAAAGTAGTTCTATTCTCAACAATGCCCTGTCAACATTTTTGGCCTTTAATAAAACAAAACATGTTTATCTCCTTGACAGTGAACAAAAAGGTGTAATGGACTTTTATTTTTAGGGAGAAGGGATGTATGGAGAATTGTCTTTCATTCCTTTGATATTAGATTACTAATATTTTTAAATCACCCTATCACATTTTAACAAGCCAAAAAACATTTGCCCAATTTCTAACTCAGAAGTCTGTACAGATTTTCTCACTCTGTTCCATACTTAAGCATCACCAGGAAGATGTTTTTACTGCATTGAGAAATTGGCTACATTTTTTCTCGCCAACTGCTTTCTAGCACTGGAGGCTTTTTATTTCATGTCACTTACAACTCAAGGTAATCTGAGTTGCTTCTGAAAGTCTCAGACTTAACTTGTTAGCTTGTCAGTCATCCTTTTTCTGTGGTGAATCAAAAATATTTTTCACTTGATGAATATAATATGGATATTTCATTTCATTGAACCATTTCAAGTTTCTAACATTGAATAGTTGATGTCTTGAGATTCTTTGCACCTGCTTAATTTTGATACATGACTTTTACGTTGCTTTGAAAGTCAAACTTCTAATGGGTAAGAATGTATTTTATTGTACATATTGGCATGTTTCATAGGTTCAAAAGCACTTTCTTTTATATGCAAAGAATGAAAATAAATGATCCTCTGACAGCCTGTCAGCCAGAGTTTGATCAGCTATGTCTGACTGTGTCCCTTAGGTGGAGATAACAGCCAAGAGCAGCTGGGTTTTTATTTATTGTTAGGGCATTTTGTACATGTTTAAAAGGAACCGGGGTTGTGGATCTGGAAAAAGAGTACCTGTAGAGACCAGGAGGCCTAATTTCAGAAACTGCCTGAATGATCCTGTGATGAAATGGGCAGACCATAATCTTGCTTCTTGTTGCCTTATCTCTTGGGTGAATAAATCCCTGCCCCTATCTGGGGAGGTAAAAAGGGCCTTTCTCTAAGACTTTACACTTTACACCTTTCCCCATATGCTGGTCTTGCAACTCACTTTAGAAATGTGGAGACCTGGGGTGGGGTTGGGGGGCAGTATTGAAGAATTCAGGGAAAGGGGACCATTTTTTTAATGTTTCAGATTGCAAACTTCAGTGAGATACATTTGTCACTGTGGTGGTTGTAGTTGTTAAGGAGCCAGGCACAGAGACTGAGAAGAACAAAAGGAAAGAAAAAAAATTACTATGTTCTAAGAATTGTATTTAATACTTTGCAGGTATTGTCTCTTTTTACCCCACAATAATTCTATGAAAGAAGAGCCAATTTTATGTCCATTTAAAAGGTGAGAACATTTGCAATTGGACAGGCAAACTAACTTGTCCAAGGTAACATGTCTAGTAAGAACAAAAACAGAATTAAACATAGGTTTGTTTATTACATAACACATAGCTAGAGAAGTAAACACCCACTTGTTCTGAGACTTTACTATGTTATGGAAAATTTTATTTTATTGACCATTTGTGATAGATTTATAGACTGTATAAAGTTGCTGAACTACTTAAGGAGAGATTTTTATTGTTTGTTTGTTTTGTTTTGTTTTGGTCAGGGATAGCTGGATTTCTTTCCTATTTTTTTATCAGAAAATTCAAGAAATTCTTTTTTTGTTTTGTTTTATTGAAGTATAATTGACAGACACCATTATATTAGTTTCAGGTGCACAGCAGAGTGATTCAACATTTACAGACATTACAAAATGATCACCTGGATAAGTCTGTCACCATACAAAGTTATTACCATGTTATTTACTATATTCCTTATGTTGCGCTTTATATCCCCATGACTTATGTATTTTATAACTGGAAGTTTGCACTGCTTAATCCCCTCTGCCTTTTTTTTTTTTTAAGGATTTATTTATTTATTTGAGAGAGAGAGAGAGCAGAAGAGAGCAGGAGGAGGGGCAGAGGGAGATAGAGAGAGAATCCTCAAGCAAACTCCCCACTGAGCGTGGAGACCAATGCTGGGCTTGATCCCAGGACCTGAGCCAAAATCAAGAGTCAGATGCTTAACCGACTAAGCCACCCAGGCTCTCCTCCCCTTTACCTTTTTTGTCCTTCCTCCCACCCCCTTTTCCTCTGGCAAACACGAGTTTGTTCTCTATATTTATGAGTCTCTTTCTGTTCTATTTGTTTTGTTTTTTAGATTTCTCATATAAGTAGAATCATATGATATTTGTCTTTCTCTATTTGATTTATTTCACTTAGTATAATACTCTCTGGGTCCATCCATGTTGTTGTGAATGGCAAGATTTTATTCTTTTTATGACATAGTAATATTCCATTGTGTGTGTGTGTGTGTGTATGTATCACATCTTTATCTATTCATTTATTTTTTTAAAGATTTTATTTATTTATTTGACAGAGAGAGAGATAGCAAGAGAGGGAACACAAGCAGGGGAAGTGGGAGAGGGAGCAGCAGGCTTCCCGCAGAGCAGAGAGCCCAAAGTGGGGCTCGATCCCAGGACCCTGGGATCATGACCTGAGCCGAAGGCAGATGCTTAACGACTGAGCCACCCAGGCGCCCCTCCATTCATCTACTGATGACACTTAGGTTGTTTTCATATCTTGGCTATTGAAATAATGCTGCAGTGAACATATAAGTGCATATATCTTTTTGAATTAGTGTTGTCATTTTTTTTGGACAAATATTCAGTGGACTTGCTGGATTGTATGGCAGTTCTGTTTTTAATTTTTTGAGGACCCTCTATGCTGTTTTCTATAGTGGCTGCACCAATTTGCATTCCCACCAACTGCATGAGGGTTCTCTTTTTTCCACCTCCTCATCAACACTTGTCTGTTTGATAATAGTCATTCTGACAGGTGTGAGGTGATATTTCATTGTGGTTTTTGATTTGCATTTTTTTGATGATTAGTGATGTTGAGCATCTTTTTATATCTGCCATATCATAAATAATTCTAGAATAAAGTTCTAGAATAAAAAAGTTCTCCCTGGGGCGCCTGGGTGGCTCAGTTGGTTAAGCGACTGCCTTCGGCTTAGGTCATGATCTCAGGGTCCTGGGATCGAGCCCCGCATCGGGCTCCCTGCTCGGCAGGAAGCCTGCTTCTCCCTCTCCCACTCCCCCTGCTTGTGTTCCCTCTCTCGCTGTCTCTCTCTGTGTCAAATAAATAAATAAAATCTTCAAAAAAAAAAGTTCTTCCTATTTGTGGTTAAAAATTATGGTAACACTGATGAATATATTGTTAGTCAGGCTTCTGTGAATTGTCTTCTTCAGGTGGTTGGGATTTACTTTGAGAAGTCATAGAGAAATGAGGAAGCAAAGAAAATTGCTTTCCAAATTTCACAATGAAGTTAGGTCTATGGAACATTGGAACATTTTCTAAGATTCAACAACTATTCCAGGACCCAATTAGCAATTCTTGTGATCTGACTATTTTGTTCTCCACTCAGAAATGGGCATCTGTGAATTCTTGCTGTGGGCATCCTGGTTTAATTATGACCTGTATAGAGAGGTCACATGATAAAAACATGAACACTTTAATAGAAGACATTACCTGCAATTGCTTTCCTCATGAGGCAATGGTGGGGGAAGGACACGGAATGTTCTTAGGTACTTCCCAATACAGCTCAAATTTGCAACACAAATTTACAGCTGTATGTACAGCTATTATTTACTGTAATAGCTGTAAAATATAGAAATGACATACAATTTTGCACTAAAATCATTACAATTTGGATTGTCAAGAAATGGTACAGTTTCAATTTCGACTTGAAAATAGCAACTGAGGTTATTCAAAGGCTTAGGGATTTTTTAAAACATAGATTATTTCTAAGTGTACCCACTACTTTATAAGAATCAAGTGGACCTTCTCCTCTGGCTTTAGCATCAAGTATCTCATTTAATCTTTAGGTTCTTTCCTATAGTGGGCTGAATGTTTATGTTCCCCCCAAATCCATATGTTAAAATCTCAAACTCCAAGGTATTAAGCTGTTAAGGTATTAAGAGGTGGGGACTTTAGGAGGTATTAGGTTATGAGAGCAGAACTCAAATGAATGACATCAGTGCTCTTATAAAAGAGATGAGATCCCTCGTCCCCCCTCCATGTGAGGTCATAGCTAGAAGGTGCTACAAACCAGAAATGAACCAGGAATTGGGTTCTCACCAGATACCAAATCTGCTGGCACCTTTTTCTTGGACTTCCCAACCTCCAGAACTATAAGGAATAAATTTCTGTCATTTGTAAGCCACCTAGTCTATCATATTTTATTATTGCTGCCAAATGGATTAAAATATTGCCCTAGAACTAGTCTTTCCTCCAACATGATATCTTCACAGTAATAAGAATAGTGGCTTCAGAAAGATTTTGTATTACTAGCTTTTTGATATTATGTAAGTTTACTTACATTTTCTGAGCCTCAGATTTCTTATGGTATTTAAAATGAGGTTCGTATTTTTTTACTTGGTTGTAAAGCAATTATTGGTAAACCTTAATGAAAAAAGCTTGCAATATCTATTGTATTTGAATCATTCATCAAGCAGTGTCTTGAACAAAGGAGGCGTTAGTTGAATTATATTGGAATGACTAATTTAATTTATGGTGATCAGAGAATGATTTTTCTTCTTTAACCCTCAGATTTTGAGATCTCTAGCCATCAGAGACTCCCGAACACTTCATTTTGATGAGATCTAGTTAGGCATGAGGGAGAAGGGAATTCTCAAAAGGAGGGACATAAGCAATCCCCCTTTTTCTTACCTGACCTACCAAAGTTCTCTTGAGATGGCAGCTGTGGCTCTCAACAGATTCCTTGAGTCGCCCAGTGTCACCTGCTACCAACCGTTGTGCACATGGGGATTTGCGATTAGTGACAATGACATTTAGCGCTTGTGGAGTCAAAGCAAGCCAAAGCAAGCGTATGGAGGCACACGCTATCTTTTCATTTTGAGCAGTGCCCCCTTCTGATTGAGAAAAATATGCATATATATTGGTTTCTTCTAGAATAAAAAACAATTTTTTTTAAGACCAAAGATTTTTCTACACATGAGGGTAGAAACGGAGTGGTACACAATGCCCTTGGGGTGAGCACCACACCTCATCTGGGATTCTTATTTGGGCTGAAGGATGTTGACTGAGGATGCAGGATGTGCTTTAACCCAGGTGTATGGGGGTTGAGTATTCGAACAAGAATAAATCAACAGCCTGCTGCTAATATATTAGTTAAAAATAAATATTTCACAATGTACCGGCAGAAATATAAAACCCGGTCTCATAATAAGAGCATGGAGTTTGGGCCTTCTTCAGTCTCTTAATGATTTTATTCAGAGAAGGATTATCTTTCCTTTGTTTCAAACAGTGGTGATTTGGCACTTGCATGGGCTCCTTACAAGGTGGGTGGTGTGGGGTCGTGATGGAGAGAGAGTTGGAAAGGAGAAGCACTTTGAGCTGGAATGTGTTATTGAACAGATTTGAAGGTATTTTAATCATAGGCCTTTCATGCTATTTTAGACCATGTGTGTGACTCCCTAGTTTATCTCCTCCCTTCTACTCTAGCTGCTGAGAAATAGGCAAATTGCTCTCGGAAAGATGAATACGGTGTATTTATGGGCCCTGCATTTTTGGTCCCAAGTGTTATGAACAAGCAAGTTCACAGAAACGTGTGCCTAGCACAGCGTCCTGTGATTAGAGAGCTCTGTCTCTAGAAGGGTTCCTCGCCCTCTTCACGCGGACTTAGCTTCAGAAGCCCGCGACAAGTCTACCGGCGGGTGTTCAGCTCATTGATTTGCCTCTGCCTTTATTCTCCTGAAATATGACTTTCTATTCATGCTCTCCTGGTTTCCATTCTACCCTGTAATTTGTGCAAAAAGCAAGGTATCAGAGGTGTCTGCTCAACAGTCTATTGACATTTTGCAGAACAGAACAGATTGGGCCTATTTTTTTTTTCTTCAATCAGTTTAAAGTATTTGAACCTTTCTAACAACTGTGAGACAATATTTATTCTTAGTCAGCAACTGATTTCATGAATCTGACACCATGTAATGTATGTAACTGTGTATTAAACCATGCAGAGCTGCCTGAGCGATGAGACAGAACTTCAACAGGAGATCAAGTACGCTCTGAGAGGGATACTCTGGGATGGTGGGATGGGTCAGACTCGACTCTAGTAATACACAATACGGTTCAGGAGGAGGCCAAGAATTTCCATGTCCAGGAAGGCCAATCAAACTCCCAGGCAGGGGGAAAATTTGTAGAGTTTTACCGAGTGATGATGTGGTAGTGGGGGCAGAGATAATGCAATGGGAGAGTTGTGGGAGATGATTAGGAAGTAGCCATTTGTGTGTGAATTTCACAGGAAATCGGATACATTTCAACCAATTCAGCTTGCTTTTATATTATAAATAAGGAGCCGCAGGGAAGGGTTGGGTTGTGAACCCTTGGAGTGTGTGTATAGAATCACCTTGGGAGCTTATTAAAAATGTAGACTCCTGTTAGCATCCTCTAGACTTTCTGGTTCAGAAGGGCAAGGGTGGAGCTAAGGAATTTGCATTTTAAATAATCATCACAGGTAATTCTGATGCATGTAACTTAAGAAAGATTATTAAAGATTTCAAAAGGAAATTGAAGAATCTAGTACTCTTATTGCCCACAATTAAAACTCATCACTAATCCACAAATATTCAAGAATAAAAAAAAGGGAGCAAACCTGACTGTAGTACATCATTGTGTAGTTTGATTATAAGTGATGGGGAAGGTAATCAACATTTTTTTTAATCCCTTAATATGTGTCAGATGACTGAAATGAAATAAATTTTATTTGATCTTTATTACAGCTCAGTAAATTCAGTTCACATTACATCATTATATGGGTAGTAAAACAGGCTTAGAGATGTTGAGTAACTTGCCCAAAATGACATATATAGTAATTACCAGAGCCCCCTTAGGCTTCCCACTCTCCTCATTATGCTCAGGAAAGTTTATCATGACTTCCATCACAATGTCCACACCAACAAATCTTAAATTTGTGTTTGCCACCTGGATCTCTTTTGGGTGTTCTCCAGCCATCTCTCCATTAGCCTGTTTGACATCTTTGCCTTGATGTTTTCCAACCACCAGAAGTTCTATATACTCTCAATTGTACTCGCCATCTTCCTCTGTGTATTTTTTCTCCTTTACTATCCTCCAGCTCAGCTAGTAGGACCTACCATCTACCTATTGGTCCAAGCCAAAAATCATCGAGTCCTTTTGATCAATACACCTAAATATCTCCTGATCTTATGCTCTTCTGCGGGTCCTCACTGCTAACCTTCTAGTTCAGGTCAGTATCATCTCTTGCCAAGTGTCTCAGCCTGTGTTTGCTACACAACACAAAATTTCCCATAATCTAGTGGCTTAAAATAGAAATCATTTTACTTAACTCACAATTACGTGTGTCACCTGGGTAGTTCTTTGGGGCTGGACCAGTTTGGCAAAGGTCTGTTGGGCTTTCTCTTGTGTCTGTTGATGAGACTGCTGGTGGCTTAATGACCTGCCATAGCCTCACTTAACATATCTAGTGGTGGGCATGCTGTCAGCTGATGTCCTATGGCTTTTGACTAGGATGCTGGGGTTCTTTTCCATATGTGGCCTCTCATTCTTCAGCACGTTAACGTGGGCTCATCCACATGGTGGTCTCAGTATTCCAAGCACAGTAAAAGAGGACAGGCCCTGATGTACAAGTACTTTTCAGGCCTTTAGACTACATTTGTTAATGTTTTCCAGAGCCCCTGACTCACTGTGGCAAGATACTACCAAAGGTTGTGGATAGAAGGACAGGAACATTTTATAGCCATTTTTGCAATCTATTACACTGGGACTTTGTAATAGCCTCCTAATGGTTTCCTTACCACCACGCTGGCTTCCTCCAGTCCCCTTTTCATCCAGCAGTCAATGAATGGTCTACTCCCCTTAAAACTTCACTGCCATACCATTGTTTGAATGTTCTAAAGTCCTACCTCCTTAAGGTGACTTAATAAGGTATTCTCCAGGATATATGTTCTTTCTACCCCTTCAGGCTTTGACTCTCTCCCTATATTCTTAATTTCTGTGGTTACTCAAACAGCCAGATTTAGTCTTTCTTAATCATAAGGAACACGTAGCAGTAAGCTCTCATTAGTCTTCTTACCTTCATCTGCCTGAAAAGCTCGTTCTTGTTTCTGTGTCTTCCTTCCCCTCCCTTGTCTAACTGACATATTTATACGCTAGTCTGAGCTTAAATATTCCTTCCTCAGGCTTCCCTTGACTCTTCGAATATTAGGACTTATACTTTATTGCAGTTAAATGTCAAAGTCTGCTTTTCCTGTGAGAAAGTAAGCATTGTGAGGTCAGGGACCATGTCTATTTTACCTAGTACTGACTCTCTAACATGTAGCACAGTCCCTGTACATAGCAAGTGCTCAATAAATACTGGCTGAAAGAACAAACACCCCTGACTTGTCTTATTTCAGAGCTCTTCTTACTATAGCACACCGCAACTTAGGTTCAATTTGCTGACCCTGTTTCTTTTGCTTATATATTTAATTTATTTTGTGTTTATGGACTAAAAACAATTTTAGAAATGTAAGCAGAAGGAAAAAATAGATACATTATTTATCTATATAACACAACATATATGTGATGTTACATATATTTAGTAAATTTTGTAATTAAATTTAGTAAATTTGGTAAATACACATTATTGTTCAGGGGTCAAGTGTAAATTTATGTCAATGTATTTTTCTTGCATCCCAACCTCCTCAGGGAGAAAAATAAGTGAGTGATTTAAGGGGAAGAGGATGAGACCACTCCAAAGGGAGTTTTGACAACTTTTTGGTGGTCTGAGAGCGGTCATACCCATATTGTCTTAGCTGTGGTCTGTTGCTGCATGGACATTTTCATGGTGGACTGGCATCATGCACATCGGCCAAGGTCTGCTCTGTGGAAGCCAGTCAACTCTGGAGGCCATTCTCAAAGTCATGGAAACCCACTTGGAAAATACAGCTTTAAGGCCTGGCTTCCTTGACTTGTGTATCCGTTGTGTCCTGTATAGTTTGTGACAAGTGAAGCTGCCAGGGTGAAGCTCACAGCAAATCTGATAGCTCTGTTCCTATAAACTCAAAACAGAAAAGAGTTTTCAGAAGTCTTCTTGGGACACTAAAAGAAGTTGCCACATCAAATAGTTCTCCTCAAATCAACGTTATCTTTATTGCCCTGGAAAACTAAGTCGTGTATAATTTGTATAAAATCTAGTTAGTTAGAAACCTGTAGACTGATTTATAGCCTCTCTCCATACCCTTTATCTTCTGGGATTTCTCAGTTTTCCCATGTATGGAATGGAGACATCCATAACTTTATGTTGCATAATATTGCTGTAGACCTAAGATGAGATAATATATTTGAAATAACTTTGTGTACTATAAAGTATTATTCATTCATCAAGCATTTTTCAAGTACATATATTCCAGACCTTGTGCTAAGCCCAAGGGAGGGATATAAAAATGAATAAGATATAGTCCTTGCTCTGATTGAGGTCGCAACTGATGGAAGTGACAGATGAGGGTAAAATAAAAATACAGAATGAACAAAACTGCAGTATCACAGAGGGGGTAGCAGTTAATTCTGGCTAGAGGGTTCACAGAAGAGAAAATATTTAATGTGGGCTTGGAAGGATACTTGGTAAGATTTTACCAGAGGGAGAAGACAAAAGGGCGTTCTAGTCAGATATCTACTTATGATCTGTAACAGGAGACTCACTCCACCTTTAAAACAATAAGTGGCGGGAGGATACCCAGAAGGCACATAAAAGAGGTATAATTGTGAATTATATTTATTTATTTTTGGATTATTTGTCATAAAACAAAGCAGCTTCAAGGACAACTAAACCAGAACAAAAAGCAGTGAAAATTCACTGGGGGAAATAAAACCCATTACTTGTTACTTTATATATACCCTCAAAATGCATGAAAGCTTTGAGGCCATCGGTGCCCCAAAACTTCATGAATTAGAAGAGGATGCTTTTCTCTTACTTAATAATCAGACGAGTGGATATGTCAACCTAGAGATGAAAAAACAAATTGAAAGTGATTAAGCAGTGTTTGGTCAAGGATACTTTCAAATACTTTTACAAAAGTAACGTAAGAAAGTGCTCACAAGAGTGTTTGTCTTGGCAGCTCTTTCTGTCCATGGGTCCTGTCCCTGTGCTTTAATAAAACCACCTTTTTGCACTGAAAAAAATTAAAAAGAGATTTTGGCTCACAGGATTATATAAATGTTTGTTATTTTTATAATTATCCTTGTTTTATAGATTGCACCCCCCCAAACAAAACAAAACAAAACCCAAAAGGAACAAATCAACAAATTATGTTCAGGGTTAACCTGATATTTGGGTTCACTTTAAGATAGAAAGTGATCCAAGATAGATTGAGCTGGAAACTTGGGCCTCCTCCAGAAAGAAATATTTCCAAGTTTTCTCTGGAAAAGAGTGAAGGGGAGGAAGAGGTCAGACAAGACCTTATTTTACTGGTTCGGTTTAAAGTCCAGTGCTGGGTCAGCTCCGTATTAGACTTGTTACCCATGTAGTGTTGTTGTCAAGGCAAATGAGGTTTGAAAAAACATTAGAAGCATCCAGAACAACCACAGGGGATCCATATTTATAAGTTCACAATTAAATCTTGCCCATTAAGCTGATTCTTCTTCATTATTACAGTAACTAATAATTATAATAATTTATTACAATTATAATTATAATTAATATAATAATATAAAAATAATTATAACTGTCATTCTTTAGCATTTACTAGATGCCAGGCCCTGCCTTGAGTTCTTCACATGTATTAACTCTTGTAATACAACAAGTATTTGATAGGTACCATTGTTATTACCATTTTGCAGGTGAAGATACTGAGGAATAAAGAAGTTACAGGTTTACTCAGTTTGGCATTTCATCAGTGTCAGATACATACCGGGCACCTAATAAGTATTTATCGAATCAATCTGCTGGGAGGCTTATTAATATTTTCTAGCAGAACCCTCTTACATGGTTGATTCTATTCAGTATAAAGAAATCTTGAGAATCTATTTAGAGGAAAAACGTTTACAACTAACTTGTTACCCTTGCATATATTTGTCCTTGGTATTTTGATTTCTGTAGACCATAATAATTCATAATTATGAACAACGTATCAAATAACCTTTTAAGTGCCATCATAAGTAAGGATAGAAGTGTTAAATGAGATTTTGAATTCTGGAAAACAACCTGACAAATGAGTATGGACAATTTTTAATAAATCACCTATGATTGGCTTTGGAAAGCCTTGTTGTGGATATTTTTGCCTCCAGGGATTTGATTTCCTAATTATGTTTCTACCTCAGGACAGGACTATAATTGCTTGTATTTTCTGAGTGCATACTGGCTGATATGGGGAGAGGGGCACTTCTGGGCCATTCTGTAAATATCAGGAGGCCAGTCTGGGGTTAATGATGTGCTCTGAATCTTCCACACGGTGGAAAAGCCACACAGGAAACTCCTCCAGTGGAGAGTGTGCCTGTGGGAAAGTGTGTGACGTGCAGAGCAGAAAAAGAGGCAGCAGGAAAGACATCAACAGGGAGATAGCACAGAATAGCCTTTAGGGGCAAGTGATCAGGGCAACGAATAGAAGATGGTAGTAAATTTTTATTCTCCTCAGTGGGCTAAGTTGTTATGGTACTTTGTACCCTACGTGATTGGCTACAAAAGCAGCCACCACATTCTAATGTTCTGGGTCAGTTAGAGAAAACAGTAACAGGGGAGAAATAGTATTCCCAAGGATATGATAAGATCAACGTCTGTTTATTTGCTACATTTAAATTTAAAGGGCCAGGCTCGTGAAATGAATTCTAATTAGATTAAATGCTTTCCTAAATGCCAAAGTGATGCAGTGGCTCATCCCTACTTCGGCCTCGTCATGTCCCTGTTTGAGAACTGAGATCTAAGCACCACCATCATCTCATCTCCCTTGCTTTCTTTAATGAAAGAAATTCATCCGATTTCACATCAATACTCACTGAACAGTAACCATGGGCGGGCAAACAGTCCAGTGGGGAGAAAAACACTAAAGCACAATTACAGATCACCATAATTACAATTATGTCAAATGCCGTGAAGAAAAATTATGTTTCTCAGAACATTGTATAGAGGGGTGCCTGGGTGGCTCAGTTGTTAAGCATTTGCCTTCGGCTCAGGTCATGGTCCGAGGGTCCTGGGATCGAGCCCCACATCGGGCTTCCTGCTCGGCGGGAAGCCTGCTTCTCCCTCTCCCACTCTCCCTGCTTGTGTTCTCTCTCTCTGTCAAATAAATAAATAAAATTAAAAAAACAACAACATTGTGTAGAGAGACCTATTCTAGACGGGTATGTATGTTGGTAGAGGAAGGAGAGCTGAGAGAAAGCGTCCCTGCATACGTTACACTTCAGACTTGAAGAATAAATAGGAATTGGCCAGGTGAAACTAGTGGTGGGAAGTCAGGTACACATGACTGATCTTACTCCATTTATATTAAAAGCGTTTTGTAATTTTGAAGTTAGCCAGTTGACTATCTCTGGTGTGGGCTGATTGGAGGGAACGTGATGGAAATTGAAAACATCACATAATAACAATAGGACACTGTATTGACACATATTTCTTCTAAGATGCTTCTCTCCATCTTGAAAAGTAGAGATGTATGGTAGAATTAGGAACATGTAGGGGAATGGGTTACCTTCTTTCTGGCTTTGAAGGTGCCAGAAGAGGGAAAGAAGAGTCTGCATGGACTCAGCAGAGGTGGAAGGTAGCAGCCAGAAACTGTTAGATTGTTCTCCTCACTATAGTGCAATTACTGTGGGCTTACAGGGACCTCTCTCTGGATGGACAGGGCATATGGAAAATGCTTTCTAAGGCTGGCAGATATAAAAAGCCCAGTGGCAGGAGTGCCAAGGTGGCTCAGTCGTTAAGCGTCTGCCTTCGGCTCAGGTCATGATCCCAGGGTCCTGGGATCGAGCCCCGCATCAGGCTCGCCGCTCGGTGGGAAGACTGCCTCTCCCTCTCCCACTCCCCCTGCTTGTGTTCCCTCTCTCGCTGTCTCTGTCAAATAAATAAATAAAATCTTTAAAAAAAGCCCAGATGGCAGATATAAAAAAATCCATCTCCAAAGGCATTCTAAGGGGAATTCAGTGCTGCTCTCTGAGCAAGAATTTGAAATCTATACAACCTAAGACCATTGTGTTGCTGATAATTTCAGATATTTATTTTTGCTGCAACATGGGGGAGAGGTGACTTAAACAACTTTTGTTGTGCTTCATGCTGGATTCCATAAATCACCCCAGAATAAGGCTGACATTAAAAGCAAAAATGAGTTAAAAATCCTGTGTTTAAAAAAAAAAAGCCATGTGGGAGGCAGTGCTCAGTCTGGGAGGTTTGAGAGGAAAGCTCTCACGATGTTCACAGCCCACATGAGCACAGGGTGTAAGTTCTCAGGGAGGGGATTCTTTGGCAGCAGCGACATATATAATCACATTTTCCTCAGAGCAGATCTTATGTTCAAGTTTTTAGTTCATGTTAAGATTTAAAGAATTGGCTTTAATTATAAAAATGGCTAAGCACTTTTCTATAGTATCCCTTCAGAAAACAGATTCCCTGAAGAATGATTTAATCCAATGATTAGGATGATGGTAGAAAAAGCACAGACTTGTTATGCACTCAGCGAGGAACATGTGTGTGTGTGTGTTTGTTAAGTGTGTGTAAGTGTGAACCCCAGATAGGAATATGCATTAAATTATTCCATTTTCCCTGCTATCAGGTGGATGATGAGCAAATCCCACAAGCATGGTTCTCCTGCAAGGATTATGGCTATTGATAATTCATTCTCAAGTACAGATTTCTCCACATGAAATCGAAGTAACCAAACATAATAGCTCCTCTGTCAACTCTTGATTATTAGCGTGTAAATTATGCCCGCATGATTTCCAGGGTCATTAACATCACTTCATCAGGGAGCCCAGATTATTTGAGTTCTGCTTTATGCCAGCTTAATGCTGAAGGAGATATGAAAAGTTTCATAGTAATGGTAATTATAATCGTTAATATTTATTGAACACTGTCTATGTGCCAGGCAATATTCTAAGTGCTTTTCATGTTTTATCTCATTGAGTCCTCCCTGCAAAACCCCTGTGGAATAGATATTATTCTTATTTCTGTTTTGTAGATCAGAAAGAGGGAAATTGTAAAAATTGGCCAAAATCAGACATCTCATCATTGTGATCAGGCTGGCAATCTGACTGCTCTACAAATTTGTTACATCAGAAATAGAACATATTTTATTGGTTCTTTTTTTTTTCCCCAAAATACACTCAATTAAAAATTTATCAGAGGGGCACCTGGGTGGCTTGGTCAGTTAAGAGTCTGCCTTCTGCTCAGGTGATGATCCCAAGGCCTGGGATCCAGTCCCGGGATGGGCCGGGGTGGGAGCCCCGCTCAGCAGGGAATCTGCTTCTCTTTCTCCCTCTACCCCTCCCCCCAACCCAGCTAGTTCTCTGTTCTTTCTCTCTCTCAAATAAATAAATAAAATCTTTAAAAAAACTATCTGAAACAAGACGAAACCAGAGGGAGACAAACCATAAGAGATTCTCAATCTCAGAAAACAAACTGAGGGTTGCTGGAGTGGAGGGGGTGGGAGGGATGGGGTGACTGGGGGAATGGACATTGGGGAGGGTATGTGCTATGTTGAGCACTGTGAATTGTGTATGACTGATGAATCACAGACATGTACCCCTGAAACAAATAATACATACGTTAATAAAAAAATTATCTAAATTGTTCCTTAGTTACACGTTTTATTTTGCTTAGTGACACAAATTTAGTGACAGTAGAAGCTCAATATTATTGATAAACACTTGTGGACCAAGTTTTAAGACACTATTTTTGCTTTCTTGCTTTGGTATTATCAGTTTGTAAGTAAATTATACCTTTTTTCCCTCTTTTCTCATCTCTCAACATGAGAAAATCCTGAAGAGACCTTTAAGAAATGTCCACATAGGTATAAAGTATGTAACATGTCCAAAATATATTTGACTTTGAATCCCTCCCTATTTTGGCGGAGCATTTCATGCAGCAAGTGTTTCCCAACTGTGATAAATGTTGTTCTAATATTTACTATAAAGCATGTTTTACCTCCTTTTCATCTCTCAAATCACTATAATCTGGATTTTGTCTTTAAGACTTCCATAATTTCAAATCAGTGGTCTCTTCTCAGATCACATCTCATGATTTCCCAGGAAGTGACTTTATAGACGGTTTCTCACTTGTCTTGGAACGTTCTCCTTTCTGGGTTGTAGTTCACTATTTCTTTTTGGTTTTCTCTCTTCTCCTCTGTCTTCTCAGTTTTCTTTATTAACTCACCTTTATCTAATTATTAAATGCTAGTGTTCCCTAAGGTCCCATCTTCGACTGTGATCTCTTCTGTCTCAATGTTATATTTCCAGTTGCTTCATTTAGACCGCCACACTCATCCCTACTTTTTGAATCTTCCCTGACTTCTTTATTTTATTTTATATTTATTTTTATTTTTTGGGAGGGGGGACAAAGAGAGAGAGAAGGGGCAGAGGGAGAGGGAGAGAGAGAATCTTAAGCAGGCTCCACGCCCATTGTGGAGCCGGACGCAGGGCTCCATCTCACGACCCTGAGATCATGACCTGAGCTGAAATCAAGAGTCAGATGCTCAACTGACTGAGACACCTGGTGCATCATGAATCTTCCCTGACTTCTTTAGAAACAATTAATTCCTCTACCCTTTCGCTGCCAAGGGCTCTTTTTTTATACATTATATATGTGTATATATGTATATATACATAATGTATGTATACATAATATATATAAATATATATATTTATTAGTACATAGTTTCATGTCTGCCTTCTAACTAGACTCTTCTGTAAGGAAATGATAGGCTCTGTTGTGGTCAACTCAGTAGATTATCAGAACGGAAGTCTACATCTTACTCATGCAAGAGTCTGCTGCAGATCTGGGCAGTGCTCAAGGGCAGTGGGTCGCCATTGTGTTCAGGGACTCAGGGATCCAGGCAACTTCAAATTTGAGGCTCTACCTTCTCAGTAAAAGGGATTTTTCTCTGACTTCCATGGCAGAAGAGAAAGATTAGAAATCTGACAGGGGCATACTGCCTCATCCTGGTCTGTGCTTCACATTTCATTGGCCATAACTAATCATAGGGTTCTGGAGAGCAAGACCGGGAAGCTTTGTCTTCCATGTTCCCAGGAAAGACAGGGGGATGACTGGTGAACAGCTTAGCACAGGGATTGTATCATAATCATTTTTCTATCCCCCATGCTTGGCACAGAGTTCAACAATAAACACCAATCCATGTTTCATAAACTGAATCTTACCTAGTTCAAACTTGCATCAAAATGTGAGGCTCTCCTAAAGGAAAGGGAGCTTCCGCAAATTACTCAAGGAGATATTTACAGAACTAGGACTAGAAGCTAAGTCTATTGCTCCTTTCACTACACTTGCTGTTCCCGAAGGAATTTGTTATAGAAGAATTGTATGGTTTTGCTGGGCCAACCATTATATCCGTTAAGACATTGAGGTTAGTTTTTGTTTTCTTGTTCACTTGAAATCTTGGCTTACACAGTTAATAGAGATAGGGCATGAAACATATCAGGAAAATGAATCAAATGCAATGGAATAAACTTAAAATAGATTATCAGTTAGTTGCCAGGCAACATCATTAACTATTTCCAGTTCCTAAATAGCGCACGTCTCTTTTTTGCTACCTGGTCTTTAATTGCATAGCAAATTCTTCTATTGATAGGGAAAAAAAGAAGTGTGAAAAGTGAACCATAGTGTTATAAATTATCACCTACCCTTGCTTTTTTACTGTAGTTTCTGAAATAGTAATTCTATGTGTTTGCTTAGCAATTTGGACCTTCCCCCTCACCCCCCATTTTACGTTTACTAACTTTTAAATTAGTAGATAGGGATTCTCTCAGTGCTATTTTATTTATGAAAATATTAAATTTGATGACTATTGTAATACCTTTTTTGGACCATCTTATTTGTTTCAAAGCTTGGTGATCCCATTTACTTTGCATCTCAGGGTTCTCCTTCAAACTCCACTGAGATTCTCTCTTAAGCTCGACTTCTGCATGTGAAATTCCATTTGAATATGTAAATGCAGTATTTAATCTTAAGGGCAGTATTTTTACAAAAAACTTGTGATCTTCTTCCTTTCTCCCAAGCCTCCTCAAATAAACAGTTGTAGAGATTGCTGGTTGTGGCATGGGGTTGATTTCTAGTCAGCGAAATAGGAGCAGAAGTTATGGGCACCCCTTCCAAGTTTGGCCCATACCATCTTCCCTGCAAACCAGCAAACCACCACCACCAACCACCACAACCACCACCACCAAAACAGGTAAAAGCCCCTCCTTCCTAGTTTCCACCTGGCTGGAGATGAGTATGCCAAACCCTGAAATCAT
Source organism: Mirounga leonina (assembly GCF_011800145.1). Lineage (NCBI taxonomy): Eukaryota > Metazoa > Chordata > Mammalia > Carnivora > Phocidae > Mirounga > Mirounga leonina. The sequence continues at coordinate 11,351,929 of NW_023270447.1, forward strand.
ACTGTTAAGAGTGATGAAGCTTTTATCAACTTGAATTCTCAAATGCCTTCGGCAAAAGAGCCCCATCACTCTCCTGGACTGTTCTGATAGCAAGAAATAAACTTATTACATTTTGAACCATTGGTTGAGATTATTGTTACCATAGAAATAATACAGAAACCTCAGTTTGCTCATCTAGAAAATAGGAACAATAACTACTTTATTTTGAGAACCAAATGAAATAATATAAATAAAGCATTTATTTTAATGCGTGATTCATAGAAGCTACCTGTTAAGTTTAAGTTTCTTTACTTCCTTCCATCTTCCCTTAGATACAAGGAATACAGTCCTTTTTCTCATTTTTTTTTTTTTTTTTAAAGAGAGAGAGAGAGAGAATGAGAATGTTAAGCAGGCTCCATGCTCAGCTTGGAGCCTGATGCAGGGCTCCATCTCATGACCCTGAGATCATGGAGCCAAAATTAAGAGTCAGTGGTCCAACCAGCTGAGCCACCCAGGTGCCCCCCACCCCTTTTCATTTCTTAAACCTCTGATTCCTCTACCATTTTTTTTTCTGTTCTGTACTTGGCAAAGAAAACAGTGGTTATGAGACTCAACCTGTTAATTTTCCTGTTGCCAAATCTACACATATCATGGGTCCAAATCCCCATTTTGCCCTTTCTTCCTATGCCAATCTCACTCCTTCTGCCATTTAATATTAACCAGTGTTTATTAAGTGATTAGTACATGCCAGGTAATATGGGAAGCTCTGCATGAATTATATCATTAGAGTTCATGAAGAAAGAATTATTTTATATCCCTATATTGCTGAAGAAAGAATTGGGATCAGAAAAATGAAGCAGTTTGCTCACAAAGCAAGTGTGATTGAACCCCCATGTATCTTTAAATTCTCTCATTCTATTTTCACTTTCTACCTGTATTTAAACATGCTCAAAAGTCTACAGTTTCCAGAAAAACCATTCCCTGAAGACATTTACTGTCTATCTCCTCACCTCCACTCTCCAAGCACCGGCTTGTGTCCTTACCACGCGGATGAAACGCCTCCTCTTTTCAAGTAACACACCCAATGGAAACTGCCTAATTCTTCAATCATTCAACCTTTCTGAAATATGTAGTTCCATTGACTACCTTCTTTTCTTATTCCTTCATTCCATGCCCCCCGCCCCTTTTTAGCGCCTTTTCACTCCACATTACTTGTCTAGCCACTCTTTCTCAGTCTCATTTTGGGTACTCTTTTTCCTCTTTAAATATTGGTGCTCCTTGGGGTTCTATCCCCCTCCCTCCATTTTTTAAACTCTAAATATTCTGCTGGTATCATTCACTCCTATGGTTTCAATCATAAACTGTATGCCACTTGTCCCCATGTCTTTTATTCACGTGACTATGAACATTGTACTTGAATTCTATAACCATTTAAGTAATTTCTATGTGATATTCTCAATTTAGATGCTGCATGAGCACCTCAAACTCATTTCTAACACTGCTTTCATAATCTCTCTCCAAATATCTTTCCATGTAACATTTCTCTCTCTGAACTACCCTATCTCAGCAATTTGTCCATTTGTCCAAGTTGGAAACTGCACATCATTTTTGGATCTACTCCTTCATCATTCCCCACGCCCAATCAGATTCTAAGTCTTGTTAATTAACAAGAAACTCTGTTTTTAAAATATAATTAAACCTGTTGGTTTTTTTTTTTTCCTCACTCCCCATTTCCTACCATTTGCCATTATCCATGCCTCTGGAGCATTGAATGCTGAAGCTACATTATTTGCCATTCTCAGAAAACTGCTCTTTTCTGAAATGAAAGAAAGGCCCTTTCATACTTTGAAAAACGCTTACTTATATTTTTCTCCCTTTTATGCTTGGAAAAATATTTCAATAATCAGCTATATTGTCACTGCTCTTGTGGACCTTGTGAAGTTTTCCTTGAGGTAAATTTGGCGGCTCCCCTACCCTCCCTCTTGTGTTACCATACAACTGTGCACCCACCTCCTTTCTAAATACTTATCAGAAAGTTTGCAATTATTTGAGTATTTATCTCTCCTGCTAGATAGTGAGAGATTTGAGAAAAGAAAGCTTATCTTTGTTACAGTGAATTGGACACTTTCTAATTTGAAGACACTTTTGCTAAAGGACCAGTTCACTAAATGGCTGTTTGCCAAATGATTGGATTGATCAAATTTATCAATTTATTTCAAACAGTTGTAGTAGTTAAAGCTCTTTGGATGTTTAAGTTTGCTTCCTAATGAGGACATATGATTTTCTGGATATTAACTTTTTAACTTGTTATATCACCTGAGAATCTGGCAAAAGGGTGAGGTTAGCAAAATAGAATCAGTACTTAATTAAAATTTTTTCAAGGAAAGGCTGTTTTCCAACCCCTCCTTTTTTTTTTTGTCCGTTTTATATGTAATGGGACTACTTGCCTACCTCTGAAATATTTTCAGTTATCTTTGAATGTCATTTTCTATTTCGGTATATTTTAAGCATTTTCCTAATTCTTTTGCCAATTCCTCAAATGGCATCCCAGCTTTCCTTTTATATATCTAGCATTTAAAGTTTAAGATTAAATTAAACTTTAATGAAGATTAAACTTTAAATTTAACTCACAGGCACTAAAATAAATCAGAATTTTAAACTAGATTAAAATTTAATGAAATAAAATGTTTAAATTAAGTTAAATTTAGAATTACCATTTAAATTCATCCAAAAGAATCAGAATTAGTTAAAAACATTACGTCTCCATGAAACTAAAAATGTGATTCTGTCAAAGAACAATTAGGGTATCTTGACTTGGTTGGCTAGCAATTCGCAAGATGATCCACAAAAGCACAAAAAACAATGGGAAAAAATGACCACAATGGACCGAATCAAAAAGATGTTAAAGAAGAGTATAAAACAAGTTGATTAAAAATACTATAAATGATAATAGATGAATGCTGAAGGTTGGCTCAATACAAAATGACATTTTTTTTTTTTTTAAAGATTTTATTTATTTATTCATGAGAGACAGAGAGAGAGAAGCAGGCTCCCCGCCGAGCAGGGAGCCCGATGTGGGGCTCGATCCCAGGACCCTGGGATCATGACCTGAGCCGAAGGCAGACGCTTAACCGTCTGAGCCACCCAGGCGCCCCAAAATGACATTTTAAAAAGGAGTAAAAACCAGTATAAACTGAGAATCCCCATAGGAAAAGTAAAATTTTATTTGGTGCATGTGAACTATTTCACATTCAGTCATCAAATCAAGTATTCTTCTTAAAACCTGTAAGGTTATCTTTTGTCAAATCAACATATTTGATGGGTAGGTTGTCAGTGATTTGGTGAATTGAGTTAGTGAATTTGTCTGCTTGATTGCCACCTGCAAACTTGCCTACGCTCTCAACCCCTTCTCCAATTACCACAACTTTCTTGCGTTAACCAAAGTCTCTCTTCGTCTGACATCCTTAAGTGATGTCTGTTAATTCTTTTACAACCAACTTCTCCGGTCAGAGGTTTCTAATTTTCCCCCTCCTTTTTAAGCTCATTGTCTCTCCTCTGGCCAATAGATTCTTGTCCTCCTCAAGGATACTACTATATATTACTGTAAAAGCAGTCTATTACTTTGTTCCCTTAGGCCCTCGTTTCTTAATGTTTATTTTTCAATATTACCATATTTGTAAAATACAAATCAGATTATGTCACTCTCTTGTTTAAAACTTTTTAATAGCTTTCTATTACTCTTAAAGATCTAAATTCAGAATATGGCCCACATGTTCATGCACATATTGGCCCCTCGATACCTTTTCGTGTTTCTTGGAGGACTTGCTCCTTCTTTGGGCTCCAGGCATTGACCTTTTCAGACCCGGGGATGTGCCACTCCACTGTCCAGCCCGGAGCCTTTGTCTGTGTATTTTCCTGTGCATGCCTCCTGCTACCTATCCTGGTGCCCTGTGTTATGAAATGCCTCTCTCCCCACCCCTTTATTTATTTATTTTTAACTAGGCTTTATTTTTTAGAGCAGTTTTAGGTTCACAGTAAAACTGAGTAGGAAGAACTCAGAGAGTTCTCATATACTCAGTGCCCCCACGTGCATAGCCTCCAAGATGCTCTCCCATTTTTTAGCCTCCCCTCTGCTAGATATATTTCTATTATTATCAGTTCTCATAGAATCATATTTTCCTCTTCAAACATCACTTCGAGACTTTAATTTTTTAGTATGATTCTTTGTCGCTTGTCTTTTTTTCTCCACAAGTCATAAACTCCATAAGGGCAAATACTGTTTATTATTGCTTATCATTTGCTTCCCAAAATACAATCCTATGCCTGCATATAGTAGATCTTCAAAAAACATCCATCATTGTGGGTGAATGACATAGGTCATATAATCATTTATAGTCTAGGGGTAAAACACAACTCTATATAATTACCAATATGGGATTTCAAAAACCTAAAATAAAAATTAACCATAATTTTGCTATTTCTTTCTATCTCAGACGAATTCAGAGTTTGCATTTGTAATTATTCTTGTCCAGCAGCTCTTAAAAATTAGCCACAGATGTTATACTAACGACATGTTAATGGAAATAAAATTATTTGATTATGTATTAAATATAACAATTCCTTTCTTCTTTGATTGTTTCTTCTCTGTTTTCAAACCTGAAGTGTTTGGTTTCAAACCTGTAAAAATTTGCTTGCTTTACCTAAGAGGCACAGATCACCACAAGGGGGCAGGGGTAGACAAATATTCAGTTTTTTTGACTCCGAGTTCTGTATCACCAGAGTATTATTCTTTGACAGAGTAAATTTGAGCCATTATTTTTTGTATGAGGTTTTTTTTTTATTTGCCATTCAATTTAAAATCTATAAGTACTATTACCCTTTCCATACAGTGTATGTCTTTTAAAAGATGAACAGACCTCCACTACACAAATTGTAGGCATGAAATAACTTCTCTTCAGTACATTAAATCATTTTACAGAGTTGTAAGAATGATATGCCAGGCATAGTAGTAAATTGTTCATTGGTAATTTTATAGCTAGTTTCTATTGTTTTACCTTTAGCACCCCTCCCCCTCCCACCACTACCTCCCCCCACCCTTTCCCCATACACACATTGAGGCTGGAAGGGGGAAAAAGAGATTTTGTGGGTTTTTTTGGGGGGGATAATAATTTAGGGAATATTTAGGTATTTATTGCATAGAAGTAAGAAATTGAACATTTTCTGGGAATAAGATTTCACAGTATAATTTGCTTTATTTTTCTTTCTTTTGTTCACTAAATACATATCCATCTTCTTCACTTTGTTTAAGAAAAACACAACCTGAGCTCTATGTGGCTAGCTTGACACAGTTCTCCTAAACAGTTTGGGTAGAACTTTATGTAATGATCTAATTACATGACTAACTTTATTTTATCGCTTATTCTGAAATTTAGTTCCCTGCAAAAGAAGAGCTCATCAAATTTCGAGTTGAATTTTAAGACTGTTAAGTTTAATGATAATGAAAACAAGATAATTTGCATGTGAACAGCCTTGGTTAGGAGGAAGTTTAGAAGAGAAAGAGGGCTATTTAAGAGAAACTAATAGAAAGAAGGAGACTTCATTCAGACTGGGAACCACCAAAGAGCTCACAGGCAGGTTGGAGACAAGTCACCTAATTTTGATGTTTTTTTATGCCTCTATGTCTGCCCTTGCTTGCCTTCTGACTCTGGGACACCTCCTTCTACCACACCCCTCTATTTTACTCCAGGTAGTACAAGTAACTGGGCATATCTATTATACTCTAATCTCTTGAGCCCAAGGAAGATATTGCTAACATATCACCATATTCCCCCACCCCCACCAAATCTAGCCTCAGTATGCTTCTCAGTCCAGCTCCTCAAAATAGATTCTATACCAATACCAATTAATTACAGTTGTCCAATGAGGTGAAAAACATTTGCCATCTTGGTGAGTTAGCCCAAACCAGTGACCAAAGTTGGATGGCTTTGGAGAATGTAATTTTGACTTGACTATGATATGAAGATATTAGTGGAACAGAATGTCCCTTCCCCCACTACACATGGTGACAGAATAATACCATTTAGTCTGAGGTGAGAAAATAAAGCAACTAAAAACTCTTATAATTTATTTAATCTTGGTCAGCCGGAATTAGAACATTCATCAATGAGCCCCATAAAAGAAGAGACATGTTTGTTTTGTTCATCATTCTATCTCTAGCGGTTAGCCAACGGTCTGACACACACTAGGTACTCAGTAATATATGTTGATTGAATGAGTGAATAGTGAATAACGGCCGATACCATATTTTATGTCACATGATTGTCTTCATTAAATGAGGTAGTTTTTCACTCTAAGCTGGTAACTTCCAGAGAAGTAAAAGGGAGAGGTTTTTCCAGAGGGTAATCCATGACCTTTTGGAAGGTAACAATGAAAAGATACAAGTAATAAAAGTTGGGAAACCTTCTGTGAGGGCCCTGTCTGGTCTATTTCACTTTAAATCATCAAAGAATCATACAATTTATTTATTTATTTATTTTTAAAAGATTTTATTTATTTATTTGACAGAGAGAGAGACAGTGAGAGAGGGAACACAAGCAGGGGGAGTGGGAAAGGGAGAAGCAGGCTTCCTGCCAAGCAGGGAGCCCAATGCGGGGTTCGATCCCAGGACCCTGAGATCATGACCTGAGCCGAAGGCAGTCGCTTAACGACTGAGCCACCCAGGTGCCCCAAAATCATACAATTTAAAGAGTTTAGAACTGGAGATTTCTCATGAGTCAATATGATACTATTAAATTGAACATGGGATATTAGACATTGGTACTCTTCTGAGACTCATCTTTGGGAACATTTAACTCTTGCATTTTTAATTGAAATATTGCAAAATCTTTCAAGGATATTTAATGTGATTTTTATTTCTAAAGGTCAGTTAAGTCTCGGGTTAATTCCTTGTATTCACCGGTATCCTAAACTAAGCATAGAAGGCTCAAAACTGAAAATCTTATTATTCATGTGACCACAGTAAGTGTGAACAATTTTCAAGCTTAAAAATTTGTGTTATAGAAGCAGAGGGCCTCTGGGGCATCTGTCATTTGTTGACATGTTGAGGAAAAGGTTACGAAATGCTCCAGAGCTCATCAACGGAATGCATTAGCAAGGTCCTTAGATATTATCTGGGCCAGTACTGTCCAATAGAACTTTTTGCCCTAATGGCAATGCTATTTGTATTGTCCAGTACAGTAGCCACTAGTTGTATGTGGCCATTGTGCACTTGAAATATGGTTAGTGCACCTGCGGAATTGAATATTTAATTTAATTAATTAATTTATTTATTTTTAAAGATTTTATTTATTTATTTGACAGAGAGAGACACAGCGAGAGAGGGAACACAAGTAGGGGGAGTGGGAGAGGGAGAAGCAGGCTCCCCGCAGAGCAGGGAGCCCAATGTGGGACTCGATCCCAGGACCCTGGGATCATGACCTGAGCCGAAGGCAGTCGCTCAACCGACTGAGCCACCCAGGCGCCCGAATATTTAATTTTATTTAAAACTAGTAATTAAAATTTATACTTAAATACCACATGTGATGAGTGCTACTTTATTTGGACAGTGCAGGCCTAGAGGAATCAATGCCTAATTCGAGTGCTGTAAGTTTTGAGATGAGATATTAAAAATTTTAACAAACAAGATCTCAGACTAAAACTAATGGAGAACTCAAGAATGGTGACATGGGAATTTTAAAATGCAACAAGTTAAGCATCTACCAGGTACTTGACTCTTTGCCAGATAATTTTATATTTATTATCTCAGTGAATGCTTGTAAAACTCTGCAAATAAAGATTTTACCTTTATTTTATAGGCAAAGGGCCAGATATTAAAACTTCCTTAGTGGAAATAGGATTAGAACTTACACCCATTTGTTTCAAAAGCCATGTTTATGCAAAATTTGAGTGAGCAGAAGAAAACTACCCAGATGCAATTGTGAATGTGTGTCTTAGGAGGTAAGATCAGGGCTGGAATGAGTGTCACATCTAAATATTAGCCTAGAATTTCTTAAAATCCATTGCTAAGGCTAGGATTGGTTTCTGATGATGTAACAGGGTTGAAGGTAAGGATGGGTCAGATGGTCTGGGTTGGGTAGAAGAAGGATGCTCAGGTACATGAGCAACAATTGTTAGACTTGCTATTCCCATTAGCTCACGCTGACTATGGTAGCATCCTTGGCTATATTTTATGGTTAGATACTACTTTGATGTTATTTTTCTCTCCGATAATGCTCTGTGACTTGATTTTATCCTCATTCATCATATGACTTATACAATGTGTTATTCACCTGGTAAGTGTGAGTTGGGGCATTTCCTTGTCGTCATTGTGTTGAGAAAGAGCTTCCTTATGGTGCAGAGGATGGAGATGAGCCTTTACTTGTTTTACATCACTAAACCTAATGTCTCTGGGTGCATATGTTTTCCTTAACACCTAAATCATCCTGTAGAAAAACGTATCTTGTATTCTTAGAATAAAAGGATAACAGCATTTTTCCTGCCTGGTCCTCAGAGTGTGTGACACACACACACACACACACACACAAAAGATTTTGCCCTAGCTTACATATTAAATGATGGAGTCTACTTAAAGGAAGCTGAATATCTCGGTTTAGGAAGTTGGCTTTCCCAGTGATTGAAATAAATTAGATATGAATGATGGCCAGGGTATCTATATAGGCTAGCCCTGTGCCTTGTAATTCTGGGATTCTTTTAAAACTAAAAATCCAATATTAGAATTCTTTGATAAAGTTTCAGATTCTGAGACAGTGTTCACCAAATTTATTTTGAATGGAAACTAAGGCAATTTTGTGATTCCACTGGGAATTGCATCCAGGATCTTCTGTGTGTAAGGCAAATGTGCTAACCACTACACCATGGGACCTGAAAACGAGCATGAGATTCTGAGACAGGGTTATGTGGCCTAACTTGTTTATGATTGGGGCTGGGTCTCATCAAGTAGGACTATAAATGGCCATGGATATTATTGAGGTCCAAATATGAATCTGTTGCAAGATGGGGGACTCTTTATAAGATTATCAGTTCATGGAAATAGTGGGCTTTAGAGGCAGTGTGTGAGCCCAGAAATGGGATATGAAAAGGAAACTAGATTTCTGAAAAAGCAGATGAAATGGTGCATTAGTCTTTGCGGCCAAAGCAGGAGGGGAGCTGGAGAAAGAACACAGGAACAGAAATAAGATTGTCACAAGGCGGTTAGGGAGCAAATTACTTCAATTGCAGCCCACTTACATTTGAGCAAATGTGCTTCTGGGAGCTTGGGGCTTGTTCTTAAAAGAACCAGTCCTGTAGGATAGGTGCACTGCCAAAGTCCAGATCGGCTTCAGTGCTAGAGAAACAAACACATTTTGCGAAATCCTAATGTTCATAGCTGGGGGGAGAGTTCAATTCCCAGGAAAGGATTGTTCTTTATTTGATATTCTTAAGCATCAGCCATGTAGTAGACAAATGTAGCCATAGAGAGTTGAATGAGATTTCTGCCAGCATAGGCCAATGGCTGGATGTCTTCTGGAAAAATAAATCCTGTTGAACTATGTCAGAATCAACTCCAATCTCTCCCTCTCCCCACTCTCTCTCCCCATGTCTGGCCTTTATAAAGAAGGGTAATAAATCTCCTTTCCAAACTTATCTCAGTTATGGCAGAGGGAAGTGGAAATATGTTGTCCATTTGAGAGGAAGGTTATTGAAGTACCATAGCACATGATTTGTTAGAGCCTATTTGATTTAAACTCTGATTATACCCAAACACTCAATTCTGCTTCATACATGGAAAAGATCTCCTACAGCCCATTCTACCTTCCAATCATTCACACTCCTTGTCCACTTTGTAGGGAAGACAGACTGTTATTAGCTTATGGAAAACATATCCTGGGTTGCATGTATTATGGAGAACTCTCCTATGATACCTATTCATTTTCCTCTTATTTTACCAAGATGACTGTGGTGATGTCTGCAAGTGCATGGAGCTGGAGCTGGCTGTGGTGCTATGATGGGTAGTACAGTACATCCTTGCTGTCCATAAAAATCGGCTCCCATTTCTCTCTCTGTCTGTACATGTAAGCATGTCTGTCAACATACTCAAACACATACAAAACATATGATAGGATTACGTGTTAATTCAAATCCACTCATTCTTTTAATAAATATGTGTGTTGAACGTACTCTATGACAGGAAGAGTTGCCCCAATGAAATGTCTGTAAACGTTATTTTGTGTGTTCTTTCCTTCTTCATTATTCTCTTCAAATCAGATGATGTTGTTTCTTGCTTCAAGCTTTCTTTTAAAGAGCAGAAAGTAGAAATTCTTTGAAAACAATCCTCTTTCTGAAAGACTGTGCTTATAAGAGTGGAGAAATGGGGAGAGAGGAACACTTTCAGGGTTACTGACTGGGAATGGTGATTTCCCAGACTAGGGTGAGAGCAGGGCTGCTGGGTCTACCAGTAGAATGGTCCTAACCCTTTTTCTTGGCAGCACTCTCGGGCAATGGCAGGACTCAAAGTGTATCCAGAGACTCAAGCCCTGACCATGGAGTTCCCACTCCCCATCAAGAATCCTGGATCTCGAGAGAGGCACAAGGCAAATAGGGACCATGTGCGACAATGTCTGAAGGGAAAATAGGCTTTTCCACACTAATCGGTGCATACCAAAAACAGGACGGTCCTCTGCAATGCCTTGGGAAGAATAAGACACCTCACCTGGATTTTTATAGGATACTAAGGAAAAGAAGACAAAATGCTATAATAATTATTGGGATTAAAATCTCTCCAGATTGGTGGGATTTGGAATTAAGTTGATTAAGCAGTGTTGGATTTAAGTTAATTTTAAGAAAACAAAGCAATGCTTTATTGCTTGCACGTCTGGATTTGTGGATTAAGGTCCCTGCCTGCTATCACTCAGCAGGGAACACAAATGTAAACAAGTGATTACTATTGTGAATTGACTGATCTATGAAGGAAGAAGTCAGGGTACTTTGGAAACAGAACTGGAAGCTTAGTTAGGAGTGGTTTGGGGGAAATGGTGAATGAAGGAAGTAATTATTCCTTGAGTGAACATTTTAGCTGTTATCTGCAGGATAAATAAGAGTTACCTCGGTTAAGGGGACATAGGAAGGTTGAAGAATGTTCCAGGAAGTGAACAATATTGAAAATATCCTGAGGTGAAAAAAGTGTGGAACAGCCAAGTGTGGCCAAGACATGCCCGCAAGGTCGAGAAAGGTCAGACACAGAGAACAAAGAGGGGACAGGCCTCAGGTTGTTTGGGGCCTACTAGACTATTCAACACAGATAATAAGAGATATGGAAAGCCACTGGAGGATTTTAAGTAGGGGAGTGAATTAAAAGATTTGAGATTTTCTAAGATTAACTTTGGATGCAGGTTGGAAAATACAGTGGCAAGAAAGATTTAAAGGACCAATGAGTAGGCCTTGTGATTATAGTTGGTTGGCCTAGGTTGCAAAGGAAGGATGGTGAATGGTTAAAAATAAAGAGAGTTTTGGGAGATTGAATCCCTAGATCCTGATGACTAACATTGAGGTAGGGGCATAAGGTGGAGGGGTAAATAATGAGAAAGCTTCCTACATTTCCAGCTTAAGTAACAAAATAGAGGAGGGGAAATAATGGAATTAAGAAACACTGATTGAAGAACACATTTTAGATTTGGTTTTGAGAAAATGAGTTTGACCTGCTTTAGAGACATCTAAGCTTTTATATACACGTTATATCAACCATATTACTGAATGTAATAGTAATTTATTATTAGACTAAAGGTGATTATAATGAGTACTACGATAATAAATTAAAAGTAGGTGATTCTATGTTGTTGGATATATTAAAAATATTTAAAAACGAATTAAAATGGATATGAACAATTACTGACAAATTAACAACCTTGACCAAGAAACTGACCAAAGATAGATTATGGACCAAATAAAATTTCCTCAGATTTTCAGATGACAGAAAGAAGCTGGTGGAAGAAATATTCTGAAGTGGCTAACACCACACCTTGAAACTCATGATACATTAAGTTCTTTAATTTTAGATCGTCAGGCAATGTAATTCATTAATATAAACAACAGACATTTCATTAAGCCACCATGACGATAGCTTAGTCTGCACACCTCCACAAGTGCTGACCTCTCCAAGTGTATCGCCTCCAAGGAACCATGAACCAAATGGGAAAATGTGTGGTTGTTGGTCAGAAAAGTCTCTACATCTTGAAATTATAATCGTAGTGATTGGTTGGTAAGTTTGCTACCCCTCTTGCCCATCTGCTAAGAGCTATCATTTTGAAACTAGACATTTGGATTCTGACATAAACTTCATCACAAAGCTTGCCACAGATGGAAGAATCCAGGGAGTTTCTAGCCAGTCCTTGCTTTCCTTCATACAGGGGATCACGGTAGAGACTGCATGTTCACAGAACTCTTTTCCTCAAAGAAAAGGGAAATGGAAACAGAATTGCTGCCTCAGGAAACAAAAACAGGGAGATAACCCATAAGAGATTATTGGGGTTATCAAGGCCTCCTTTCTTAAACTCCTTGTCTTTTCTTAAAGACATTTAACAGACTCTACCTTCTAGTATAGTTAAATGGCAAGTTTTCTTCTTTCTAGATAAGTATAAACTGCAAATAGCAGACAGGAAAGCGTTCAAGAGTTTCTATGTGCTTATTCCTGTCAGCAGCACTTTGGCAGAATTTGACTATAAGGTTGGTTATAACAGTTGGGAAGCATCTGGCCAGGGCCAGAGGTGGTGGGGGTGGGGTTGAAAAGGAAATAGGAAAAGGAAGTGAAGAAGGAAGCCTATTGTTCGCAGCAATATCATCTTCCTTGTGTCCCGGTTCCTGGAAACTCATAACACTTGTAGAGCAAAAGGCCTCAAATAAGGGGTAATGCATAGTAAGGTATAGTCAGAGAGAGCAGTGTGGATCTGTCAGACTGCAAATATGCAACAGCCTACAAAGCTAGGAAGTGATTGGGAGGGTAGACCACTCATAGATAGTAGTAGGGATGTAGGGGAAGAACAGTGTGCTGGCCTTGGTGGGAACCAGAATGTAAGAGCACTCGGCCAGCTGTATCTACCCAATGGGTGGTTGTGAAGATGAACTGAGACAGTTGGCTCATTGGGACTCAATAAGTATGGGCTGTGGGCATTATAAGTCAGGCTGGTTAACAAGGCCAGACATGAGATATGGCCAATAAGCTCATTGCAGCTGTGGCCGTCGGGGGAGAGAACTCACATTTATTACGAGCAGCTACTCTGCTGGGCACCTTACATAAGTTATCCCCGTTCACTCTGACATCAAATATATGTAGAAGTATTAATATCTCTATGTTATAGAGGGAGAAATTCAGACTCGGAGAAGTTAAAGCAATTTGTACAAAGACACACAGCCCGTCAGTGATGGAGCCAGATTTAAAGTCTACCTGATTATGCACTCCTTCCATCAGTCTGTGTTTTTAGAGTACTGAGAGAGGTGGGTTAGAGGCAGGTGGGTTAACAAGGAGAAGGCTTGAAATTTGGAAACTAGGCAGAGAGGAACTTAAAAATATAAGCATAGGGGACTCTATTTAGTGTTCCCAGAACACCCTTGGCATGCCTCCATGGCCCATTCCGTACTGCATTATACTTACAGATCCATTTGGATAGCCTTGTCTGCTAGACTGGCTGTACCCCGATCATAGGGAGATAACTTTCTTTCTAGCCTCAGTGCCATGCATGAAGTCTAGAGAATAGTTGGTGCTTATATATTCGTTGAATTAGTGAATTCATTAAGTCAAGCCCAGAATTGCATGTTACAGCACCCAAATGTATGGAAATTGGTAGCAAAACCCAAGCAGAATCAATGGCATCTGTAAGCAGAAATCTTTTTACAGCAAAGTAAGGTGTACTATAATATATTTGGGTTAACCTGTTAAGCAGAGTGTTACAAACGTTAACTTGAGGGCAGATCCCTTCATACTTACTGTTTCTCTCAAAGTCCTCCCAGGCCAATGTCTTTCACACAGTAGACATTCAGTAAAATGTTTTTGAATTCTAAAAAGAAGTTAACAGTTCAAAATCATGTATGATCTTCGTATCTTTGGGTAGGTTGTTGAAATTTGGGGCATTAACGTCTTAAATCTTAATACATAAAACGCACATGCAATTTGTAATTTTAAGATTTAAGGTCACATCTAAACCATAAAAAACATCTGGATAAAAAGTGAAAAATGGAAAAAAGCCCAAGCCAAATGTTGGGATATTGGAGGAGTATTTTGTGCTATATAGAAACAGCTTAAAGTATAATATTTTACTTTTAGACCCCAAGCTCAAAGCTCCTATCAACATTATATCTACCTTTAAAGTTGGGCAAAGCCAACCACCCAGCATTCTTCTGATGACCTCAATTAGTTTAGATTTGAGAGTACAAGTTGAAACGAGAAAGGAAATTCTTGAGCTGCTGGGAAGTGGTATTGATATTACCGAGACTCTTTGGTGCTTTAATTGTGCTGGTAAAAAATACTAATGGGGTCAAACAATTGGAAGCTCAATGAGATGAAAACAACCGGGAGCAAGAAGGGAAAGACAGGGGTGTGGGAGGCTGAGAGGTTAATATCAACTTCTGTCTAATTTAGGATTTGGATTAAAGAACAGAGAAGCTCAAACCTGCTCAAATCACGCTGCCATCTGTGACTCTGATGTGGCATTTGGAAGAGTAAAAACACATGCTGGAAATTTACCAAGACAAAGAAATATTCTGGAATCTCGGCACAGGATTTTCCTTTGTGGCTAAAAGGCTGAGCTACTTTGGAAACATTTGGATTCCTTTTCTGCTTTATCTGAGCCACAAAGCATCTCTTTTAAAGCATAGACATTGCATTCTATATAAAGAGGAACCTTTGTGAGTTAATCAGACATCATTTTCCAGGCTTGTCTAGGAGTTACATCATGAAGAAATATGTGTTGGTAGTTATTGATTATCTAACAAAAGGGAGAACAAGAGAAATTAAAAATCTTGTTTAAGTGGCATTATACTTAATGAGCTCTAAGATGTTCTCTTTAGCCCCAGTTCCCATGGAAATTATTTAATGCCGAGAGGGAGTTCAAACTACTGAGGGAAGCTGCATATTTTCAGAGCACTGGAGTTGAGAAGCAAAGCAAGAAGGGTCTGCATCTTCGAATAGAACATTTTGTGTTACATACAAATCTGCATTCACTTTTTTTTTTAAAGATTTTATTTATTTTAGAGAGAGAGAGCGAGCATGCTTGAGCAGGGGGAGGGGCAGAGAGAGAGAGGCTCTCAAGCAGACTCCCACGGGGCTCCATCCCAGAACCTTGAGATCATGACCTGAGCTGAAACCAAGAGTCAGACGCTTAACTGACTGAGCCACCCAGGTGCCCCTGCATTTGCTCTTCTTAAAAAGGCTTCCAGGAAGCTGGCTGAGGACAGAAGACAACATGATTATTCTTCCAATTTCAAATTGTCACTCTACTTTGTATCCTTTACATACCTGATTCTAACATGAGTTGATATGGACAGAAATACTTTTTTTTTTGACATTAAAGGGAAATTATGTGATACAAAAATATCCTAACCTCATACTATTTTTGTTAACTCCCTGGGTTATAAAAGGGGCTTCCCTTCAATTCAATGTAAGGAAATTTTTTTTTTAATTTTAATTTTTGGGACCAGGCTCCTGGGTGCAGGCATGGTCTAGAGTGTGACGGACATTGAGGACAGCGCTGCTGGCCCCTTCTCACAAACAGCTTTCCTCCTTGGCTGCATTGCCGGCGTTCAGTGTTGATGGATCCAATGTTACCGTCATCCAGTTACCTTCCTTCAGTGACAGGAGTGTGGGACCTCATGGTGAGGGATAATAAGGACCTCAGAGCTTGAAGCTCTGGTTCCAGTGCCAGCCTCGTCTCTAAATACTTAGGAGGCTGTTGGCAAGTGACTGAACATTTCTATACCTCACTTTTTCAACTGTAGAATAAGAACAGAAGCAGCTAACACACAGAGATGTGAAAAATTAAAGAAGATGCTCAGTAACTCTAACTCCTCCTACCCTTTCCCATCAGTTAGCTAAACACGTTGTCCTTTACAAAATACCCCACTCACAATAGAAAGGGTTCCTTAGAGTTGGTGCCCAAATGAAGTTGATATCTATTTTTCCCCCTTCTGTATCTCTCTGTTTTTTTTTAGTAGCAGAACTCTGGTCCTGTGATGGTTTACAGTTGTAGTTACTGTTGTTTCCCTTGAGGAGATGACCTGCACCTACTATCATCAAGGGTGATGCCTCCGGGCCCACGAACATCACATACACGGTTCCTCTGGCCACAGTGGTTCAGGTGACCCGATTTGGTCTTTCAGCCAAAGCTGCAGACATGCAGGATGGTGTAGCAGGAAAGAGTCTCTCCTTTCTGAGGAGTGTGACCATGAAGTCCGTGGAGGAGAGCAGAGCCAAAGTACAGAGCTTAATGACTTTATTCAAGCTCCTAAACCCAGCGGGCCCAAAGCTAAACCCTTCGTGCCCTGAATTTTTCATCAAAGGAGCCAAGAAATTATCTGGTTGTTTTTTTTTTTTTTTTTTTTGCTTTAGCGAGTTTGGATTAGTTTCTAGCCTTTTCAGTTGAAAGGGTTTTTTTTGTTTTGTTTTGTTTTAAGATATTTATTTATTTATTTGATAGCAAGCGAGAGAGAGAGAGAGAGAGAGAGCGCACAGCAAGGGGAGCGGCAGGCAGAGGGAGAGGGAGAAGCAGGCTCCTCACTGAGCAGGGAGCTCGATGTGGGGCTCAATCTTAGGACGCTGGAATCATGACCTGAGCCAAAGGCAGATGCTTAACGGACTGAGCCACCCAGGTGCCCTTTATTGAAAGGGTTTTTTTTTTTTTTTAGATTTTATTTATTCATTTGAGACACAGAGATACAGAGAGAGAGAGAGAGCATGAGCAGGGAGAGAAGCAGAAGGAGAGGGAGAAGCAGGCTCCCCGCTGAGCAGGGAGCCCGATGCGGGGCTCGATCCCAGGACGCTGGGATCATGACCTGAGCTGAAGGCAGACGCTTAACCATCTGAGCCACCCAGGTGCCCCTATTGAAAGGGTTTTGATGAACACTTCCAAGGGTGGAGATCAATGGAGGGCAAGGGGGAGTAAAATTTAAATTTGAAGTAAGATTTTTTTACTTGCAAACCTTTTTCTTTAGAGGGTCCATATTTTGCCTTAATTCTCTAATGCATTTAGAACAAAATAATCAAGATGATGACTTTAAAATTTTCTTGCATTGGAGTTCTGTTGTAAGAAGCCCAAAAGCACCTTGCCTCATGAGAAAAGCAGTACAGAGATTATCATCTGAAGCATATACGGAATAATTCTCATCTCCACCAGAAGAGAGCACTGTAGCTGTCTGCATGTGGCATCCACAGAAAGAGTGAGCATTTTTGGAATCTCGGAAAACACCTCTCCCCCTCCTTTTTTTAAAAATTTTTCTCCACCATAGCATCTCAACACCTTTCTTAAGAGACAGACAAAAGAAAGTCAGGTTAAAAGCTATCTGCAAATGGGAAATGGTTAACAGAAATGAAAATTAGAGTAAGTAAGAATAGGATTGTGTAATTTCAACGTGGTCTGGTGAAAAAATCCAGGCGGTCCACGTTGGAAGCAACCCTTGCAGCTGGGAAGGGGTGGGCAGAGGTAAAAAAAGGACACATTGCTGTGCAAAGTGGACAGCTTATTAATAGAATTTGTTATCCCAGGGGTGTTATAAGCTAAATTAGTAATGTGGACAGGCTTAGATAAATGTATTCTTGTGAGATAAACAGTGAGCTTTTGAAGGATGGAGGACAACTTGGGAAATGCCCTCAATTATTTAATGACCACAGAGTGCCAGGGGAAAGTGGAAAAGCCCTCATGACTCATGGAGTTACGAGTCTGGTTTAGCCTTTTCAAAACCGTGTGATCTTGAGCCCACTTGTCAATATGGGGTCATAATACTGCTACCTGACATCACTGCAGGAAGCTCAAAACAGATCGTTATTTCAGTGCCTTTGAAAGATACATGAATGAAGTTGAAAACAAAGTTCTAGTGCAAGTAAAAGACTGCTCGTATAATGATCACCAGTAACCCCTGGCTAAGACCCATTGTCCTTCTGTCCCTTTGTCTTGATCTGATTTGACGGATCAGCACTATTTGGCAAGTTATCACTCTCTCCTTGAAACATCTCATTTCACCACCAGGATGCTGCCTTCACCAGCTTTTTCTCCTTTACTACTGCTCCTTCTTAGTCTCTTTGCCGTCCTCTTTTATCTCTTCAATCTTTAAATGTTGGAGGTGACTCAGAGCTGAGTCTTCTTTTCTTTTCAATCTACTCTCTCCTCCTGGAGGCAATTTCATCCAGACCAGTGGCTTTAAATACTGTCTATACACTTCATGACACCTATCTCCAGGTGAGATTTTTTCCCCATGAAACTGGGGATCCCTATATCCAGCTGCCTACCTAGCAGCTTCACTTGGATGTCCAGTAAGTGCCTGAAACTTACCAAGTCCAAAGTAGGGCTCCTGGAATTTCTCTGCACACCCGTTGCTCCTGAAACTTCCTCATAGAGTCAATGTCTTCTTCCTCCTTTTAACTGCTCAGTCCAAGATCTTGGTGTCATGGTTGACTCATCTCTTTCTCTCCTCTCTCATATCCGGTCTGTTCTGTCAACTCTTCAAACAGTATCTGGAATTTGACCATTCATCCCCACCTTCATTGCCTCCATCTTGATCCACACCATCATTATCACTCACAGCGGCTGGATTACTAGAACAGCTTCCTAACTAGTTTCCTAAGCTTCTGCCCTTGTCCTTTAGCAGTCACAACACGTAGCCCAAGTAACCTGATAGAAGTCAGCTCCTGCCCCTCCTTTTCTCAGAATCCTTCATGGTTTCCATCTCAGAGTAAAAGATGGTATCCCTGACATTTTATGATTGAATTCCATTACCTCTAGAAAATAATTTTCATCTACTTACCATGTTGTTCACTCTACTCTAGCCATGCTAGATTCCTTGTTATTATTCTACTATCATAGGCATATTTCCACCTCAGGACATTTGCATTTTCTGTTTCTGCTGCCTGGAATGCTCTTCCCCCAGATATGTGCATGGCAAGCTCCTTCACTAACATTAAATTTTTACTGGAAAGTGGCCCCAGTGGGGCCTTCCCTGGCCCATCTAAAATTCCGTCACCCCACACAATACTTCTTATCCCCTTTTCCTTATTTATGTTTTCATTTTAAATTTTTTTTAAGGATACCAATTTTTATTTCCAAAGAATTCCAGGCTCCGGGACAGTGGAGAAATCAGGTCCCTGGTAGCAAGTTTTCCAAATGGTGGATTCACCAGTGTGAACATGAGCATCTGCTCACAACTTAATTATGCACTGAACAACCTTGACACAGTCTGGGGGGATCTTCAAACCCAGGAACCAGGCCCATGAGACTTTGGGGGTCTTGGCTGCTGTCTTTACATCTGCACAGGGCTGTCTGAGGTAAGAAGAGTGTGGCCATAAAGGGGACAAACCAGAACCAGTGGGACGAAATACAGGCGGCCTAGAGGCTGACTTAGCATATGCAGGAACCTATATAGCGATGTAGGTTGATGGAAGGGTATGCTTCTTCACAGCAAGTGTGTAGGGACTAGATGATCATCTGACAGGAATTTTATTTCACAGATTTATACCAAGACTAGATGACTGACTGCTAAATTCCCCTTTACCCTTGGAATCTGAAGTGACACCGGCTGACAGGGATTGCCTGGGTTTATCTGAGAGACAGGCTGGTCAATGGGGTGTTGGCTCAGGACTGCTGGGCTCACAACATCATTCTACAGGCTCAGCTGCTCTTTGTGCCATTGGCCTTGATACCTTTGATCTTCTAGATGGACCTGGCCCTCCTGAAGAGCTGAAGAGCTCTTAGAAGCTATGTGTGGGGTGTCTAGATGGCTCAGACGGTTAAGCGTCTTCCTTCAGCTCAGGTCATGATCCCAGGGTCCTGGGATCGAGCCCCGCATCGGGCTCCCTGCTCAGCAGGAAGCCTGCTTCTCCCTCTGCCTGCTGCTTCCCCTGCTTGTGCTCTCTCTCTCTGTCAAAAATAAATAAAATCTTAAAAAAACAAAACAAAAAAGAAGCTGGGTGCTCCTGCATGTTTTACAAATTGGATCAGGCTCAGGATTTGAAATTGTGGGAACATGCGAATAAGCAGTCAGAGACCTCTATCATGAATTCTTAATTGTGGAGGGAGTGGCTGCTACCTGAATTTACCTTCATGGACCAGTGCAACACAAACAGGATTTTGGTGGGCCTTAGGAAGCTGTGACAGAGCCCAGCATGTAGGCCATGAGGGCCTGGTGCAACTGACGGGAGACAGAGGTGAGGGGACCAGCCTCAATGGGCTTTCTTGTTTGGGGCACTTTGTTCTCAGTTCTTAGGGATAAGCATGTAGGGAGAGGGCTTGGCCCCTTAACGGAGAGCAACCTCAGAGATTCCCCCAGATTCCTGAGCCTTTTCCTCATGGTTTGTCCAGTCCTTCTATGGATTAATGTCATTGAAGATTGTCCCTGACTCCAACAACCTCAGCAGCAAACCTGGCTTCCTCACACACATGTGCGTATGTGTGCGCACACACATGTAATTCAGTTAATATGTATATTAATTGTTTGTATATATATGTATATGTAATATAATGTGTAAATGTATGTATAAAAATGTTTTTGAGTTTTGATAACTTTATCAAAATTTACCTGTGTTAAACTCTGGCAAGGGCAGAGAAAGAGGGAAGAACTGTCATCAATTAATGTAATTTACCCCAAAGGGAGTAATATGTTCATTAAGGAAGATAATATTCATTCAGCAGCTAATTAATTCAATTGTTAATGAACTTATTCATCAAACAAGTATTTTTCAAGTGTTTGGAATATGCTAGGTTCTAGACTGTATGTATTCTAGTCCTGATGATCCCTTCTTAACTGTTCAACAGGAAAAAAAAAGAAGCAAAATGTAAGACCCCAACTCACATTGCCCTCTTATTTTTTATGGTGAAGACTAAGTCCACCATGTTGTATGCATTCTTTGGAACAGGGGAGTTGTTGGAGGGAAGAAGTCATAGTAACTATGAAGGACCATCTTTTTCTCATGTTGTTTGGAAAGAATAAGGCCTGGCTAAGAGTTATTTCATCTTCTTTCCATATCAGGTCTTAGCATTTTATTTGTTATTTATTTATACACAACCCAGGCCACAATGATTTGAAACAACTTAAAGAAGCATATAAAATACATATAATAATATAGGATTAAAAGACAAAAATAGAATAAGGAGAAAGACTGAATAGGAGGTCAAGATTAGGAAAAATTAATAAGAAATTCAAGACCTAGAGATGAGCACAATTATTATAATTGAACAATAACTTTGGCCATGAGTTGCCTAGTAGCCTAAGTGAAAAGATAACCCATCATAATTTCATATCTTTAGGAATTTAATGATATGTGAGGGAAGCTCAGTATAAACAAGTTTCCCACAAAATAGTTCATCTTTTTTCCCCACTTGTATATAGTATAATAATATAAACAAACCAATAAATATAGTATGGGTGTGTATGTATATAACTTTTCTTTTACGGAAGCTACCTGGCCATTGTATATATGAACAATATGATCTGGAATGATCTAGAAATAAAATTTCAGCCATTATTTTTAACTAAAAATAAAAACATAAATAAGAAAAAGGATAAGAGGCATTATGTGGGGTAATAGAATTTTAGATAGGCCAGCAAAGGCCTCCCTGAGGCCTCTTTTGAGTAAAAACCTAATGTTAGTGAAAGAGCTCACCATGTGGATATCTGGGGCAGAGCATTCCAAGCAGCAGGAACTGAAAATGCAAATGTCCTGAGGCAGAAATATGTCTGTGATAGTGGAGAAATAACAAGGAGCTAATGTGGCTGGAGTAGAGTGAACAACACCATAAGTAGAAGAAGATGATTTTTTAGAGGTAACAGATCATAAAATGTGAAGGACATTTAAGCTATTTGAATCAAACTATTTAACTGTTTACCTTGAAGACACACAGTAATATTAGTTTTTAAATGATTTCTGTAGTCTTTAAATGTGAGCCTTGTCCAAATGGAGAATAGTATAGTAGAACAGTCCTCTTCTGTATTTTTAAAGTCGGCCTTTTGGGTAGAAAAAATTTTTTAGAATGGTAATTTAAAATGACAATATAAATAAGATGCTAAGGAAGAGTTTGCTTTAGTACTATCACAGAAATTGCAGAAACTGAAAAACATTTTAGTGGAAAATATAATTTTCAGCAGTTAAGCTAGTTTTTAGAGCTACCTTCAGAACTGTATGTTCCTGCAACTTTGTCATTCTCAACAGCTACCATTTCTTCTTTTTTTTTGAACACGTATTTTCAAAATAAACAGAACTCTGCTATTAGTGCTGGAACTGCGTGAGAGAGAGGAGCAAAAGAAGAGAGAGGAGAGACTTTGTGTAAACTTTTGTTGAAAATACCGATTCTCAGTTGTGGCTAGATCTTTTTGCTGATAGTATCTGTTGTGGGTTGTGTTGTGTTCCTCTAAAAGATAAGTCAAGTCCTAACCCCTGGTACCGTGAATGTGATCTTATTTGGAAATAGGGACTTTGCAGGTATAATCGAGTTGGGGTGGGGGGCAATTGTGTAAGTCCTGTTCTGAATCTGAAAGCCTGAGAACCGGAAGTGCCAAGGTCCCAGGGCAGTAGAAGATGGATGTCTCAGCCCACGCAGAGAGAAGGAATTTGCCCTTCCTCCACCTTTTTCTATTCAAGACCTGGACTGATTGGAGGATGCCCACCATGCTGGTGAGAGCAATCGTTGCTCAGTCTACTGATTTAAATTCTAATCTCTTCCAGAGACACTCTCATGGACATACCCAGAGGTAATGTTTTGCCAGCTATCTGGACCCCTAGCCCAATCAAGTTGACACAAAATTAACCATCATATAAGACATGGGAGAAGGGAAGTATTTGATTATTTTATGATTAAATACCAGTTTTCTAGTGAGCCTGAGTTCCCAGGCTATGACATTATTAAGTGTTTCTTTGTTTTTTTACCGCTTACCCCCTTCAGTAAAACAGGAAGGCTGGAGATGCCTGGGGTAGGAGAAATGCCTTGCTCTAAGAAGCAAATATATATATATATATATATTTTTTTTTTTTTTTTAAAGATTTTATTTATTTATTTGAGACAGAGAGAATGAGAGAGACAGAGAGCACATGAGAAGGGGGAGAGTCAGAGGGAGAAGCAGGCTCCCCGCCGAGCAGGGAGCCCGACGCGGGACTCGATCCAGGGACTCCAGGATCATGACCTGAGCCAAAGGCAGTCGCTTAACCAACTGAGCCACCCAGGCACCCCAGAAGGCAAATATATTTTTAAGTCAATGCTTATTGTTTGAATAAATATTAAATTCATACTAAAAGTGAATACATTTCCTGATAAATACTGAAATGTTTGAAGCTACTCAACTGTATCTGGAACCCATTTTACAACCTTCTTTCTGTGGTTCTTAACAAAGGGCAGGAGGGAGAGGGGAAATCTTGACACTACTTGGGGTTTGTTTTACTTGGTGTTGATACCTATCCTTGGTTGAGAACCTCAGATATAATAAAAAGATTAAGGGAATGATTTGTGTGGGCCTTACTGTTGCCTTACATTATCTGAGGATAGGATATATCAATGGATATGCCCCAAAGCACATATTTAATCTGTGGTACAGGAAGGCTCCAATCCAGGGTTTTGAATTCCCACTAGAGTGACCAACCATCCCAGTTCGCATGGGACTGGAGGTTCCCCCAGGATGTGGGGCTTTCAGTGCTCCAACTTGAAGGCCCCAGGCAAACTGGAAGTGCTATTCACCGTCATGGAGAATTTAAAACCCAGAAAAAAAGATAATACAAGATGAAGAATTTTTCCCCTTGCCACTTATAATCTGTTGATTACTTAGAGCATGCCTATGTATGTAATGTGGCAGATCTTCCTGTAGTAAGATCAATTTGCTGGCAAACACTTTACAAATTACTTCATTACTCATATCAGCATTATCTGAGATTCCTATCTGTCTGACACAAGCAAACAATAAAACAGACAGAAGCTTCTCTTTTCATGGGAGTAGTATAAGTGCTAGGTCTGTCTGCCTGCTGGCCACCTACACTCGGGTGGGAGTTTGATGGCAGCTCTCAGTAAGTCTTTCTCTCCTTTAGCTGTTACCATCAGAATCAGGAGTGGGAGGAAACTGGATGGGGCTGGAGGGAAGGCATCTTGGCACAGCCAGATGTGGGAACAGCTCATCCTGCCTCTATTGTCACCTCCACTGCAACTTGATTGGTCTTTTCTCAAGGTAGTCATGGACCACGGTTGCTGACTTATCCTAGCTCCAAACGTCCCTGGAGCTATGTGCTTCAGTTCTCATACCTGGAATGAAAGCCTCAATCCCAGTGCTCTGCTTAGTTATTGGAATCGTCTTGTCTCTTACTTCCCTCCAATCTAGGGCTGAGGCACACTGTTTTTCTAGGTAGTTCCTTCTCCAAAAAGACTGAAGTCTTGTCCCTGACCCTCATCAAATTGCTTGGTATCCTTTGCACAAAGACTAACCACTACCTATCACTTGTGAACTGCAGTTTAAAGATCAACATCTCTTAAGGCCCTGAAGGTCACAGATAATTTGTCTGAAATCTGGTTGGAGATGGGTCTATTGCTCAGACACTACACTATATCTGTCCTGCTGTAATTCCAGCATTTGTTTGAAACTCCCTTCTCACTTTCCTGGCCAGAATGTCAGGCTCATGTTAGACCCGAGACCCTAGACCCTAGACCTGAGAAGGTACTGGCCGGGTGTGCTGTTGTGGGAAGCCAGAGGCCAGAAACAAGAAGTGGCATCCTGGAGATTGGCTGAAGGTCCGTGACTGGGGCATCAATCCAAGGGGCTTAATGGAGAATCAGATCCAATGTATGGAGGCCAAATGGGAGGCAGGGGATCAGGGAATTGCTGGAATTAGGATGGGAGACAGTGGAGGTGCTGTGGACGATTGGTGGGCAGACACACATAGTAGCTCTTATCCTGGGATGTCTCCGACTCTTGAGGCATATTGCGTTTGAAGAGGATGTAGTGAAATGACTACTTACTTGCCCTAATAGGCAGGTCAGTTGCCCTATCATGTACTTCCCTGACAAGTAGTCTTGCTCTGAGGAAACCGCAAAGTCTTCCCAATAATCAAAACCTATTTCAAATACTTTCTTTGCAACCAGCCGGTACTCTGGCTCCTGTCTCACCCTTGTTGAGTTCTGTTATTGGCCTTCATCTAGATTGTTTTTGAGTCCCTAAAGAATAGCTATTTAGGGCGCCTGGGTGGCTCAGTTGGTTAAGCAACTGCCTTCGGCTCAGGTCATGATCCTGGAGTCCCGGGATCGAGTCCCGCATCGGGCTCCCTGCTCAGTGGGGAGTCTGCTTCTCCCTCTGACCCTCCTCCCTCTCATGCTCTCTGTCTCTCATTCTCTCTCTCGCAAATAAATAAAATCTTAAAAAAAAAAAAAAAAAAGAATAGCTATTTAGATGAGTTTTTTCTCTAAGGCTAGATCCTGTCTAATTATTTAATGATTATGCAACTAACAGAGAAATATTCTGAGATGATAATTGCCATGTTAGAGAAAGAAAAATTGAGGCTGACTTAGGCCAGACAAAGTAATATTTCAATTTTTTACTTTTTGATGTTGTAAATGACCGTGGAAAATTTTGCTTGAATATTTCCCATCCTTGGAACAGGGGTTTCCAACTTGTTCAGGGTTATGCACATTCAAAGCTGTTCTGTCAACCTTGGACATGTTGTCCTTGATGAAATCCATACCAAATGACATAAGGAGGATTACATTTACTGTCTAGGTGTGCTTGGGGCTTTAATATCTCTGGTTTTATTTGGTTCCAGCTGATTTCTTGATCATATGGATGTGATTTTACCTACTATTTTTACGATTATTTCTTCAATAACTCTGATTACCTCAGAGTAATCACCTTCTCCAATTTGGGTGATTTTACCAGAGCGCTGACAGTTGTAGCTGCAAGAACAGAATGCCCCACATGGTCTTCTAGATTATAACTCTCCCAAATACTCTCTTTTTCTGTCAATTGTTTTGTCTCTTCTGTAGAGGCCCTGGTGGTTATTCTTCCCTGGAGGATACTCTCCACAACCTGAGCTATATTTCTTAACTCTCTCCTTCTACTTTAAAATCTAATTTATCCTTTCTGCCTGTCCTTTGTGATTGCTCATCCTATGTCTTCCAGTTCCCTTCACCTTTTCTCTGTGTGAGTCTTCTTCCCCATCTCTAGGCATCTCTTTTCTTCCATCACACTCTGACCTTACTTCTCTGTGCATTATATGTAAGAATGAGCCCTTCACTTTTTCTTTTGTCAAAATAATCCTGAACTTTCTTCATCCCATTCACTAAAAGAAGTTCATGAACATAAATGTTTAAAAGGCTTTTTGGGGGCTTTTCCTTCTCTCCCATTTCTCAGATTATCCAGTCCATTTTATTAGAGGCACTAGCTAACTTTATCTGTGTCAGACATATTGGATCATGATAGTCCTAGCAACAGCTCTATGAAGTGAGTACTATTATTACTCTCAAGTTTTCAAATGAGAAAGCTGAAGAACAGAGAGGCAACATAACGTACTCAAGGTCATGCTGCTAATGAGTGGTAGAGCTACGTTCTGAATATGGATAAGGTAATTTCAAAATCTGTGTGGTTTTTTTTAAAAGATTTATTTATTTATTTTTAGAGAGAGAGAGTGGACATGAGCAAGGGAGGGGCAGAGGGAGTGGAAGAGAATCTCAAGGAGACTCCCCAGTGAGCCCGGAGCCTGACGTGGGGCTTGATCTCATGATCCTGAGATCATGACCTGAGCTGAAACAAAACGTTGGATGCTCAACGACTGAGCCACCCAGGTGCCCCTCGAAGTCTGTTTTTAACCCCTACATCCTACTTCCTTTTTAAAGGCAATGATCTGGCTACCTAGCCTCTGTCATCCCATTGCAGTAAATACAGTCTCTCTCACTTAATAAACGGACTGATCAGTATTGCCAAATATAGAATCTGCTGCTTCCAAAACATGAAGAGGCCTGCTCACACACTGACTTTCCTAGTGATAGTTGATGAGAGATACAATAACTTGTTCTTTATTTTGAAGGAGATCTTCTGGCATGCCTCAGATCCATGGACCACAAAGAACTTCATTGGTGTAGCAGGCTCCAATATCTTTGTATGTTTTGTCTCCCTCTCTCTGGGGAGCATGTTTTTTATTGAGACTTCTAGAGTACTTGCTATTTCTTACTCATCAGGTCTGATTACAATGACGTCATCAGTATAGTGTATTAATGTGATGTGCTGCAGTGTTCCGACAGTTCAAGTCCCTTCAGATTACATTGTGACAGAGGGTGGCAGTAGAGTTAACATAGCCCTGCAGCAAGATTGCTAATGTCTAATTGCTCATATTAAGTGAATGTAAAGTGCTTCTCATCTCCTTTCCTGACGGATGTCGAATAGAACATATTCACCAAATCAAAGACACATATGACATACCTAGGGCTGTATTAATATGCTCTAGTAAAGATACCAGATCTGGTACAGTAGCTGTAACTGGGGCTGATGTTGGTTAGTTTGTGTTACTCCACTGTCATCCATCAGGATCCATCTGGTTTATGCACAGGCCAGACTAATGAATTAAGTGGGGATAAATGGGGAATACCACTCTCTGTATCCTTCAAGTCTGGACTGTGGCAATAGTCCATTCTCCCCCACACAAAAAGTCAGATTACTTTTTTGATTTACTACCTCAACTGGAGTGGCTTCTGATGTCAAACACTCAGAAAAAGACTGTATTTTAAAGGAAAGTTGCTTAAATCTTAAGATTTATAGATGGAGCAAAAGATGGTAAATTTATCCACTCATTAAACAAATAATTTTTGTGTACCTATTAAAGCTTGGTGAAAGAATTCAAGATTGTTATAGGCGAGAGAGCAATGAAATAACCTTAACACACACACATACACTCACATATGTACAAAAGAGATATAAATAGAGATTAGACAAATGGTGAAGATACGGTGAAGAGTCAGTGGGAAGGCTATGAAAAGCATCCAGAAGTTGCTGGAGGTACTTGATAAGGAAATACAATACTACTAATGAGTATTATTATAGTAACTTAATATAATGAGCACTTAATATGGGCTAGGCACTTTACTTATATTTCCTCAATTAATCTTTTCTATAAGCCAAGGAGTTAAGGGCCATATGGTTCCCATTTTACAACCAAGAACACTGAAGTTTGGAAAAGTGAAGTAACTTGTTTCAATTCTGGTCCCAAGCTGGTAAGTGGTGGAACTGGGATTCAAATGCTTTAGATTGGGGCCTGCAAGCCATGCCCATTGCGTATCTGTTGGCAGTGATGGATCCTGTTGGAGGCTGCAGTCTCTGATGACTAGAGTGCAAGTGAAAGCTCTTCAGTTGCAGAAGAGAGATGTAGAAATGACTCTCTGAATGCCTGAATGCTTCTACCTGAACATTAGTAATGAGGAAACATCATTTTGGTGTTAAACTTACTGAAGAAGATGGATACCTAAGGGGAATTTGGTTACTAGAATTCCTTGTCTTACAAAGGGTTGTCAACATAATTAATGCTCTGTAGATTTGTAGATCTGGTAAAAAGAAATAGAAGAGTTTTGTGTAGATAACCTCTTGAGAAGGCAGGGAAGGCTTATTAGCTTCTTTTTTCTGCCTTAGGTATATTATAATCTCTCTGTCTCCCCAAAACTATACATTAACCATCTGCCAGGATTTTAACTTAATTCTTACTTGTTCAACGCTAACATCACATTCATTTGAAATGGAAATGGTTAAGGTGGTGTTTAAATGCAAACTCACTGGTTAAAATGCAATTTGCACATAATACAAGCATATCCTATGCTACTGTTTTTCTTCTTTTTTAAAGTAGTTTTTAGAAGGCTATATTAAATAACAATAATGAAAATTAAATACATTATCCCCAACCACCATAAAATAGATGGCTTAATATTTTACTCCCTTACAGTTCTTATTAATATGTATGCATCATTTTTACATAATTGCAATCAAAGAAGAGATATAATTTTGTTTTCTTTTCCCCCATTAATGTATGAGCATTTTCCCACGTAGCTAGTTAGTGTTTTTAAATTAACACGTTAATGGCTGTATGTTACTGCATAGAGTTACTGTAGCAAAATGCATTTAATTATTTCTATACCATTGAACATTTAGGTTGTTTTTAACCTTTTTACTGGCATAAATGAAGGGCAATGAGGGGCACCTGGCTGGCTCAGTAGGTAGAGCATGTGACTCTTGATCTCATGGTCATGAGTTCGAGCCTCACGCTGGGTGTGGAGCCTACTTAAAAAAACAAAGAGCAGTAAGCAAATGGAATATGGAGCCTGGGTGATCTAATTTTGAATCCTGACTTTGCTGTATAAAAAGTATGGAACCCTGGGCTAGGTGCATAGTCCCCTTATTCAATAATATAATGTACTCAGAAATATCTATTATTAGAAACTGTGCTTGGTTCTGGGCACACAGTGGAACACGAGAAAGATGTGGTCCCTTCACTATACAACTATATAGCTAATATGTCAGTAAAGTGTAAACAATGATAATAATATCTATCTCACATGACTGTTGTGAGGAGTAAAAAAATAACAACTGTAAAGTACTTAGCACAGGGCCTGGCATATACTAAGTGTCCAATATTACTCTTTTTCTTTTTTTTGTTTTAAAGATTTTATTTATTTATTTGACAGAGAGAGACACAGCGAGAGAGGGAACACAAGCAGGGGGAGTGGGAAAGGGAGAAGCAGGCTCCCCGCAGAGCAGGGAGCCCGATGCGGGACTCGATTCCAGGACCCTGGGATCATGATCTGAGCTGAAGGCAGTCGCTTAACCAACTGAGCCACCCAGGCGCCCTACAATATAAATTTTATTCATCAGCTTTGCTGAAGTTTCCCTCTATGAGACTGTGTACAAGAAATTCATGACTAAGATCTTGTATAATTCATTTTGCTTATGAATTTATTAACTTTAATAAATTAAACCTGAACATTGATATCTTTGTAGTTTAGTGGAGATGCTGGCCATAAGCTATAGATTTCAGGGGAAAGGTTTCAAGTAAAGCCTGACCCACAATGCTCCTCGAGGGAAATTATTTCTCTGCACCATTTCTCTTTTACCTCTCAGCCACAATTGTTTTGCACATATTTAAAGTATTAAAATTTGGTAAGTTTTGATTTATGTCTACATCCATGAAACTCTGATCACAGTCAACTCAATGAACATTTCCGTCGCTCTCAAATGGTTTCTTATACCCTTTTATGATCCTTCTCCACCCATTGCTGTCTCTACCCTGAACTTCAGGCAAATACTGATCCCTTCTTTGTTACTATAGATTAGTTTTCTGTTTCTAGAATTTTATAAAAATTGAATCATACAGTATGTATTCTTATTTGCTTAACACTGCCAAGTTATTCTGAGTTGCATCCACGTTGTAGGTGTATCAATAGTGTGTTCTTTTGATTGCTGAGTATGAGCCCCTTGTGTGGATAAACTGAAATTTGTGCATCTGTGTTCATGAACATTTGAGTTGTTTCCAGGTTTTGGTTAGTGTACATAAAGTTACTCTGAAAGTCATGTAAAACACTTCGTGATTTCATTTTTTTGGACAAATATCCAGGAAAGTAATGGCTGGGTCATGTGGTAGATATAGTTTATTCTTTTAATAGACTGCCAAACTGTTTATTCTAAAGTGGTTGCATCATGTTGCATTCCTTCCAGCAGCGTGTGAGCATCCCAGTTGCTCTAAATCCTTACCAGTCCTGGGTACAGTAAACCTTTTTAATTTCAGCCATTCTAGAGATTGTACTGAAAGAGCCAGCAACCTGAGGCTCACAGGCAAATCTCCCACCGCCTGTTCTTGCAAACAAAGCTTCATTGGAACATGGTGGTGCCCATTCGCTTATATTTTCTGTGGCTCTTTTTGTTTTACCATGGCAGGTTTGAGTAGCTGTGATGGAAACCACCTAAAATATTTATGATTTGGTCTTAGAGAAAAAAATTTGCTGACACCTGGTGGAGCAGTTTCTCCTTGAGGCTTTAATTTGCATTTTCCTAATGATTAATGACACTGAAATATCACACAGAGCTATTGAAGCTTCAGGCTTCTGTACCTAACACCAGGTGGCAGAGTTACACTTTTCTGTTACTACTTTTCTAATTACAACTGGAAAAAATCATCAAGATCATGTATCCAACTACTCTTCTGAAACTTGACTCATCTTTTTGTCCCCTGTGTTCTTCACAATGTCGTGTTTGTTATATTCATGTGTGACCTAATTTTTCTACAAGCATGAGTAATTAATTTCTTTTTCTCTAATTTTCTGCATAGTTGTAAACATCTTTTTCCTGAAGTAACATGGATTTCCCAATCGGGCACCAAAGTTTTTATTTGTTGGCCCTTAGACCAGGGTTGGCTAAAAAGTGGCATTTCTATCCTTTACCCAGTATAGACTACATGCGTACCCCCTCTGGCAAATCTTCTATTATTTGTTGTTGTTTGTCTCTGAAGTATTTTATGTACATAAATATATATATACATACACAAATACATTTTACACACAGATGCATATAAATATGAAACAATCCATTTTAGCATCTTTTTAAAATTATGAAATAGTTAAAACATTCAGAGAGTATAATAAACTGGTTTCCCAGCTTCCATTTTGGTCCTGTATAGTAGATTCTCAACCCTGCATTCAGAATGATTCTTTGAAGTTAAGTCACTTATGTAACTAACTCCTCTTTTCAAAATCCACTCGTGGTTTTCTCTCTTACCTAGAACACAAGCAAAGTCCTACCTCTGATCTTGCTATGTGCTCTCACCTCTTGAACTGACTTCCTCCCACTCTTTCCCTTACTAGCTCCAGAACATACCCAGCTCTTACCCAGGGCTTATGCTTGTTTTCTTTACCTGGAAAACACTATCTTGCTTGCTCCTTCATTTCATTCAGGTCTCTGCTCAAACAATATTTTATCAGCACCTTCTCCTGACCACCCTATACAAAATAGTCCCTTCAATATCTATACCCTTACTCTGTTTTAATTTTCTTCACTCACTTTTCATCCTTAGTATATGTATATTTATTTATTTTCTTCTTATCTCTTTCCTCTCATGAGGATGTGAGCTCCATGAGATCGAAGATTTTGCCTATTTTCTCCCCAACTGAATTTCTACTACTTGCGACAATCTTGTGTATCTGACACATAAAAAATGTTTAATAAATACTTATTGAAAACATGGATTGAATGAATACTGCAAGCTGCTTTTTCAATCGAGATTATATTTTTGAGATTTATTCATGTTTATTTGGGCTGGTTCATTTTTTTCCACTGCTGTGTAGTATTCTCTTGTATGACTATATCTCAATTTATCATTCTTGTTTGGTAGATATTTGGTTTCCTTT
Source organism: Mirounga leonina (assembly GCF_011800145.1). NCBI lineage: Eukaryota > Metazoa > Chordata > Mammalia > Carnivora > Phocidae > Mirounga > Mirounga leonina. The sequence continues at coordinate 11,384,532 of NW_023270447.1, forward strand.
CAGTTTTTCACTGATGGAAGCAATGCTGAAATATATATTCTTTTTTTTTTTAAAGCTTTTTTAAATTTATTTATTTGACACAGAGAGAGACAGCGAGAGCAGGAACACAAGCAAGGGGAGTGTGAGAGGGAGTAGCAGGCTTCCCGTGGAGCGAGGAGCCTGATGCAGGGCTCGATCCCAGGACCCCGGGATCATGACCTGAGCGGAAGGCAGACGCTTAACGACTGAGCCACCCAGGCATATTCTAATTATTTCTCCTAGTGCACATGTGCTGGTTTCTCCAAGCTGTGTAACTATGTGGACTTGCTGAATTGTAGGGTAAGTTTAAATTCAATTTAAACAGGTATTGTCAAATTTCTCTCCAAAGAGTTTGACTAATTTATTCTCCCACCAGTGGTCAGTACAAGATTAATGTGTGTTATTTTCCATTCTCTGGGTATTAGGGTTGCTGGCCCTTTGTGTGCTTTCTAATAGTTAGCATTCTAATGTACAATCTTGAGTTGAGTGTTTTCTGTAATTTTTTCCCTTTCTTTCTTCCATTTATTGTACTCTAGTGAATAGATTTGACCTATAAAGTCTGGGCAAAAAGATATGTAAAGAATAGTGCTATACCTGCTGGAAAAAAAAAAACCCAAAACGATTATGCTGTTTTTTGGGGGAAACTATCTAGTTCCCTTCAAGGAAATAGTGAAGGACACGAAGAGTAAATATCAGTAAGCAATTAAGGATCACATTCTGAAGAGCATCAGAAACATCCAGCATCCTGGAAGTATTGGAAAACTATGTATGAATGGCAACTGGAAAGATCTCTTACTGAAGGCATGTTGTGACTTGAGAGGAGTTAAAGAGAAGGAAGAGAAATGTCCAGAGTAGGTCGCCCTAAGCACAGTCTCTATGTGATGATAACACGACAGGTAGGTATGTCATTAGAGACTGGTAGCTTTAGCAGATAACAGCCTCATCGCTGTTATTATTAAATGATGCACAGAGGAAAGTAAAAAGAATATCTATATAATGCACACTCTATGCCTGGCCATATGTTTATTTTTAAAAATATGCATATTTGCCAGTATATCACATTATTGCCCAATTCCAGGGGTTTCCACACATAGAAATCAAGGTAAGTAGTGCTTTCTGGAGGATACAGTGTGGTCTAGTTACCAGGCACTGTGATAAGTTTTTTTATATAACATCTTATTTTATTCTTGCAACAGCCCCTCGGGTTAGGTATCTTGAGATAGTACTTAGTGCCTAAAACTTCGTGCCTAGTGTCATGCAGCTAAAACTTTATTACTTCATAATGATATAAGAGAGCATGATATGAAACATAAATGCAATTTTGTGCTGGAATTGAAAAACATTTTTTTTCTTCATGTCTCCTCTACTGAAAAAGAAGTTATCCCAGGCTGACTGTGGACTAAATAAGTCTAAGTTCTCCTTGCAATGACCTCATTTGTTCCTGATTTGCATATGGCTCTTCAGAGGGGCTAGGGGGTTGGCAGAAGTTTGAGTTGGCATCTCTCAGCAGTCCCTGTAGACTCATTGCTGCAGAATGGGATGTTGTTGCTGAGCTGGCACAGATGGGTTGATTGAAGAGAGAATGGATAAGGGGCAGTTATCATATTCTATGACACTTTTAGGATAGGGAATGGGTTTTGAAACTGGGAAATGATGGCATCCCACTTTCAATGATCTTTGGAGACATTCGCGCAGGAATTATGCACTGGAACCCATGAGAGCTCTATAAAACTCTGGTCAGAGCACATTGTAGTCTTAATATATGGCCTCTGATTTAGAAAATACTATTGTCTAAAATGAGAAACTTAGAATCCCTTCTGAAATCTTCCACCTGCCAGATACACATCAATCTTTTGAGACTCAAACTTGGTGAAATAAAAGTCAAGGATATTACTGCCCTCCCAACACAACACGAGAAATCTTTCCTTGATATCTTGATGTTTAGGTTTATATGAATTGATCTATGTTAAGGACGTTTATAGAGGATCTAACCATGCATCCTTTTTTAAACTTATTGAAGCAAATGAAAAGAATGGATTTTCTCATATTTCTTTCCTTTGATGCTTCCACAGGCATTCCTAAGGGATCCTAAACCTAGAGGAAGCACATCAAAGTTGGAAATTAGTGTTTTGATCAAGTTGGTATGCCACATCTCATTATTCAGTTTACAGCATATATCTTGGCCTTTGAATTCTTTTCTACTTTAAGGACCAAAGGATTTTCTTTCATATACAATATCCTTACTCAACCAAAAGATGGAATTTTATTAAGATCATTAGATAAATCCCTTGACAAAGAGGGTCAATGACAGTTGAATGACACCAACAGCTCATCGAGACAGTGATTTTATCCCACTCACCATACTTTTTCCCAGTGCCTAGGACAGTGCTTGATGTATAATAGGGGTTCAGAGATTAGTTACTGAGTCAATATTCTAAATTCCTGAAGGTCCCTATATCATATTCTCCTCTTCTCTCCATAAAACAGTGATATATCTCTTTTTTAAACTGGGAACCTTTCACTTATATGTGCATAAGTTTTTTAATTCTTAAAAAATAGAAAGATCTTTTTTTTTAGAGAGAGGGCATGCGCATGTGTGTGCAAGTGGGGATGGGGGGGGGCACAGGGAGAGGGAAAGAGAGAATCTTAAGCAGGCTCCACGCCCAGCCCAGAGCCTAATGTGGGGCTCAAGGTGGGGCTCAATCTCATGACCTTGAGATCATGACCTGAGCTGAAATCAAAAGTTGGATGTTTAACTGGCTGAGCCACCCAGGTACCCCCAAAATAGAAAGATTTTTTTTAAAGATTTTATTCATTTATTTATTTATTTGAGAGAGAGAGATAGATAGAGAGAGAAACAGCATGAGAGGGGAGAGGGTCAGAGGGAGAAACAGGCTCCCTCCTGAGCCGGGAGCCCAATGTGGGACTCGATCCCAGGACTCCGGGATCATGACCCAAGCCAAAGGCAGTTGCTTAAACAACTGAGCCACCCAGGCGCCCCCAAAATAGAAAGATCTTGATTAATTTTTTGAGATGGAGATATGTAACAAGGTCATTTGAACTTGTCTTGTGAACACTGATTTCATTTTTGCATGAGGGTAGAAATGATGTGTTTCCTCTTCCTCCGTTTTAAAAAAAAAATTGACAAGAAAAAAATGATCACTCAAGTTTCTTTTTTTTTCTTCCAAGTTTCTTTTTGAGTATTCACTGACCACACTGGGAACATCCACAAAGGAACACTTCAGGGAAAAATGTTACTGATGTTTGCCATTTCTAGAATTACCATGAGATAAAGACTGCAGTGGAATTCTAAACCTAAAGGACAATAAATTTGATTTGCTCTGTTCTTGCCTTGAACTAAATAACATTTCCTTTTAGTTTTTTTTTTTTCCTTCTCCAAGCTTTAAATAGACAACAGAAACACGTAAAGCTTATCATTTGGTCATCCTAATGTATTCAGCATGTTCATATATGCTGAATATTACTGTAGATGCCAAGAAGAACATCTGCTTTTGAAAATTACCAACATCTCTAAGATTGCAGAGCATTAAAGTGCAGTTTCCACTCAACAGTGAGCCACCCACATAGTTTTTCAAGCATATGCTTCATAACAAAAATTCTCAGAATATTATTGTTAATGGGGAGTTTCTGAAATATTCCGAAATAAAACCAATTGAATTATATATTTACATGTGGATTTCTATGTTTTGAGATCCTATAATATGAATTTATAAATTAAATTCTTGTTCAAAATATTCCCACCAGCTTATGTAAGAACAATATTTCAAGCCGCCTCCCTTTCCTCAGCAAAAATTTCCATGTTAATTACAAAAGACTCATAGTTCAATCAAGTTCCTTTACATTCTTGTATATTTTGAAAGGATGGTATAAGCAGCTATATATGTGGGATAATAACAGGATGATTTTCCTCTTTAATCTCTGTGTGTTATATTTTTCAGAATGCTAAGTGTGTAAAACTGAAAAGGAAAATGATTCGTATAGAAATGTCCTTCTTTTGGAAGAGAGAGGATTTAAAAGAGAATAAAAAATTTTAAGCTTGATAAGTTAATGAATTAGTCATTGGCCACCTTCAGTCAATAAATTATAGAAACAATATGAGAAATACATGTAATATTTTTGTGGAAATTGATGTTGGGCCTACAATAGGAAACACTCATAAAGTATTTCTGAAATTAGTCTTCAAGTAGAGCCTACGGACCACATTTTATTCTGTGATGTTTAACTCACTTTAGATTCTAATGTTCAGGCCAAAGAACAAACAAAACAAAAAACAAAAACCTCAAACAAGCAAGCAAACAAACAAACACTCATATAAAGATTCACAAATTCTTAGTAGCACGTGGTTGTAACTTTTGTTCCATTTGACTCTGACCCAAAGACAATTTTTCAGTTTCTGGTCCACCTGTGTTTGTTTTTTCTTAACAAGGAGGTTGAGTACATAGAATATTCTTCAGTGTAAAATATTTGGGGATTTCAGACACAATTAGAATGGATATTTCATTAAATCAAATAAGATCTCTTTTCTTTTTAAATTGATGAAAGCAAATATCTATTTTTATTTGCTTTTCTGCTTTTTTAAAAAATTTGTCATCCTACCATGTCTTTTTTCTTCTGGCAAAATCATTTCCATTTTTGTTTGAGATTCTTACCATGTGAATTTGGTGAGCCTGTTGCTGGCCCTACTCTACCACACCAGCCACATGGTGACTGCAGACTATGACACCCATCTCTTTCTAGTAGTCATTGGTTCAAAAGGGTATGCAAGTGATTGGTTGGGTCAAACCCAGTTCTTCTCTGGAACGGTTCTAATGCAGGACAGAAGAGCTTGCATTTTGCTCTGCTTGTAGAAAAGTCCCCATCACCACGTCTTTATTGTACACCCACCATGTGGAAGGGAGAAAAAGAACGACACAGAGATATGCTGACACTAGAGTTGGAAGCAGGCACTGATAACATTACTTGAGTCCAGGAAACCAGATGTTCCCAAGGCCAGCACCTATTTTATACTATGCAAGTCAAAAATTGCCCTTTTTAAATGTAATCTTATTTTGGATGAGTTCCTACACTTGCAGTGGAAAGAGTCCTAATGAATGCATTGATCATTTAGCAACAATCTTTTAATGCCTACTCCACTATAACTTTCAACGGAGTTAAATAATTGCGTATTTACTATGAGAAGGCGTAAAGTTATACATTAAATAATTAATTTGTGGTTTAGTTTGCCATCTTGAAATAAGGTGGCTTTGTTCATAAACATTTCAGATGGGCATATCTTCTGTTACTGTTGACACATTTCGGTAAAAATGGAGAGTCTCATTGGTTGAAAGAAACAGAAACAAAGGGATATACCAAGCAAGGTCTCAGAACCAGTAGTCAAGCTTCTCATAATTGTGAGCCAGATATACCCTTGTGGAGTACTGAAAGGTTCATTACTGAACTTACTATGAGTTTGAGAGCATCTTATTAGGAGCAACATCCAAATTCTGACAAGAAAGAACATTAATTGTAATTTGAGGATGATTCCAGGTTGAATGTAAGATGAGAGTTACTGGACCCTGTAGTAATATGGAGCTATAAAAGTCCCTCTCAGCAAAGTCTGGATAACTTCAGTTTCGAGGACTATGCTTCTGCCATTTTGTCTGCCCTGTTTTTTCTCTTCCTACTGCCACCTGGTCTTGACTTCGAATCCCTGGTTGTTTCTTGACTCCTGATGACTGCTTTGGAGACTGTAGGCCTGTGTGCAACTATGTTGTCTACGATCTCCGTTCAAGACACATTACCAGTAAAACAAAAGCAATTCCTACACCAGGGTAAAAAAATAAATTTAGACTTCCTTTTGTGAAAAACTAGAGTAACAGTGAAGAACACAGGCTTTGGATTAAAACAGACCCACGTTAAAATTCTATCTCTGTCACTCACTAGTGCTGAGATTAGCATCTCTAAAATAGGGACAATAATAGCAATCTCATAGAGGTATCATAAAAATTAAATAAAATACTGCATATGAATGTCCAATATTGTTCCCACATAGATTATCAATAAAATACATCATTGATATTTTTATAACACAGTGGGCCCCAAAGAACCCCTCACCTGAGGGTTCATTTCACAACCAAAAGAAATGTCCCTGCAGTTTCTTCTTCTAAGTCTAAGGTGCTGGGACTTCTCCTTATGTTGCTGATGTCCCTTTATCACCAGGGGCCTTCAACACATTCACACCTTTAACCATAGTCAGAAGTCAAAGATTCTGTAATCCATTGAGCAAAGCTGGGCTTAGTACCTATAGCTTGCACTGCACAGTATGAAATACTGTACTTGACATAATTCCTGGACCATCTTTCCTCTCCTGGATGCAGAGTCCCCATTAGCTGCTCTGAGCTGGCCTATCCTTTCCCCCACGTAAAAGATGCAATTCGACAGAGTAACAATTGCTGAGAAAACTCACCTAATCATCCTCAGGAAGTCAGAATTATTGTAAAGGGGCAAAATAATGTATATTAAACTACGGAGATTTGGATCCTGGTTTTGCCATTTTTTTCCCCATGTGACACCAGACATATTACTTACTCTCTTTGTGCCTCGTTTTCTTCATTGTAAAGAGGGAAAATAATGATGTTTGTGAAGATGAAATGACTTAGTAAGTGTGAAGCACTTGGCACCTCATGATCACTCAATGGATAATAACTGCTGTGATTTTGCTGAGGCCAGCATGACTATTATGATTACTTTAGAAGACCTTGCTCTCCACTTTCATTTCCTGTTTCCAGTAAGTTTTGAAACCATTAGGAAGTACACTGCTAGTCTTCAGAGGTAATGAGCCAATGGAAAGTTTCTTGGGATGTCCAAGCACGTTAATATTATGTAGTATTTCACTTGGAGCAATTACATTGGAGGGAAATTTTCTCATTTCAGGGCTCAAGAGCAGTGTGTTCCCATGTTTAATAGAGCAAAGTTTTCAAAGCTGCTTTTGTGAACTACTGGAAATCTGAGGTTTAACTCTACAAGTGAGAATAGCAATCAGTAAATGAAGCGGATATGAAGGTATTTCAGGGAATACTTTGGAGGAGTTTTTGTGATTTTGTTAAACAAACATCCAGAAGTATTTAATTTAGCTTAATTATTACCACCAAATCTGACAACTTTTTGTTAGTTTGTTCGAAAGCAGCAGAGTTTGCTTTCTTGAGATGTTCCGACCTATAACAAAACCCCATTGCTGGAACCTGGTGGGCCCAAAATGCTGTATCTGGGGGATAGAATCCCTTTAAAGGTGGAAGAAAGCAGAATACAGTGTAACTCCACTTTTAGGTATTTCCAGTAAGCAAATCTTAGGAAATGTTTTCAAAATGGCTGCTGTGGGTTTAACTAGTTTGACACCAACCATTCTTCTAGAGAAACTTGCTGAGATACTCTTATTTTTTTTTTAAGATTTTATTTATTTATTTGAGAAAGAGAATGAGATAGAGAGAGCATGAGCGGGGGGAGGGTCAGAGGGAGAAGCAGACTCCCTGCTGAGCAGGGAGCCCGATGCGGGACTCGATCCAGGGATTCCAGGATCATGACCTGAGCCGAAGGCAGTCGCTTAACCAACTGAGCCACCCAGGCGCCTGAGATACTCTTATTTTATATTAAAGCAAAAAGATCCAACAGAAGCCTGGGCCACCACTACCTCACCCTGGGGCCCAGACATGGGGCATGGTAAGGTTGTCCCACTCCAGCTACGTCAAAGTTCAGAATGTATGTGCAGATTGAAAACTAGAGATAAAATTTAAATATTTATTTGGTAAAATTTTGAAGTTTGGTGAAAAAATTCACTTTATGTTCTAAAGATTATATAATGATGACAATAAAGTAACCAAACATATAAACTACAGGGCAGATATTAAATCTTTAATACTGAATATCTTCTTTTTCCACTTTAATCTTCTCTTGTTATCAGTTTCCATTTATGTCACCTGAGGAACATTCATAGCAATAGCCTGGACCTTAACAGATCATAACTAGTACTTAACAGAAAAATAACTTTGCATCTCAATTCAGTAGGGATTTCTTTCCTCAACAAAGACGGTGATTGTGCCTAAATCGTCTCAAAACATCAGAGCAGTTTGGCCAATGTGGTCAAATATTCTTAAACAAAAAATTAAGAGACAGAAAGAAAAAAATAAAAAGGATTTAAGCTTTTATGTTTAATGAATATCAATACTAAGAAAGAGGGACTAAGAAAGTATTGATATCATTATTTTCCCATCTGGAATAGACAGATAACAATTGCTTTGACTGTCCAAATTTTTATTAAAATACCATTAAACAGGGCGCCTGGGTGGCTCAGATGGTTAAGCGTCTGCCTTCGGCTCAGGTCATGATCCCGGGGTCCTGGGATCGAGTCCCGCATCGGGCTCCCTGCTGGGCGGGGAGCCTGCTTCTCTCTCTGCCTCTGCCTCTCTCTCTCTCTCTCTGACTCTCATGAATAAAAAAAAAAAAAAAAAAAAAAAATTTAAAATACCATTAAACATGTTTATACTAGAATTAAACAAAGAAGGAGATCCATACCTCTTTTTCAAGAAGTCAGCTGCTTTTTCCATTAAGCACAAAATTATGCACTGCTTCTTCTTACTATCCTGCATTAGTGTATGAATTAATTTTGACCTACGTTTGGGATGAGGCTACCATAATGTAACTCTGATTGTGCTGTCCGAGAAAAAATATATATATTTAATCATTGTCAAACCAGGGCAGGGGGAACCTAAAAAAAAAGAAAACCCAACCATGTTGAAGTTTTAAGAGAAACTGAAGGCTGCTTACTTTTTTTTTTGACTTTGCCTCCTCTTATCTGGGAACATGTTGTAATAATGACAGTTCTGTTCTGTTTCTGTGCACTTAAGCCTAAAACTCACATTGTCTCCATATTACTAAAAGCTTTTGGTCTGATTCATGAATGTCACAATGCAGAAAGATGGATGCATTTTTCCTGACTCTCGTGTACCATTTGACAGCCTCCCACTCAGAGAGAACTGGCAGACTGGCTGGTTACTGTGCTCAGCAAAGAGAATTATTACAAGGAAATATTCATTCAACAGGAAGGGAAAAATGAATTTCACAGATTTCGGCACAACGTGAATTGATTTATTTCACACAGTGAAAAATCTCCATGCTAAGGTTATGTAATTAAAATCCTTCTCATTTAAATTCCTTTAAATTTTTTTTAAAGAAGTGAATTTTCTTTCATTAAGAAAATTAGAATACTCTCTCCACTCTCACTCCTGTATATATATGTAGAACTATTACTTAAATTATGATAATTACGCTTAAGTAACGTCAGCTCTGATTTATCCCCATATGGTGCCCCCCTCCCACTTCCATTTCCACTCACATATTCACTTTGTAAATTGCTTTTTCAGGTACTCTAATGTGAATCAATTGCATTGAAGGTCACAATTAACAGCCTCCCTGTATCTGTGGCCTTTGCAGTGTGACCTTGCATATTCTTCCATCAAGAGATAAATCTATTTCCTTACTCCGTGAGTCTGGTCTAACTTTGTGATTTGTTTTAGCCAATAGAATGCGGCACAGATGACCCTGTGCCACTTCTGAGCTTGGGCTTCCGGAGGTCATGCATGCTTCTGCTTTTTCTCTTGAAAGCATACCACTGTGTCACTGCCATGTGAATAACCTGGATCACATTGGGAGTTAGGGCTTAATAAATGAATTTTGTTGGGGGGGAGTCACAATTCAGTCTATAGCAGTATCTAAAGTGGTCATATAGTTCAACCTTTAAGTAAGATGTGTCTACATCTAGATTTTCCTAACAAAGGAGATCAACAACTCTAAAACATTCCTGGAATTGATGATTCAACAACCGTTGTGTTAATAATTTGTTTCTTTTAGAGTCAGTAGGTTCTTGCTTGTGTCTACTTACAAATTTTCAATTTGTTTAAATTAAGCTTCCAATTCAACTGTTCTGTGCAGTTAGAGGATGAATGATTGGTGTAGTATCAAAATTTTGTTTCTTGACTGCAGAATATTCCTGTCATTACTTCCTCTCCTCATTGTGTTTGTTGATATTCAACTTTATGATTTTCAGGATTATATCTAAAACCAGCAATACCAATTAGGGTCTCTGGAAGTTGTTTCATCTAGAACGTATTTGAAGTTCTCTTAAATTGGATAACTGGTTACATAAAGCATGCTGTTCCCATGGAACCCACAAGATAAAACTCACATAAACTTCTTCCTTCGCAGGACGACAATGCACATATGAAGAATTTCTTTTAAGACAAGAACCAAAAGTATATTAATTTTAGCTGATATAACTGATGTTTGCATTAGTATAGGACCTGGTCTGTCTTAGTCATCTTTGTATATGGTTTAAGTCACTTTCTTAAGAGTATGTACTGAAATCTGCTAGTTTTCTTTTATGACATTCTTGAATTAATTTCATTGATTCATTTATTCTCTGAATTAATGATTAGTGAGATCCTACAATATGTTAAGTACCATTCTAAGTTTTGGGGTTACAATACTAACCAAATGAGACAGGATTCTAGGAATCTTACTCTCTAGTGGGAGAAGACAAAACAAAAATGAATATAAAATACACTGTCAAGTACTACTATGTGTTATAAAGAAAAATCAAGATAAGTAGATAGTGGAGGGAAACTATTTGAATAGAAGGGCCACTGATAGTATATCTGAGGGTACATGATTTGAGCAGAGATCTAACTGAAGTAACAGAACAAGTTATACAATTATCTGGTAGAAGAAAGTTGCAGGCAGAAGAAATAGCAAATGTCAAGGCCTGAAATAGTAACAACTTTTGTTTTAAAGCTTTCAGCTCAAGTAATACTTCCAACTCCTTTAAGTGTTTTTTAAAAATTTTTAGTTTGCTTTTTGTTTGTTCGTTTTCTTTTTTCTGGAAATGAGGTTACAGAATGTAGCAAGAGAAAGCCGTAAAATAAAGATAAAGAGATTGAAGAGTATTCTCCCTGGAGATTTCTAAAATTAGGTGGCTTAAATATTTGAAAGAATTTGTCTGGCTTTGCCAGGCCTATCATACTGTCCTAGAGCTGATATAAAGTTGGGATTTGTAGGTCCAGGTTGCTGTCTGCTCCTCTGCCTATCATTAATTCATTAAGAGTATTTACAGGTACCCAAGATATTTCAGGCACTGTGTTAGAAGCTGAGGATCCTAACGGACAAGTAATACGTGGTTCCTTCCATCAGAAAGTTATTTATTCCTACTTGAGATCAGCTGTCATAGTGGTAAGGACAGCATTCTGGAGTCACGGTTTATATTCTGGCTCTGCCATTTACTAAATGTAGATGTTACACAATTTATGCTTACTTATACTTTAAATTTCCAGTTTGCAAAATGAGGATTTGTTCATTCCACAAATACTTACTGGGATCTTTCTAGGCACTATCATAGGTGCTTTGGGATACAACAGTCAGCAAGACAGACAAAAATAAAATAATATTTAGTTAATGGGAACATTTTAAGGATTATGTGAGATCATATGTATCATTCCTAAGCACAGTAACTACTAAATAAATGCTAGCCGTAGATTTCTTATATTGTAAAACTCATGCTTGGTAAATATAAAGCCCTAAATAAAGGTAGTTGAATTGAGTTATTTTATGGGGAAGACCTGTGTTACAGTCTGAAAATACAAAGGAGGTTGATAAAGTAATGGCTAGTTACATCAAAATAGGTTATCGAAGAGAAATGAAAATGTCTAGTGTCCCGAGATCATTCCTCAACTTTGGGGTTGACATTGAGCAGCAGACATGCCATTTCCACATTCTTCCTCCCATCTGTGGCAAAGCTGCAAGTTGTCTTCCCAGTATCCAATCTCCTGCTCTCCTTTTTTGCTCCCAATTTTGTTTTGGTTATCATGTTTCATCTAAACAAAAGTACTATACTTCCCAGCATTCCTGGCAGCCAGGGATGGCCAATGGGATAAACTTAGAACTTACTGGATGAAGCTTCTAGGAAAGGTCTTTAAAGAGGGAGGGATTCAGCTTGCACATGACTTTTACCTTGTAGTGCTCACCCTTTCCCTTCTCCAGAACATGAACTCAATGCTGGAGGTAACCATACAAACAAAACTCAATGCTGGATAATGAGGTAACCATAGAAACAAAAGCGAACATAGGGGTGGTGAAATGGAAGGCTAGAATGAGCCTCGCTCCCAGTGGTGTTATACAGTTGCTAAATTAGCTCTGGATTTCCTACTGAGAACCTCCTGTTATGTATGCAAAATTGCCTAAATTTGTTTAAGGCACTGTTGCATTTGGGGTGGGGGTAAAGGGATTGCTTCTTCTTCTTCTTCTTCTTTTTTTTTTTTTTTTTAAGATTCATTTATTTGAGGGCGCCTGGGTGGCTCAGTTGGTTAAGCGACTGCCTTCGGCTCAGGTCATGATCCTGGAGTCCCTGGATCGAGTCCCGCATCGGGCTCCCTGCTCGGCGGGGAGCCTGCTTCTCCCTCTCCCACTTCCCCTGCTTGTGTTCCCTCTCTCGCTGTGTCTCTCTCTGTCAAATAAATAAATAAAATCTTAAAAAAAAAAAAAAGATTCATTTATTTGAGAGAGAGAGAGAGACCTCACATGTGAGTGGGGGGAGGGCAGGAGGGAGAGGGAGAGAGAGAATCCCCAAGCAGACTCCCAGTGGAGCACGGAGCCCAAGGATGTGGGTCTCAATCCCAGGACCCTGAGATCATGACCTAGCTGAAATCAAGAGTTGGATGCTTGATGGACTGAGCCACCCAGGCGCCCTGGGATTATTCAGCTGTTATTCATATCTGAATGCATTCCAGAACCAATATAAGATTTCTGGATGCCACCATCTCCTGGAATGGCTGTATGAACCATCATTGGTGACTTTTGTATTTTTAGGTAATTACGAAGTTATCCACATTACAAACCCTGGTTTTCTGACAAATAAAATGTGCCACTGTTTCTGCCCCCAAATTCAGTTTTGTCACTTCTTGTAGACCTTTTCCTCTGTCAGTTGCATATACCCATTCTACATTATCTTGAATTCACAGGTGCAAGCTCAATGTGAGAGGCGTGCCAAACCTCTCCTTATAGAGTGTGGAAAAGCCTTTCCTCCTAAAAAATGCCCAGCACAGTGATGGATACTCAGTAGGTGCTCCAGGAACACATGTGGTTGAGGCTGCTCATGTCATTCACACTGTCACTGTTTCAGTAGCACTATGTGTCATTTAAATGTGGAATTGTGGCTTTCTCACACACGCATTTTTACCATTTTCAAGAAGTTTTGTTTATCAAACCAGAAAATCATTTGCATAAATGAGTAGAAGGGTTTTCATCTTCACTCGCTAAAAAAGAAACAATCTAAATGAATTCCTTTTTTTATTCATATCTTTATCTTAGTTATTTTTTTAAATGGATCTTTTTACTTATAGCCACCTGAAAAAATTCTTTTGGTTGATTTTCTTCAAAGGTTTCCTCTTCCCACCCCATTGCCCTTTCTTTCATTCCTAAAAATGTAGCTTGAAAAGTGAACAAGGGCCAAATCTATTTTTGCCTACATTTGGTTGGACATCAAACGCTGAGGGAAAAACCTAGCTATCAGTTGCACAGTCATATTTTAAATTTGGACTCAACTGAAGCATCATAGATCAGGATTATACCACTTCATTTAGATTGGCTTTTTGTCCACAGGTGCCATTCTTAATTATCCATCACTCCTGGCAAGGATTTGTTGGAAATCATGAGGCATCATCATTTCCCCCAACTCCTGTGCCTCAGAGTGCCGGCCAGCCCTTTCTCCTTTGACTTCTTTCTTTACTAGAGCACATTCTTCAAGCATTTCTTACTACTTGCAGGGCTGAAGTCAGCACTTCCCCAGAGTGGGAAGCTCAGGATTCCTTCCAAGGAGCTTCAGGAAAAGCTGAGACATTTTTGGGCAGAGGATCAGTACATACTGCATTTCTCCAAGTCAGCTGAAAAATTGTCACGGAACCCTCACATTTCCTTTTGGGCTAATCAGTAACTTTTCTTTCAGGGTTGAATGCATGCATACACTGTGGATGTCTGACTTATCCTATCCTAGTTACCCATGTGTGTCCATTTAAGTAGTGTGTTATAATGGAAATGGCATTGTCTTGGGAACAAAGGCCCTGAGTCCCTGCCAGTTCTTACCAACATGACCTCAGGCTTTGGTTCCTCATCTGTGGAATGGAGTTAAGGTCTGCTCTATCTATCTCATAGGATTGTTGGGAGGTTTGATAAGGTGATAATTTGTCGAGGGTTTTGTATGCTATAAAGCAGTATGGACAGGGGATTATAAAATCTCGTCACTGAACCAGAACTCACCTCTTCTCTATAGGCATGCCTCATAGAAGGGAAGTAATTTTACTTCTACACTGGGTTTCTATAAATATCCAATCCTGCCAGGCCAGGGAAAACCCCAACACTTTCTACCTTGCAGTCATGAGACTTGGCACAGTGATAAATAATTAGACTGTGGGGTGTAAATCTTGACTTCTTTGCTTTCTAATTGGGCGATCTTGCATTAGTTACTCAAGCCTCAGTTACTCATCTGTGGAATGGGGATAGTGATCATATCCATACTTCTGGTTGATTCTGGGATTCTCTGAGACAAGCCCTGTAAAGTGGTTAGTATAGTGCCTGGTATACAGTAAATAGTGAATATTAGCTATTATTCATTTGTCATTAGCATGGGCACAAGGAGTCATGTGATGCTGAGAAGATGATGGCTTACATTTTATTTTTTTTCCCCTATAAATGCCTAACAGTTTACCATAGAGACTGGGGTACTTTCTCTAAGAGCTCGTGCCAGTGCTGGCAGCGGGGTAGGTGTGCTTTTGTTTTTGTTTTGTTTTGTTTGGTTATGTTTTACCTTTTTTGCCATTTAGCTGGAGGTCATTTTAATTTGAATTTGACCTCTTGGCCTCTACCTTCTCCTTCCACATTCTGACAGATATGAAGGGTCTTCAATAGTTTATATATACCGTGACTTCATTTTCTGCCCAATGTCTGATATTTTACATTTTTATTTGTGCACTTATTTATTTATATGACTAATCTTATAAAGGAAAAATAATAAAATTACACTTAATTATAAACTTATTTACCTTTAACTTTTGGGAAAAGGATAAAAAGATGTGAAATATGTTCTGTTCTCGAAAATCTTGTCTATGTGGTCGTAGTACTCATGGATTTATGATTGAAATTAAGGAGTTAACCTCGTTAAGCTTTCAGAAACTATAATTTAAAACACTTTATTTCCTACAATTGCAGCTAAGAAAATAGTTATTAGATCCTAAAGCTCAACTATCATCTATTTTTGTGGGAATTTCTGAATGCACTTGTTGAAGACCTGTGTTAATTTTCTCCTAATCTATGAACAAGGAGGCTATTGAGGACCTTATGTGGGTGAGCATAATGGGAATGTCAGGACCAAAGAGATTTGGCGAGGGTGAAAGGTAATGAGGAAATAAACATACTTCATTGATAGACTTGCTCATGCTTAGGATTGGAATGGGCTAATAGGACAGGGCTGACATCCACAAACCTTCATCTTTATAATACTTGTAAGCATATACTCTGCTGGGATGTCCAGTGTATCAACACATGCCCCATACAGGAGCTCCAGGGTATGCCATTCAACTGTCCTTTATTGATCAGTTAAGAACTAGGATAATCCATAAGAATATAGCCATATGTTAACAGCCCAACAGGGTCTCCTGTATCTTCAGACTTTTATTAATTTTAATGTTATTCCTTAAACTTAAAATATGTCCCAAACTCTTATATATAAATAAAAATAAAAATTATATATACAAACACACACACACACACGTGTATGTAATGGCAAAGAAAAAGTCCTCTACCTCTGTGCTCCAGGGCATCATTCTTAGTTATTTTTGGGGTCCTCATTTCCTTGTTTCCTACCCATTCATTAAACCGGTTTCTCCCACTGTTATGCTCCTCTGCATACAGTAGCAAAGCTGCTCCCTCCAAGGTCTTTAGAGACCTCTAGTATGGCAAATCCCATGGGCAATGTTCGCATCTCCATACTTGACTCTTCTGTGGCATTTGATACTGCTCTTTTAAGTTTGTCACAATTATATTTCTTCTGTAGGATCCTCTTCTTCCATGTACCTCTTAAATGTTGATATTCTTTACGGTTCTTTCTCCTCACTTTATAAATATTCCTTGGGTCTATAATAGATACCCTCTTACATGCCAATGGGTCTTATATATGTATCTTTAGTCAATGTCTTTGTCCTGGTTTCTAAGCCAATGTTTATTATCACCTATTAAATTGTCCTCTTTGAATATTCAATAGCTAATTTAAATACATTAGATTTAAAATGTAATTCATTTCTCCCCAAATTTGCTTCTTCTCAGAATTAAAAAAAATATTGCTTAATAATAATACTATTTATCTGGTAGCTCATTAAAAAAATTCCTAGTATTGCTTTTGAATTGTTTTCTGATCATCAACTACTTCTTCCATTTCCATCCATATCCAGTCTTGATCTCCTCCTCTCTGTGTTAGAGGTCCCCCAAACCACATCTGGCTTTGATGATTTACCAAGAGCACGTGCAGGACTCAGCATACAGTCATACTCATAGCTAAAATTTATTATAGCTGGGTGATACAAAGCAAAATCAGCAAAGGGAAAAGGTACCTGAAGTGAATTCCAGAGGAAAACAGGAACAAGCTTCCAAGAGTCCTCTCCCTGTGGCAACTCACGGGACACATTTAATTTCTTTTGCATTAAATTGTGACAACATATATGAAATGTTGTCTATCTGACAAGTTCATTAGAAACTCAGTGCCGAGGGTTTTTATTGCTGACTGGTCACATAAGCACCATCAGCTTAGCATATACGAAAATTCCAGATTCCCAGAGGGAAGAAGGGTTTATATTCAGCATAAACCTCATTGTTTATGTAAACAGTTTGAGTACAACGAGGCATTCTAATCACTTAGGGAACGTTGGGAACTTTCCTGGATTCCAAGTTTCCAGACACCAGCCAGCGACCAACCTGGCAAGCAGGTCTTTCTAAGAATTCCAGTCTCTGGCCTGCTACTATGTAAACTCTACTATGTAAACTCACTTCTGCACTCTATCAATTACATTGAAGGCCTTTCAAAAAGACATATCAGTTCTCTGATTAAACATTTTTGGTCTCCATTAATTTCACTCTAAAGCCCAATGGCCCACTCAATAATGTATCCCAAAGGTCTATAATAAGACCTAGCATATGGTAGGCATTGAATACATTATGTAACTGGAAAAATATACAGAATCCCTCATTATTTTGTCATGGTTTACATTTTCCAATGTCATCTCTCATCCCTTCCCCAAGCTTATTCCATATTTTAGGTATTCCAAACTCTGCTCTTCCCTTGTTTTCCCACATGTTCAGCTTTTTGCAATGAAAATTTCTTTTTCCTGGAGTATTCTTCCCTCTGTTAGCTACCTGGCAAAGTCAAGCCTCAGCTGAAGCGTAAGCTCCTCCTCTCCCATCCCCCATAATGTACTTTGGGCAGAGTTAGGTATGCTACATGTAACTCTCTGATATGGCCCTTGTGACTTTAGAAGATTTAAGAACACATGCAATGAGAATGAAGTATTTTGATTTGGTTGGCCAACTGGTCACCTAGACAGGTGGCCACAAGTCATATTTATTTGCCCAGTGACCTCACTATGGTCCAAGATCAGACTCTTGGCCTCGTGTGCTCAGAAACTAGCCTCAGCCATGTTTCAGTTAATAAGAATGATTAGACATAAAGATGCTAACTCACACTAAGAGACCTGACGGAGGCCATTTTGTGAATTTAAAGTGAGAAACATCTGTGAAGCCAACTTCACATTCACATTTGCCTGATAAGTACATTTGCTCCCTGTAGATAAGCTATACTGAAAGCCAGATTATCAGAGAGGTGTTTGAGAAACATGGAATCAGAACAAGGGGATTTATATACATTATATAATTTCAATATTTTATGGTATTAGGTTCCTTTAACTGGACATAACAATCTTAGCAACAGGGATGTACGTTAGGCAAAGCAAGTAAGTCTGCAAGCCTGATAAAACTCTTTGCTGGATCGTATTTGGACAAGAGCTCCCAAACTTTGTCCCTTTTTTTCTGTATATGACTCTCATTTTCTCTCTATATTTAAATAGCTGAACTATCCCTTATCTAATTGGCACATTCTTTCTTACTTTATTGCACTTAAATAAGATTATATTCTAAATTTTACTGACCTGGAGACCAGTCTATTTCTTTAAGTGGAATTTGCAAATCTCCGCTTTGATAGATTAAGTGTTGATTTCTGAGGGCAAAATTGTTTTTCTTATTCCTGTTTTGTTTCTGAGGTGATGAGGAGACTTTCACATTGTAACTGCTTGTTTATTTCACCTCTGACTTACCCAGAAACCTGAAATGTCCTAGAGATTGGTGACTATGATTTATTAATTTTGGTGTCCTGTTACCTAGCCTGGAATTTTATCACAGAAAAATAGGTTGCCTAAATAAATATAGGTTAAAATTTTTCTTTGGTAGTAAAGTGATGTTTATTTTCTTTCTTTCTTTTTTTTTTACATTTTATTTATTTGAGGGGGGACTGGGAGAGAGACAAGCAGACTCAGCGCTGAATGCGGAGCTCAATGCGGGGCTCCATCCCATGACCCTGAGATCATGACCTGAGCTGAAATCAAGAGTCAGAGGCTTAACTGACTGAGCTACCTCTGCGCCCCATAAAATGATGTTCATTTTCATTGACATTTTAAGCTATCTTTAAGTGAAAGTGTTATTTTAGAATCTGTAATAATTTTAACATTTTAGAACTTGTGATTTTTGTGTGTGTGTGTGTTGGGCAATTTAGCTTCCTTTTCAGGAAGTGATGTTTAATCAATGAATAATATATTGAAACAGAGAAAAAGAAAAAGTAGTTAAAAGCAAGGTTACTAGCTTGTAATTCATTACATTAAAATATTCATCTGTTGAAATTGTAAAATATATAGTGATAAGTAATATTTAGCTTATCAACAGTGCAGCATTATTTATTAAATTGCTTAAATTTGAAATAGCCAGATGTGTGTACTATTAACAGCCGCTAACTTTGAATTCTTCTGCTTACCAAGGTTCCTGAAGGACAGAAAAATTTTTCTTACAAAGGAGGTATAGTGATTACTTTAAACAAAAGCCATCATGTTTATAAAGTTTAACTAGTTTATTCCAGAATGTTCAGGCACTTAGGTCTGTGTCTGAATCCAGTTTATCTTGAAGTTTATACCGAAATGCTAGAGCTTGTCAGGTATTCATGAGATTCCCTGTGTTTTATTGAGATCTTGTCTTTATAGTCATTTTACTGCAGTTATAATGTAACTTCATTTTGGTGTAATACTGGTGTAACCGGCAAGGTTAATAACTGTGTACCGATCAGATTTGATGGAGGAGGAATTGGGTAAAAACTCTACAAGCTGTTCTTCTAATGAAGTCTGATTGGCTTGAGAAAGAACAGATTTTTTTCGTGATTAATTAACTGTTACATTAAATCAGTCTGTTGTTACTTTCCATAAATTTCATATTCACTGGTGGAAAGAGGTAAGTGTTTTCAATTTGTACATGATTATGAATAAGTCCATATTGGAATATGTGGTAAACTGAAATGTTGCTTTAAAGCAATACTTACCCTCATTGGAAGATACCACTGATTAATATTTTGGTGTGTATCTTTCTATTTCTTTTGAATGATGCAGAAAGAATAATGATGAGTGGTTTGTAATTTGGAATTACAACTAAGGGTTAGGGGCTTAGACTGGAAGTTTAGGTCTAATCTCAGTTGCTGTTTCAACTCTGTGCTTATCTTTGAGATTGGAGGGGCATGATGTTGACTCTTGGTCAAACCCAAATGAAATGTGCTTGATACCGATCTATGCTAGGGTCTGCAGAACATCAGGGGCAACCTTAGCAGTTTATCAGCATTGGTTTTAGAAAACGTACAGATTGATGGTTTGCACCTGGTTTGTGAATTTTTTGTGTGTGTTCTGCAATTTAGCTTCCTTTTCAGGAAGTGATAATCAATGAATTATGTATTTTGTTCTTTGGTTTCTACTATTGAGACTGGTCATGAAACCTGCCCTTGGCTGTGTGATCAGAGGCTATTAAAAACCTTTCCTCAGATGAGACGGTGACAATCTTGGTGATTCATGATCTGAAGATGAAGTGTGTTCTCTGGGACTGAGAAAGGACCCTGGGAGCTACAACTGGAAGGCTCTGTCTCTCTGATGTTGGCCTGGGTTTGTTTTTTTCCTGCTGCACCACATCCTTTACTCTTATAAAAGTCTTCTGTGAATACACTGTGTGATGAGTCCTTTCAATGATCAAACAT
Organism: Mirounga leonina; assembly: GCF_011800145.1. Classification (NCBI taxonomy): domain Eukaryota; kingdom Metazoa; phylum Chordata; class Mammalia; order Carnivora; family Phocidae; genus Mirounga; species Mirounga leonina. The sequence continues at coordinate 11,404,966 of NW_023270447.1, forward strand.
GGTATAACTGCTACTATGTTATTTTTCCCCCCCAACCATTTAAGAGTAAGTTGCAGAGATGATCCCTTTTTCTCTCTGAATATTTTAGTGTCTATTTCCTAAAAGAAGAAAGAATTCTTCTATATGACCACAGTGTAATTATCAAAGTCAAGAAATTAACATGAATACAATAGAATTACATAAATTGTAGATTTTATTCAGATTTGTCTTTAAACAGCTTTTATTGAGGCTTTAAACGAGTAATGTCCTGTCTAGCCAAAAAAAATCCAAGGTCATATGTTACCTTTGGTAATCATATATATTAAATCTTCCCTAATTAACTTGCTGGGTCTTTGTCTCTCATGATATTGGTATTTTTGGAGAGTAGGGTCAGTTATTTAGTAGAATGTTTCTCAATTTGGGTTTGTTTGATGTTTCCTCAGGATTGACTCAGTATATGATCTATTGGCGGGAATACCATAGATCTAACGCTAAATTCTTCTCAGTGCCTTATGTCAGGAGGCACGTGCTATCAATTAGTCTCATTATTAGAGATATTAACTTTGATTATTTGGTTAAGGTAGTGTCTGCAAGTTTTTTCCTTGCAATGTTATTATTTTACCCTTTGTAATTAATATGTATCCTGTGGGTAGATACTTTGACCCTATGCAAATATCTGGTTACTTCCCTTAAATTCTACCTTTTAGTTTTAGCATCCACTGATAATTTTTGTTTGAGTCAACTGTTATTATGACAGTTGCCAAATGGCAATTTTCTAATTACATCATTCTGTCTGCATTTATTAGTTGGCTTTCTATTGGAAGAAAGGGCCCCCATCCTCATCTTTCTTTCCATCAGTGAGGACACATGGACCCCCTACTCCATGCAATACTATCTTTATTTATTTTGATACTACTATTGTCCCAGATTTGGCCAGTGGGAACCACTTTAAGTTGGCTTTTGTGTCCTTTTGACATGTCCTCACCATTTCTTTGAACTCTTTCAGACTTTTTGGCATAACAAGGTTACCTTGTGTTTTTCTTGCCTTAGCCCTGGAATCAGCCATTTCTCCAAGGATTCCTGGTACTCTTCAATGGAGAATGGTATTTAGACACCAAGATCTGGATGTCAGGTATGCTAATTGCAACTGGGTTGTCTTAGGTTTTAGGCCTTCTCAGCTGACAGAACTAGGAAATTGAATATGTATATGAATATTCTCATACATGAATTTAAAATTTTACATCCTACTTACACTCCTAATTCTCCTTTATCCATAGAATTTATTATCTTTTAATATCATAAATATTTTTTACTTATAATATTGGTTAATATAAGATTTGCCCAGTTTTTTTTTTTTTCCTACTAGAATGTAAATTCCACAATGGTGAGAGCTTTTCATTTGCTTTGTTTATAAAAGTGTCCCAGGCAGCAAGAACAGTTCTGGGCTCAGTAGTTATTTGTGAATGAAAGAATAAATGCATTTCAGGGGAAAGTTTGTGCAGGAAAGAAAATACAATTATATTATATAGTTCCATTGTAAATAGTATTTCCATAGTTATAAACTATATTAAATTAATACTGAATATTGATATAAATAAAATTATGATAGAAGTATATTGTGAAGATGGAGGGAAGAGAAGGGTATAAATGTGTGAGATGAAAGAAATTTAAATCTTTATTTTTTAGAGAAAGTCAGTAGATAATGCCTAACATTGAAAAAGTTTTTTGTTTGTTTGTTTGCTCTTTTATACTACATAATTGAGTGTCAAAAGAAACAGAGAAGTTGAAGAGAGTGAGAAATCAGGAAGTGGGTGATGGAAAGGGTATAGAGGACTACATTTTTATAATAAGTAGGACAAAACTACTTGATTTATTAAATTAGATGCCTTTGATATAAGTACCCTTAATATATTCTCTAACCATTTTCCTCTCTATATAAACATATACCTTTGGTAATAATAAAATACAAAAAGCTTTTGAAAGAAATAACATATATGAATGACTATATGAATATATGTAAGTAATTTTTCTGGAATCTTCTCTAAAGATATCCTTTCTTTAAGGCAAGTCAGCAAAAAACTGCATCAATGGACAAGAATTTTTTTATCGTAGACTGCACATCAGCATGGAACTATTTGCCTATATGGATGAAACTTTTTGTCTTATTTACTCTAAGTGTTGTCGAGACTGTTGCTTGTAACATTATGCAGAACTTTTCTTCTCCTCTCAGTATCAGATACTGTGTATTCCTCCAAAGCAAGTGGTTTGCTTTATTTTATGAAATAGCAAACCAAAAAGCTGACATTGTTTCTCCATAGGGTATTAGGAAATTCAGAGATAAATTCTCTCACATCTGTAGCAAATGTACAGCATCTCCGAGTATGTATCTTGTTTCCTAATTTGTGTCCTGCACTTGATTATTGCCTTCCTACCCCAATTTTCTCCTTTGCCTGATTTCAACACATATTTTGTCATAAGTTGCCTTAAGTTTTGCAAACTTTATTAAATCTGTTCAAAACAAGGAAAGGTATAAATAAATAATAACTGATTACATGTATTTTTATCCACTGAAACGGAATTATTTCTGAGGTATTCCTAATTCCTAGAGATAAAAGATGTATAAACTTTTTAAATTACTTGCTCATTTGGAACTTTTTTTACTTTTCTCAGCTTAGTTAACATTTTCTTAATCTTGCTTATAATTAAACTTTGAGGGAGACATTTAAGATAATTTGAAATCAATATGCTTCCTCTTTATTTAAAAATGATAGGACAATAGATTTTGGGGTTAGAAATGGTTGTAGTGATTTTCTAACATAAAATCCTATAATGAGCTACTCATTTTATTCCAGTTTTCTTTCTTTTGTTCTGTTGGAAAAGCCTTTCTTTAAACTGAAGTATACACACACACACACACACACACACAATCTTTTTAAGTACTTTCTCTGTGGTATACAATGTGCTCAGCACCAGGAAAACTCAAGCAAATAAAATAAGCTCCTTTAGCAAGTTCCTCTCTGAAACTCATTTCCTCATGTGTAAAATGGAGAGAATAGGAGCACCTTCACATAGAATTTTGGTCTGAGTGTTGAATGAATTAATGCATATAAAGTACCACCACACAGTTAAGTGCTCAATAAGTGCCACTGGCACATACTTTACAGGCTTGTTGCTAACATCAAATAAAAGCACTTTGTAGGGCGCCTGGGTGGCTCAGTTGGTTAAGCGACTGCCTTCGGCTCAGGTCATGATCCTGGAGTCTCGGGATCGAGTCCCGCATCGGGCTCCCTGCTCGGCGGGGAGTCTGCTTCTCCCTCTGACCCTCCTCCCTCTCATGCTCTCTGTCTCTCATTCTCTCTCTCTCAAATAAATAAATAAAATCTTAGAAAAAAAAAAAAAAGCACTTTGTAAAGTGCACAGCACTATTAAAATGTAAGGAGGTGCCAGGGAATTAAATCTTCGTGGTGTTAGGTTATAATTGCAGTCAGTCGAATACTTTTTTGGTATATGATTCTATTCGGAAGCATATTAATTATTCATGCATTTTTTTTGGAAACCGAAAGTTTTGAACATTTATGTCATTAAATTTCATATTTAGTCCATCATTTCAGTGTAACACCTTACTGACTCTTCACCCTAACATTGAATTCATTAGTTCTTATTTTCCCATTTGTGTGTTTTATAAATGGTATACATATACCTAAGTCACTGATAATCCTATTGATTTATACAAACACTACCTTACTCCATATTATCACCAAACAATTATTTAATTGATTGTTTTGGGCAATTTACTTTTTTTTTTTTTTTAAGTAGGACAGTCTCCCCATTTGCCTGGAAAGGAATTTTGTTTCTTTATGTTCCTCAAACCCTTGGGAGCAAAAGACTAGGCTAAAACCTATGGAAAGCCCTGTGTTGTGTTGGTTAGGTAAAGGTTATCTTCCGCCTGGGTTGTTCTGACCAGGAGTCTGTTGTGTGGGATGCTGAGCTTGCATTTGAGCCTGAGGAAGGTGCTGGCCTTTTAAATATCTGAATCAATTGCTGAACTTAGACCCCAGGTGACTTGTAGAGTGGCTGTGTTCAGTCTTCTTGCCCCCATTTACTGTGGAGTTTGGTATTAATTGGAGGGGAAAAAACCTCCACAAAAACCATAATCACTCAATTTGTACTGACTGTGGTGTTAGGCATTTGGCATCAGGAAAGCCATCCTCCCCAAAGCTGTATCATATTGTTATGAGAGGTAGTTCAGGGAGTGAGAAATATCTCCTACTTAATTTGAAGTTGCTGGCATTCCTATTACACTGAAAGGCATACACTTGTATCTTGGAGCACTGGGCTTTGGACATGTGCTCCTCCCACCCTCATACTCACAAATATCCCCAGCCGATCTAGGCAACCTTATTGCTATAATGTGGACCCTTTGCTCCATTTCATGTGGATTCCCCACAATTCCCACATATCCATATTCCTACCCATCTCTGAATCTTTGCTGATTTTCTTCTATCTGACTAGAATCCATTTCTTAGGCCCTCTCTAACTATGCTAATCCTACCCAAGGAGTTTCCCTAGGTAAATCTCTTCCAAAATGATCTTTTTACTTTCTTATTTCCATTGGATCATAATGTTTTTAATACACATTTTATAACATATGGATTGTTTCATATACATAAATGTTCACTTCCAAAATAATATCTTGTTATTCCAGTATTAATAAAAGCGTTATTTGACTTAGCTAGCTTTATAAAATAACTGAAATGGCCATTTTGATATATGAATTTTTAAAAACTTTAATTTTTTAAAGAGTTTACAAAAGATGTTACATACTTCCTTAAATAAACATCTCTATCGAAACAATTTAGCCTGCTCTTGGTGGTTTAGGATCATAAACATTTGTTTTTCCCTGCTATAAATTACCCGAAGACTGTTATCAATTGTTATTATTTGAGGCATAAGCATCAAAAAAGACCCCCTTTTTCCCATTCAGACCTCTGCTTCTAAGATTTAGTCAATCACTTATTTATTCAGTTGGTATTTATTGGTCACTGTAGTTCAGTATTATGTTACTTAGGGAAATAGTAAAGCAGGCATTAATCTCATAGTACTTTTGGTCTAGAGTACTGACAGTCTAGATGCTAAACCAAAATCACATAAATAAAAATATAAGTTCAGGCCAAATAAGTTCCAAGAAGAAAAAAAATACAGGGGCATTATGAGGGAGTAGGGACAAAGGTAACTGACTTAGACTGGTGTGTCAAGGAAGGCCTCTGTGGAGAAGTGACATGTGAGCCAGCAGGCACGGTATTTCTTGATATAACCATTACCTGTCATCTGAAGCCTCACTTTACTTATTTTCAGATTTTTGGTATAAAACAAGATTTGAGGCTCCTAAAGTCTGAACCTCTAGACATAGGAGTGTCAAACTGTAGAGGTCAAGTTCTTTGACACCAGTGACCAAGTCTCACACTTCTGAATCATCTTAAAGTGCTGTTCTCAACATAAAGTAGGTGCTTACTGAGTTGATTTTAGGTTAACCAAGTATGGTTTAATTAATGCCAGTTGCTTGCTTGAAGATTTCCTTGATGATAAGGATTATGTCTTACTGTTTTTCATTCTTCTTAATGGTGGGCACATTGGTAAGTCTTTAGTGAATATCTGGACGTGTTCACTATTTGTCCTAATTGAACATTAAAGGTGGGACAGAAGAAAGAACATTCATGAATCTCAATGTGCATCAGAGCAAGAATTAGACATGCATGCCCATTACGGCTGCTTCTGGTTATCCTTTTGGGTTCTGCCTGACCGTGGAGAGATTATATTCTCTTCTTTCTCTGCCACTCTGTAAACTGAGTGGGAAAGTGAAAAATTATTCCGATATTGTTAAAACAGTAAGGGAGACTTTATTCAGGACTGTTGTGATAGGTGTCAAGACTATCACAGTAGGAGAGGTATCAGGCTCAACTCTGAATACAACAAGAACAAATGGAGATTTATAGCTAAGAAGCAGGTGAAGGGAGTCTGTAGATGGAAAATTTCTAGGAGGAGACATTAAGGGTAAGGGAATTCTTGCTAAATCTGTTAGTTTCTGTTAGTACTCCTGTTAGATTCTCATGGAAGGCAGGCCAGCAGGGTCATATATCATCTGCAGGATGGTGGAGGATGAGGAATCGGGTCAGATTCTCTCTAAACTGACTTAAGAGAATTCTTGCTTAAACAGCAATGCAGGCCTAGCAAGGATGGGACTGTCGAGACCTTGAGAAGGGGGCTCCCAGGAGCCTGACTCAAATTTTGCCAAGGAGAGTTTTTGTCAGCAGGCTCTGCCTGTGGGGGCCTGTGGCTATCATCCACAGTTGCCAGAATGGGGAAGGAAGTCTTTCATGCAGATCTAAGCCATTCTCCATACAACACTATTCATAATAAAACTGACACTCTTACCTCCAGTGGTTAGACTGTCAAGTCTATTTCTCCAATGGCTCAGAATTCAGGTCTCCACCTGAATGGAGACATTAATGATAATTCATTGACTCTCTAAGAACCCCAATACATATGTCTAGATATGTCAATGCACTTGTAACTGTGATTTCCTATAGTGCAGGAGAAGAGAGTTAACTACAGAACTACATTATTACTATATTGTACCAAGCCCTGTGTTAGGTTCTTTAGACAGGTTATTTCATCGATTCTCACAGTGATACTGAAGAAGTCAACAGCACCATAAAAATCCATAGAGGTACCAGGAATTTTATTCTGGCTTTTAAAAAAATTTCAATTCAATTAATTAACATAGAGTGTATTATTAGTTTCAGAGGTAGAATTTGTTTTCTTTGCTTTTTAAAATATGTCAGCTGGTCCCAGGTATAAAAAGGAGGACCCAGAAATTTCCATACATTTTATTATTAAACTCATCTCTGTCATATTGCTCAAATGAGTGTCTGTTTGGGATTTTATATACTACTCAACTTGACATCTCGGATGGAGTTTTGCTAGAGTGTAATGCCAGGTAAATGCAAATTACAAACTTTGTGCAACCAACAGTTCATTTCACTTATTCTGGGAAAAAACCCAGTAACCCTCTGTAGACTACCTTCACTGCTCTAGTTATCCCCTCTAAGGTATATTTCAGATTTTCCTGAAAATAACTTCTCTGAAAATTATGCCACCAAAATGAGGTTTCTTAGAATATAATATTGAGATGATCCAATACATGACCAAAATTAAAATGCAGCAAATGATTAGACAAACTACTGTCTTAGAGAAAACAATTAGCAATGATTGGACTTTTAAAATCATTGCAATTTTTTCCTATAATTTTATCTTTTCTCTGAAAACTGTTTCCTTCCCTTCCATAATTGAAAGTGACTGGCTTCCCACTTTTGTGCTTCCTTTCTGCCATATTTTTTTGCTGACTTAAGATGCTACACTTCCCTCGCAGGTACTTCTGGGTTCTCAGAGCAGCATTAGAAATAAATCATTATTATGTATTGAAAGTATTAAATGAGCTTAGTCTTTACTCAGTAGATTCATGTCTAGGAATAAAGTCAGTTCTAATACAATCGTGCTCCCAAGAAACCTTGCATTATTAAGAATCACATGTAAGAATGATTGTCGGAAGGGAAGTTAGAGCTTAAACAATTTTGGAATAACAATTAAAGATTATGTTTCCTACAGGAATTTTAATAATACCAGTATTTGAAAACTACTAACAATTTGTATTTATAACATAAAAATTAAAGATTAATCAACAGAAACAGAAAAAAATTAGATAAAACTTTCTGAGTGAGCCCTGTGCATTTTAAATGATAAAAATTAATGAACTTCTAGGTTACCATTGTGTAAATAATTTCTATAACTCGTGTGATGCTTAAGACCAGATTGAAACTAGATGTCTTAAAAATGCATTGTCAAAGTTAATTATAGCATTCATAACTGGCAATAGTTTTTAATTATAAGTAAAAAACGGGAGGAGGGGGGCCTAAGAGCTGTATGTAACATGCTTAACATTTAAAAAAAAATCTTAACCTGTGATGCTATTTCCAGGGCCCAAGCTTCTTATAATTAATAGCAGTTCATATATTAAAAATCAGGGTCATTATGGAAATTGCAGTGGCAATGAAATGCCGCTATAGCTCGAATAAATTAAAACAAACATTGCTTAGGGGCGCCTGGGTGGCTCAGTTGGTTAAGCGTCTGACTTCGGCTCGGGTCATGATCTCAGGGTCCTGGGATCGAGCCCCGCATCGGGGTCCCTGCTCCGCGGGAAGCCTACTTCTCCCTCTCCCACTCCCCCTGCTTGTGTTCCCTCTCTCGCTGTGTCTCTCTCTGTCAAATAAATAAATAAAATCTTAAACAACAACAACAACAACAAAAAACCCCCAAACATTGCTTAGATGCATATACAAGGACATTCATTGCAGCACTTTTTTATGATAGAAAAAAATAGAAAATAACATAAAATTTTGATAATAGGGGATTGACTAACTACATTTATGTAAATCCCTATAATGTATGCCTGCATATGTAATGTAAATATTCATGGTATATTATTAAGTGACAAAAGCGTGTTATAGAATGGTATGCACATCATAATCCCATTTTTGAAAATTTATGTTAATTTTCCATTGAAAGTGTCTAGAAAGATATATAGTGAGATATTCAGACTAGTTATCTAGAATCTGGGATTTTGGATACCTTTTCATTTTGCTTGACTCTTGTTTTCTATAATAAATATGGATTCCTTGGCTAAGATTTATAATAATTGGAACAATTAGTATAATTAATTATTGCTTAATAAGTCATTGTAAAGGAAATCACATTCCCTATAGTACTGCAGAAATTGAAGTAGAGCTTTTGGAAAGTGGAAAAAAAACAACAATAACCCACAGCCGGGGAGCCTGGGTGGCTTAGTAGGTTAAGCATCTGCCTTGGGCTTACAGGAAGCCTTCTTCTTCCTTTTGCACTGCCTGCTGGTCCCCATGCTTGTGCTCTCTCTGTCAAATAAATAAATAAATAAATAAAATCTTAAAAAAAAAAAAACACAGCCATAATGAAAAAATTGTTTATAACTGCATGCTATCCTATCCTAATAACTGATCCAGCATAACATTATTGGAGAAAATCTCTAAAGGACAGAATGCTATATAGCACTAATAAGTACAAAGTTTATAGAATGCATCTAAGTTTAACTACTTAAGGTCTATTTTTTCTTAAGGGAAATTAAAGAAATATTATGTCAATAGAAAAGTGTATTGTTAATGTTCTCCAACCCGAAAAGCACAGCTAGGAAAAAGGGGTAATAAATGTGGTGTGGTGTGGTGGCTTTACATGTAAGCATGAACTTTTTATTTTTTTAAAGATTTTATTTTTAAGTCATCTCTACACCCAACGTGGGGCTCGAACTCACAACCCCGAGATCAAGAGTCACACGCTCCACCGACTGAGCTGGCCAGGCGCCCCATGCATGAACTTTGTAAAAGCAATTTGACACTCATTTATTTAGCCTTCACCATGTTCTAGTTTTGGTGCTCTGTGAGCAAGACAGGGTGACACACCTCTAACATCTCACCATCTAGTGAGAAAGAAAGAAACATCCAGAACTTCATGATGTGTTAAGTGCAGTACTAGAGGTTGAGACTAAGGGCTGTGGGAGCACAGAGCCAGCAGCGATGAATTCAGCCTGATGGGGGAGATTCCACTGAGAAGGTGAGATCTGAGTTCCTCAAAGTATGAGTAAGATTTACTAGGTGAAGATTGCTGAAAGGGCTTTCCAGACCCACGGAACCACGAGAGCAGAAGAGCAGGCAGAGTGTGAGAGGTGTCATAGGAACACCATGCAGAGGTGTGGGTAGGTTTGTGTCTTGGGTGCAGATGAGGGGGTGTGGAAGGAGCTAAGCCAGTCAGTGCAAACATTTAGCTCTGCAAGTACAAAATGTAAGAGGCTAAAAAAAAAAAAGACATAAAATCTGAAAATCGCAATTCTGAACGTAAAGGTAGATTGTTTCTGTCATTTAAATTCTGTAGCAGAAAGAAAAGCAGGATTTATTGAGTTTCTATTGTATGCCTTTATATCTCCTGATGCATTTAACCCTGTTATCAACCCTAAAAGGCTGATGACTCTCAATTTACACCCGAGGAGGTGGAAGCTACAGAAAGCACCCTAGTTGCTGGAAAGACAAAGTATGGCAGCAGGGTTCAGTCAAAGTTCACACAACTCCCCAGGCTGGTGTACTTTCCATTATACCCCTCAGTCTTTCTGAAATACCTAACTGATTCTCATGTTACAACCAACAGTGGGACTCATTCCCACACAGACCACCACCACCACCACCACCACCTGCACCAAATAACTTGGTATATTTGGAGTTAAAAACAAATGAAGAGAAATGAAATATGCATGTGAAAACTTTCTAGATCATTCTGCCCTAGTCAGCATCCCTTATGGGATTGTTACTGTGATGTGAATGTAGAAATTTGCTGCTTTGAAAGCCTTGATATTTCCCTATTGTTGCCCACAGCTGTCTGAATACAGCAGTATTTCTTGAGCTGGCAAAAAAAAAAAAAAAAAAAAAAAAAGCTCATTTTCTGCAGTATGTGAATCCCCACAAAGGTATTTATCTTAAACAGCTACTTTCTCCTTTACAAAGGACTGATTTGGCATTCAGTTTGGTGGCCATGCCACAGGTGTTTTGGATTTGGATGGCAGCTTCGAAGGGTGGGGCTGATGAGCTCCCTGTGGTGCCTGCCTGGCTGAGCCCTTGCCAGGCTGAGTAAGCTCATTCATCCAGGAGATGGCCCTGAAGTTGAAAACGATGTGAGGCACAAATGCCTTGTCACTTGAGTTTGCCTGTTTTCCTTCTTTCTTTTATGCTCCCTGCCATGAGTCTTCACAATGTAGTACTTCGTAAGGAGAGATGAACGCAAGCATCTGCCAAGACATTAAGATACAGATCCTGCTTCTTCAGTCGACTAGATTAACATATTAAACAGCCTGTGCTTTTAAGATGTTTCCAGCTAAAATTAGTATTTCCTTTCTTGTTATGCTAGTTGTGATTTCACGGGGTTGTTTATCTCCTGGCGGAGCTCCCTCGCGTCTTTCTCTGCTCTTGTCATCTTCCACGCTGCTGACAGACTGATCTGTTGTAAATGAAAATCTCCTCATTTTATCCCCTTTGCTTGAAATTGGTGCGAAGTAAACTCATCCTTCAATAGTCAGCCATGTGTGCTCCCCGGGGGGAGAGGGCCACTTTCTGGTCTCGCCGAAGCCTGTGCATACTTCTCAGATGGTGTTTTGCACAGTATTTGCAGTTGGGTGTTCATTATCTCTTTTTATTTCTAGCTGATGCTTGAGGGATCATCTTTTTCACTATTTTAGTATCAGAATCTCATGTGTGGCCAGCTGATCATATGTACAAAGAGAACATTAGCTGAAAACATTAATGAGTTAATTTCTTAGTAAATGAATTAGCAAATACTAAATGAATGATTGGTAGTTGTGAGACCTCACTAGAAGGTGAAGGCGGAGGAGCTGGGGAGAATGGTATCTCTGCCATCTATAGCATCTGATAAGGGGTAATGGAAATTCCTGGAATTTCCTTAAATTGACGTGTTTAGGTAGTAGCCTTTGAAGCAACCTTTCCCTGTTTTTAGACAATCTTTGTGTTTATTTAAATTTGTGGACTATCTCAGGGGTTGTCAGCTTGCAGGTGTGTAAAGAATGCTTTGTGGTGATAAAAATGAGTATAAGATGAGATCTAAGAAAATGTATGATTAATAGAGAACATAGTTTGTGTTTAATCTCCCTTCACCCTAGAGCTTTGTGGAAGGATCATCCTATTTCTTAGATGATACTTAGGATTTTTTAAAAATCCATTTTGCTTAAGATAGCCCAAATGTCTGAAACTGCCTTTCTTCTGAAGCTCTTACAGTTAGTGAAAACTCCAGATAAACCCAAATTATTCAACTGTATTTTATAGATCTCTCTGAATTGACTTTTTCTTCCTCTAGAGGAGTGTCTAAGAGAAAATTTTCCATTTTTCTACCCAAAGTTTGCTCCATTTGAATAATAGAGAAAATAGTAGGGTCTAATTTAAAATGTTAATATAGATGGAGATAGCATTTGTAAATTAATAATCTTAAAAGTCAATTTCAACTAATTGTAATAACAAATGAATTATCTTATCAATGTGATGTATATATATGTAACATATACACATATATACATTATACATATTACATAAATATATGACAAACAATTGGAAGGCTGCAAAATAGATATTCAGAGGATTACTGGTAAAAGAGTGTCATACAGCCCAATCATTTTAAAATGATGTGAATTATATCTGAGTAATAGTATTTTATAGTGATAACTATGAGTTAGACCTTAAGTTATTCCAACATTCCTGAAGAGAGAGAAACATGATATTTGATGATTTATACCTAAACTTGAAAGTCTTCTTTAATCATAATTTGAATAATTACTCTCTAATATAGAGAAATTATTTCGTGTCTTGTTAGTACTCCTTCATTCTTCAGCCAACTTTTCAGAACAAAAAGAGTTGAGCTTTTATAAGTTAAAGTTAACATGGACTCTAAGGAGAGAGTTTATTCTTAAGACAATGGAGGCAACTGAATGGAAAGAGACATGAGACCAGAACCAATTACATCCCGGAAGGGCCATCAATGAAACCAACTTGAAAATAATCGAATTAGTTTTATATCAGATACATGAATGAATGTTCCTAACATAAATGCCTTGTTTCAAAAAAAACATGTAAAAATGTCACATTTCTAGCTCTGCATCCTTTTCCCAAGAAATCATGGCTCACTCATTCTTTTCCTTTGAGATGACGATTCTTATGTCCATGTGGTCCACTTGACCTCTCATCTAAGTCTCAATCTGCACACCAAAAACTAATGGTTTAACTCCCTAGATGATTCTCTTCCAGTACCTCTATCTTAGAAGGAACATCTTTCACTCAGCTCTTAGGCCCAAAACTTGTGAGTTCACCTTGATACTTTCTGCTTTCTTGCCTCCATATCCTTTCAGCACCTCCTAAATACCTACTAAACATCTCTTAAATATTTTCTCCTTCTACTCCCACTGCCACCTTAGTAGCAGCTACCATGACCTACTGCCTAGGAGAGAGTACTAAACAGAATGGTCTTCTTATTGGCTGCCTGCTTTATCTTTGGACTTTCTCAGATTCCTTGTGCATACTCTAACTGAGCTATCTTTCTAAAATGCAAACTGGATTATGCCATTCTCCCTCTTAAAATCCTCCAGTGTTTTAAAAATTATTTTTTGGTTTAAAAATAAATGATTAAATGTAGGTCAAGGGCCCTGAGTGGTCTGGCCCATTCCCCTCTCCAATAGTCCCTCATCCCATCTCAATCCTGTAGCATGATTGGCCTTCTTTCAGTCTTTCACACCTATCAAGCTGTCTCCCTCTCACTCTGGACCTTTGCTCTCCTCCCATCAGAAAAACTCTTCTGTCTCCTTGTCATCCAATAAACTTATTTTTCCTTCAAATTTCAACCCAGCTACCCACGACCATGACCTCTTACCCACTCTTATAGCACTTGTGCAACTCTCTCTATGATACTAACCATAATTATAACTTTAGATTTGTCACCTTGATTGGGCTCTAAGCTCTTTGAGGACAGGTGCTACGTCTACTTCTGTTCTCTAATAGAGTCTTCAGAGCTTAGCCCAATACTCAGCATGTACTGTATTGTCAATATTTATTGAATGATAGTGGGCATATTAGCCAGTACTGACATTAGAGATAATCATTTTCTGAGTAATGATCAATATTCAAAGAAAGATAGACAGTTTTTAAAAAAATTTTTTTAAAGATTTTATTTATTTGACAGAGAGAGAGAGAGAGTGCACAATGCAGAGGGGGGAGCAGAGGGAGAAGCGGGCTTCCCGCTGAGCAGGGAGCCTGATGTGGGGCTCGATCCCAGGACCCTGAGATCATGACCTGAGCTGAAGGCAGAAGCTTAACTGACTGAGCCACCCAGGCGCCCTGAAAGACAGACAATTTTTAACATAAGTGCACTAAATATATGTCTTTACTTTTATTGCCCATATATGGGGGTATCAACGTCATTCTTGAATTCTTACTCATTCAGCAGACCTTACACATTTGGATTATTTGGCTTATGTTAAGACATGTAAGACTTGAAATATGTTTTGTCTGCCTTAAATTATTATACATTTTAGTTTCTCAGAATTGAAAGATAATTCTCAGAAGTATCAATCACTGGGCACACTGGATTCATTAAATGATATTAATGATACAGGCTTGAGATTTAGAACCAGACCTATTTGGCTTTGAGTCCTAGCTATGCTTTCTATTACATGTGTAAAACTTGGGCAGTTGACTTCATCTCTTTGAGCATTAGTTATATCATCTGTAAAATGGGTTTTATAACACCCACCTCATGAGATTATATAATTACAATTCTTCCTATTTAATAGGTACTAAATAAAAGGTCTTCATTGTTCTTACTGCTGTATCCTCCTCCCAGATAATCCTCACAGTTCAAAAGACATACCAATTAGATTATCACCCTTACTGCATGTTCCATCCAAATGGAGTATATACTTTAAAACTGAACTTTAACTGAATTGGAGCTAGAAAAAAAGGATGGTAGGAGGACAAATATGCCAATCAATACCTGTGGGCACCCAGGTTAATGAGCAGAAAGAAAAAAGTGTAATTTCTTTGATGTAGTGGTTGCCTGATTTCAGTTTGCTTTTAATTTGCTTAAGTTATTTATAAAATCTCTTCTTTCAGAGTAATTAGTTGTGTTTATCTGCTTCTTAGAAGGAAGGTGTTGGAAGAGTTCATCAAGGAGACGTGACCTCTGGTTGACTCATGAGCTGAATTCCTCAATCAGAGGCTCCTCATAGCCTCCCCTCTTCTTGGAATGTACAACATTCTGCCCACTGTTCCCGCCATGGGAGCTGGTTTTCAAGGATGCAGTCTTGTGAGAGCAATGTGTTGTTGAGACCATCTGGACTGAATAAATGACAGAACCTAGCTTCTATGCACAGTTTTAAGATTCTGGTGGGCAGGTGTGGAAATCTACCCATCTTGCTGATGCCCAAGACAAGCCTTGTATGTAAGTTCCCTTGCTTATTAAACCTGCCACCTACCTGTGTGGTCTGCCTCTTTGTTCCTTCCTTGTCAGCATGGGGGCCAGTTTCAGATTTCAACCAAGAAACTCCCG
Source organism: Mirounga leonina (assembly GCF_011800145.1). Taxonomy (NCBI): domain Eukaryota; kingdom Metazoa; phylum Chordata; class Mammalia; order Carnivora; family Phocidae; genus Mirounga; species Mirounga leonina. Next base: position 11,420,176 of record NW_023270447.1, read on the forward strand.
AATTTGCATACCAACAGAAGGATGACTTCATGTTTTGTGCTATAATTCCTTTCAGTATGCTCTTTTAGCTTTACTTACTTTAGATGGAAACGATAAAGTAGATACTGCAAACATAGTAATCAAGTTAACTCACACTTTGGTTTAAAATTACAAACATGGCAAACGCCTTTATGAGGGTGCTTTTAGATGGTGAGGAGACTGAGGTGTTCTTGAGATCCCCAATTTTATTAACAAACTATGCAGCTAAAAATAATGTAATCAGTCATTTTGTTATTCTTACCTTTAGGGAAGACTGCACCTAGACCATCTCAGCAGAAAGATAATCTGGCTCATTGCTTCCAAAATACTGTATGTCAAAGACACATTTGCAGATCAAAGCCTGGGGAGCTTTGCCTTCTTGTGTTCTTTTTCTTCCAGAAATAACCGTTGTCTTTTTATGCCTATTGTTGAGCAAGTGACTATGAAATATTGTAGATGGATTTGTTAGTAGAGGTAGTGTAAGATTATTCACCACCAATCAAGAATATGATAAGAAATAATGAAATAGTACACCTCCGTCCACAGAGAAGAAATATGAAGTCAGCGTATGATAAAGGCATTAATTACCCTTTGACCTTGTGTTACCCATTATATCATTTTATTTTTACACATAATTAAGATATGGGTGTAGTTTCCACAATCAGATGTGCTTTAAAGATGTATCAATGGGCTATAAAACTCTCTCTTCACAGGCATTAATCTCTACAAATTCTTCCTTAATTTATATACTACAATAATCATAATCTATGTGGTTAACAATTATTTAGTGCTTATTATGTGTCAGATACTGGTAATTATTTTACACACCTAACTCTAGCGACATTTTGTTGAGGTAGGTATGTATAAGCTGTGTTTCCTAGATGAGGGAAGTGAAACTCGGAGAGGTCAGGTAAGTGTCCCAAGATCTCTGCACCTTAGTTTGTGATGGAGGTGTGTTTCTGAGTTCAAGTTCATTTGATTCTGAAGCCTTTGATCTTGGCAACTAGTGAGAAATAAGCTAGAGGCAAGCTGATGGGAGTCCAATGCATGACTGTTTATAAGTAATATTATTCTTTTATGTATTTCTGTGAGCATTTGATTAACATAAGCAACATAGATTTAGCAAGCTATTTACCTCTGTGTTTTCTCTGAAAGCTTTTACGCATGACCCTTTCTGCTGGTGAGTATTATTGGGAGTGAGTAATAGCCTCTGAGGTTACTTAAGCACTTTGTTGCTATGGAGTCAGTAAGAATGCCCAGACTAAGAGAAATTGGGACGCATGAAAATTGTTGCTGCTACATAAATTAAATCACTCAGTCATTCATTAATTCAACAAAGCATCAGGAAACTATTATATTCCAAGTAAGACTTTAGATTTTAAAAAACACAAAAAAAACAGCATACGTTCTCTGTCCTTTACAAGCTCATACTCTAGTGTGTATGGCAAGAGAATTGATAGGTATGTAAAATAATAACTGTAATAATAAGATACATTCCATAATAGAAACACGAAAAAAAGTACTCTGTGCACACATAGAAAAGAGTGTTTCACTGGTTAGAGTTTCAAGGAATTATTCTAGAGAAAGTTATAGTTGAGTGTGAAATGGAGTCCTTCAGCTGACATGGACAGGTGTGAGGTGATGGGCATTCCAGAAGGAGGAAATGTATGCAAAGGAATCTGAAGCCTGTTAGTTTGGCGTGGCTGAAATGTAAGGATCAAAATACCCACTCATGCACACCTTGGACTGTTCTAGCCAAAACACCCCATCTGCTGTGACCTGTCTGCCTGTCTCTGTCTCTGTGTCTCTCAATTTACTCATGGAATTGGCTCATGTAATTGTGGGATTGTAGAAGCTGGCAATTCTGAAATCTGTAAGTCAGGTCAGCAGTCTAGAAATTCAGGTAGGATTTAATGTTGCGGTATTAATCTGAAATCTGCAGAGCAGCCCAGCAGGTGGGTGCATCTCTATGTTGCAGTCTTGATGGCAAATTGCTTCTTTCATGAGAAACCCTAGTCTTTGCTGTTAAGGCCTTCAACTGATTGGATGAACTCTGCCACATTTTGGAGAGTAATTGGTTTCACTCAAAGGCTATTGATTATAAATCTTAATCACATCTAAAAAATATCTTCACAGCAACATTTAGACTACTGTTTGACTACACACTGGGCATCGTAGCCTAGCCAGGTTGACACGTAAATGAACCATCATACCTGTTAACGAAGAACCAACTTTTTCCTCTTTCATGTGTTGCTGCCTTTTTTCTTGCCAATACCAAGCCCAAGTCTTATACAGATACGAAGCGCAGATCACTTACCTGAAGCCCAGATGGACGGGAATCTAGGAAATATAATCTTTAGCTTTCCAGTCTTTAGAGAACCAGGAAAGCAAACTAGATGTGAATTGGAATGGGTGTTGAATGAGTCAACAAAGCACACAGTCTGCTACTCAATATCCATTCCAACTTTTCCCACACCCAAACTTTTATTTTTTTCATTTATTTTATTTTTTTAAAAGATTTTTTATTTATCTGACAGAGAGAGACACAGCGAGAGAGGGAACACAAGCTGGGGGAGTGGGAGAGGGAGAAGCAGGCTTCCCGTGGAGCAGGGAGCCCGATGCGGAGCTCGATGCCAGGACTCTGGGACCATGACCTGAGCCGAAGGCAGACGCTTAACAACTGAGCCACCTAGGCGCCCCCACACCCAAACTTTTAAACAAGAACAAGAATGACATAAAAGCAAGAGCAATATGCTTAATATAATTCAGCTATCTTTTTTTTTTTTTTTTTGAGAGAGAGGGTGGGGAGGGGCAGAGGGAGAGGGAGAAAGAACTCAAGCAGACTCTGTGCTGAACACAGAGCCTGATGCACGGCCACTTCGGGGCTGGCTCCATCTCACGATCCTGAGATCATGACCTGAGCTGAAATCAAGTCAGACACTTAACCAACTGAGCCACCCAGGTGTCCCAACTATCCTTTGCTCAAATGAAAACTCACTTATTCTGTCTTCAAAGGGGAAGCCCCAAATCTCATCTGTTTCTGCATCTCTTTCTAGGTAACGTTCCTTTTTACTCTGGGGTAGTTAGAATCACATCTTGGTATTTTGTAAGCTATAGAATAAATTATGAAGTTTCCAGCAAAGAATTATTCTATATAAATTCCTATATAAATTAGCAGGAGAAAGGTATATAGGAAAAAATAGACTCTCTCCTCTTTCTCTAGGAGAAAAGACTACTACTCATAGTCCTCATTCATTTTGCAACTTTCTATGAGCCTTTTGTTAATATTTGTAACTGGTCGTAAGTCTATATTTATTATTTGTAACTTCCTCCATCACTCACGATTCTTAAGTTAGATCCTATTCATGAATTTCTGGCCTTTCTTATTTCTAATATAATCATTTTAATAAAGTCTTTTTAATAACCACTTTTTAAAATCAATTAAGTTTTGATATATAACATTTCCATTACTATTTATCCCAAAGTATTTTTAAATATCTGTGAACATTTTTTTCACCCATGATATATTTAGACATAATTTAAAAAAATTCTCCAAGTATATGGGAATTTTCATTTACATTTTTGATACCGATTCATTGCATTGTGGTTACAGAATATGGTTGATAGCATATTTTTATATTGTCTTTTTTGTATTGGATTATATTATACTGTTGGTATTATTTTATACTGTTATGCACCATTAATTATTTTTATTTTTATTTTTTTAAAGATTTTATTTATTTATTTGACAGAGAGAGAGAGAGAGCACACAAGCAGGGGGAGCCAGAGAGAGAGAAGCAGGGAGCCTGATAATGGGGCTTGATCCCAGGACCCTGGAATCATGACCTGAGCTGAAGGCAGACGTTTAACCGACTGAACACTCAGGCGCCCAGCACTATTATTTTTTTAAAGATTTTATTTATTTATTTATTTAGAGAGAGAGCATGAGCTGGGGGAGGGGCAGATGGAGAGGGAGAGAGAAAATCCTAAGCAGATTCCGTGCTGAGCATGGAGCTGATACGGGGCTCGATCTCAGGACTCCAAGATTATGACCTGAGCTGAAATCAAGAGTCAGATGCTTAATTGACTGACCCACTATATTACACTATGTTATACATTTTATATGATAACTGAGAGAAGCATATTGAAAAGTTTCACTATGATCATGGATTTGTCAAATTTTTCCATAGCTCACCCAAGTTTTGATTTGCGTATTTTGCAAATTGCTGTATCTTCTTAGTGAATTTAAATTTTATCATTATGCAGTGACCCTCCATATTTATCTTAGTGGTTTTCTGATGTTTTGCCTTCCTAACATCTGTTCTACGTTCCTATCTAGCTTCTTTCTTGTGGGGAATCCATTCTTCCTAGACCACCATTCTCAGGGCTGACTTGCATTTTTTCCTATGTTCTTAAAATTTTTTTTCCTGTACTCTTAAGAATTCAGTTTGCTTTAGTGTGCTTACTGCTATTTGGCAATGTATTTATTTCTCTGTCGGTATTATTTTGGTCTTTAATTGGCTTTCTCAGTTCTACAGTTTTACTGATTCCTTTGTTTCTTCATCTCATCTTTGAAGTCTCTCATTGAATTCCTGTTGTTTTTTTTATATTCTTCTATTGTAGCAGGCACTTGTAGGGAAAGTTCTCTTCTCTGGCTATGATTGTTTCCTTATGAGGCTCTGTATTCATCCTTTAAATAATATGTTTCTTTAATTCTATTTTTTCTTTTGTGTGTGTGCTGATGTTTTTAAAATTGAGGCTTTGCCATGTATTTTTTTCTCTTACTCATTTATAACACAATAGTCTTCAGCTTTGATGTAAAATTAATGTTTGTCCCTCTTCCTATAATTGTGCCAATTTGGGGCTCATATCTATGTTTTCTGGCAGAAAGTTTCAAGCTTCCTATCTTTTCCTAATGCAGAATGCAGCCCTGAACTTTAGCTTCAACAGAACATTAGGACCAAGTCTATATTTCTTGTATTTCCATCTTCTCTCCTTAAGCTCTATTTTGCACCCCCCTACAATTCAGAGAGGGGAAAACATTAAGTGATATTTATTTGTTCTATTCCTGGAGTAACTGGGGAGTGGGATGAAGCAGAGGGACACCTTACTTGGAGATCTTTGTAGCCTGGCGTCCTACTCCTCATAATCCTCTGTTCACCCACCAGAATTTAACTTCTGTTAAGATTTTCTCATACTTACTTTTTCTTTTGCTTTGTTAATTAATTGCCTTTTATCTTGAACTTTCCCCCTTAATAAGGTCACTATGACAGCCCCTGATAGATGTTTGCCTTATTAAGGGAATACTTAATAAAATTACATTATAGATGACTACAAGAAAAATTCTTGAGTGTTGTCTTGGTCATTTGTCTGGATTTTTCACATACACTTTCACTTTCCTACAAATTGGCTGGAGGTGTCTTTTAAATGAGTTTCTTAGGGTGTGGTCTATTTGTCTTCCTTCTTTGTGTATAATTTTTTCTCTGAGGGGAGGTAAGGTTAGGAACCTGTTGAGTCATATTGATCTTTATGGCTGTACTTTTCAAAGATTTTCGACTGAGTCGGGATTCCTTTTTTTAAATGGTTGGAGCTGACATGCCAGTTTCTCCTTTGCAAGGCTTGTTGTTGCTAGCAGTTCCCTAAGATTTGGGAGAAATAGCAAAATTGTTATCCAGCTTCACCTTCCTTCTTACTTTGATACTGTTCAGGATTCTTAAACATGAGGCAGCTTCGACATTTATCCCAGTCAGAAAATATTAACAATCTGGCTCAGGAGCAAGTGGTCATTTATCTGAAATATGCAAGTTGCAACTCCATTTGGTGGCACAACGAAGGAGATGAGCTGGAGGTAGTGATGTGTGGCTGTGTTTTCCAAAAACACTACGATGCTACTGGGAACAAACTGCATGTCTGAGTAAAAAGACAATTTATTAACATTCAACATTAAACTTTGCTTTAAGAGAGACATACATTTATTTATCATATCCTTTCAACGAACACCCTAGTAACTGGAACAAAAAACAGTTACATTATATTATACCGGAATATCAGAAATAAAATGTAATCTGAGGACTTTAAGTGATGTAAGTGACTATAGAGATATTCATGCACCCCAGGCGCAATCAGGTTTTCATCAAATTATACATAATAAAACTGAGAGAAATGAAACATACATAAAGTCTTGAGAAGATTTCAAAAAGAAAAGCTAGTGTTGATTTTTTTCTAGATGTTAAATTCGTTGTTCTTAAATTGCTGTTCTACTTGTGAGTAATCTATTTTTTTAATCTTTGTCCTTATATGTACTATACTTCTCTTATCTAAGCCATGAACAGCTTTATATGATTCCACTCACTCTATTTGAAGTGAGAAATGGAAACAAGTAGAAAAGATGGGTTGAAGAGCCAAGGAAATATGAAATGAATAGTTATAAGGAATTCAGTAAGGTCTCAGGTCAAAGTACAATTCCTTTCTCGTATTTTAACAGTAGAGTTTTAAAGGATAGAATAAACATGGAAAATGCAAATGGCTAATTATTAGCAGTAAAAGAAAATGAGTCAAAATCATTGGGAATATTAAAGTTTATATTCTTAATGCTCTCTTGATTATTAAATGTCTACTTTCCAACCGCTTGCCTAATCCTCCCCACTCTTACAAAAGGTAGATGGGCAAGAGAAAAAAATACATGTGATGTTCTTTCTGCCTTAATGGTAGCTGCCTTATATCCTTTCGCCTCTACCTCTCAGAACGCTACACATTCCTGCCTCATGGGGAATTCAGTCTCCTTCAGACTTTTTCCTTCTCCCAATCTAATACAAACATATTCTAATTTCTCAGTGCCCTCTGGGACCCTTGCTGTATCACATTGTAAATCATTTCTGTCTCTCCTATTCTGCCCCAAATTTATTTAAACTATAAAATATAACAAATAAAGTAAACATGAAAGGCAGCCTGGAAGTGACAAAATAAGGAATATAATGTCATATAAAATCAACATTCTTTTTTTTTTTTTAAAGATTTTATTTATTTATTTGACAGAGAGAGACACAGCAAGAGAGGGAACATGAGCAGGGGCATGGGAGAGGAAGAAGCAGGCTCCCGCTGAGCAGAGAGCTCCATGCGGGGCTCGATCCCAGGACCCTGGGATCCTGACTTGTGCCGAAGGCAGACGCTTAACAACTGAGCCACCCAGGCACCCTTAATATCAACATTCTTTACAGTCTTGTGGACCACACTTTCAACAGAAGAGGCTCAGACTTTCTGGAGTCTTTTTTTCTGCAACTCTGTCCATCATCTCAAGGTTCTACCCCTCCCAACCCCAGCCTGCCAGTTCCCTGAGGACACTGTTTCCCACAGAGACTTCCCACTTGGTGACTGTTTTCTCCTAGACTGGCCCTAACTAGAGGCAGAATAGTTATTCTTGTTTCTCTACTTCCAGCCCATTGTTCCTTTTCTCCACCTTAAGAAACCCAACTTCTTTTTTTTTATTTTTATTTTTATTTTTTTAAATTTTTTTAAAGATTTTTTTAAATTTATTTTTTTGAGACAGAGAGAATGAGAGACAGAGAGCATGAGAGGGAGGAGGGTCAGAGGGAGAAGCAGACTCCCTGCCGAGCAGGGAGCCCGATGCGGGACTCGATCCTGGGACTCCAGGATCATGACCTGAGCCGAAGGCAGTCGCTTAACCAACTGAGCCACCCAGGCGCCCCAGAAACCCAACTTCTTTAAATGCATACCAACAAACAACAAACACTTCACTTAGCCAAACTTGCCTTTCCAGCTTCTGCCTCAGATCTGTTTTCTTTTACTGAAAATTTCTTGGAAACTTTCTATTTCCTGCTCCCACCAGTTCACATCTCACTCTCGAAGAAAGCCATGACACAGGCTTTCATAGCTGTCATGAAGATGCTCTCATCCAAGTCAGCCTCTGACTTTCTGTAGCCAAATCAATAGTCAAATCTAATTTCTCATCTTGCTCTACTTTCTGTTTTATTCAACACAGTTGACCTCTCCCTCCTTCTTGAAACACTTTCTTCACTTAGCTTGCAGGACACTCAACTCTCGTGGTTCTCATCCTATCTCACCAGTTTTTTTCAGTCTTCTTCTCCAGCTCCTATTCTCTTCTCAAATTCTAGGTTTTTGGAGTGCCCCAATGATTTAGAATTTTTCTTCTTTCTAAATTCATTCCCTAGTTGTTCACACGCAGACACCCAACTTTGAATACCATTCACCTGCCAACCATTCACATCTTCATGCTTCCAGACAGTCCTTTCTCTTGAATTTCTGACTTATATGTTTAACTGTCCATTCCATATCACACATTCATCTCAAAGCAGAGCTCTTGATTCTTTCCAAAAACTCTCTCAGTTTTTCACCTTTGTAAATATCACTCCTCTTCTTCCATTTGCTCAGGTCTTTCTTACATCTCTTCCCATCCATCAGCAAACTCTGTTGGCTCTACCTTCAGACTGTATCCTGACTCCTATCACTTCTCACTAACTCCACAACTACTGTCTTATTTCAAGCCATTATCATTTATCTCCTGGACTATTGAAATAATTTCCTGACTCACTCCTTTGCTTTCAATTTTGTTTCCCTATGTCTTTTCTCCTCATGGAAACCAGAGTGACACTTCTAACATGGAAATCACATCATGTCACTGCTGAATTTTCAGTGCCTAGAGTACTTTTTGGCACATAGTTGACACTCAGCAAATATTTACTGAATGAATGAAAAAGAAATGTTCTTTAGAGAAAGGGGTTAAATACAATAGTTAGTTCCAATATGTATATATATTTTAGTTCCTTTAGTAGCTCGGTCTCATTAACACTCATAAACATTAGACATAATTTACTTCCTATCATTCTTCCTTACCAACAAATAGATTAGTGCTACCATATGTAATATTGAGAGTAAACTTGTGGGTTTACCACAGTATAGAGCTTGGGTGTTGATGTCCTCTCTCTTGCTCTCTACCATCCACTAAGGTAATTCACTGACAAGAACCAGTTCATTAAGGTAAGAAGCTTATATTCTCCTGATACTTCAAATTACTTTTCAAGAAACAACATATTTATGCTGCAACTCAAGGTGTCAAGCAGGTAGAGGTTATAATGTAAATCTAACTATGCTAGGGGGGATCACAGAGGGTTGGCAGAGGGGATTTGCAGACCAGTGAGAGAACTTGTGTTGTTCCTCAAATCATACAATGTAGTTAATGCACCAATGTGGAGCATTTTTAAACTTGACATTCATTATTCAGAAATGTAGATATTGTAGGAGGTTAGCATTCAGATTGGGTTCAGTAGGTTGTCATTTTTCTAAAATGCCCTTACTACAAAATATGAAAAATCAAGGTCTTTTTTTTTCCTGGTAAAACTAAATTTCTGTAATCAATCCACTGACTAGTTAATTAACAAGAGGGGAATTAAGCTCCCAGGCCATGAAGCATTTAATTTGCCTTGGAATCCTAATCTAGTTAAATGCCAAGTCTCTGGGGAAAGACACTGTCTTGTTGCACTTTACTCTTGGTAAACTGGAATTAAAAAGAACAAAGGAAGCCCAGAAAAAATAAGCAGGTTTTGGCCCAAGCAGCCCTTTGGCAAGATTGAGCTGTATGCCTATATTTGACGATCTCAATTAATTACTAAGAGAAAGAAAGAGTTAAGACAAAGCAATTTATATATTTGAAAGTCCTCATCTATGTAATGTAAGGCAAACCAAATTAGTAAATCACCGATACAAGTTTGTCTTGATATTTTCCTGTGACCTTGTTGTAATGAATGGGAAGAAATAATAGAAAGCTGTTGCCTTTTCACTAAATCTATTTTAAGATCACAGACTGCTTCAATATATAAGAGAAAGGCAAAACACTTTTCATTTTGAAACTAGGTGCCAAGATTTTATGGCTTCAGGGTTATCATCCTGAAGAAAGTTCAGTCACAAAAAGAGCAGGTAATTTACAGTCTATAATTAGGACTCTTCCCTTTACTTTTGGCTTTGTGGTGATGCCAGGTGGCCCACAGTTAACCATGCCAGGCTCATATTTAGACAATAGAGTCAAGGCTAGTGTTGTGTGTGGTACCAACAGTAGCTTCCACTGAATTTCATTTGGGATGCCAACTTTAAATGTTGCTGAACTTGACACCAATTCAGTGATATTTAAAAGACTTGCTTTGTTTCAGTACATTTCATTCTCTTTGACTCACTGTAAAGAATGATATATTTGCTTACCAGGTGAAGGTGAATGGCAGTTCATGCCAATTAGAAATTTATTTAGAGAATTTAAGGTCTTTCAACATCTACCATTCTTTGCTTAAAAAGATCCATTTCAATCCAGTGGCAGAAATCATGAATGCAATCAATTATTGAAAAGAGAAAGTAGCATGTTGCTGAAAATATATAGAGAAATAATAAGGGGCGCCTGGGTGGCTCAGTCGTTAAGTGTCTGCCTTCAGCTCAAGTCATGATCCCAGGGTCCTGAGATCGAGCCCCATATCAGGCTCCCTGCTCCGCAGGAAGGCTGCTTCTCCCTCTCCCACTCCCCCTGCTTGTATTCCCTCTCTCACTGTGTTTCTCTCTGTCAAATAAATAAATAAAATCTTAAAAAAAAAAGAAAGAATGAAATAAGGGGAGTGCTGTGATAAGGTAAAGGATTGCTCCCAAGGCCCAAACCCAGCACTGAACAAGATTATTATCAGTGAGGGTGAGGTAAGGCCAAAGGCCCCTTGCTCAGAGTCTGGCAGAGATAGACGAAGATGGAACAAGAGAAACAGGGAAGGAGATAATGATTGTAACTAGTGAGGGCAGCATGTAGATTAATATTAAACTACATGCTTATCTGTGCAGAAAGTAAAGCACAAATACAAACTATGGAAAAAAACCACTATTTTGCCACAAACAGAAACTGAGTGTTGAATTTATTCTTGCCAAGTGTAAGATAGCAAAAGGACAGCTCAAGAACAGACTGAAACCTATAATTTGATTTAAAAAAGTGAACACAGGTCTCTTTCTTTGAACTCAGATCCTACACATGCCAAGGAAAATGATCTCCCAAATTTCAAGCCTTACACGGAAAAGGACTAGAGGGTTGTATTTATAGGTTAGCTTTGATTCTGCAAAAGAAAGTTTCCTTTAAGTAAAGAATAAACAAACTGTCTATCAAAGAGCATTTTGTTTGCTTCCCTGAAGATTCCAAGTACAAAAAGTTCGGGCTTTGTTCCTTTTGGGGAGTCAGAACAGCTTCATCAATCTTTGCATGTGGGTCTTTGAAGTAGGCAACAATCATATGATATTCTTTCTGTCTTTCACATGGGAAAGCTCTGGCCGTAAAAGTTAGTGGACCTCCAAACCTCAACAATAGTCTAATGTTTATGCCACTACAAGGATCTACTTATGTAAAAAGTTCTAGAATGGAGTCTTAAACTCAAGGATTTTGTTGGCTTGGCATGCAGTACTTCAAATACTATTTAAAGATGCAGAGGATGAAAGTGTTTGGGTCTTTTGTTGGACATATGTCTTGAAAGGCTGAAATTGGAATTAATTTCAATATTTAAAAGATGACTTAATTTTATCTGGGCTTTCCCCCAAACAACTTCTAGCATGAGTGTTATAAATGTGCACAGAGTCTTCAGCATGAATAAAAGATTATCATCTTTTGGCTCATGGTAAAAGTAAGAACTTTAAGAGTATATTGATGTATATTCTAGATGCCTAAATGTATATACTAAAGAAAGAATACATTAAGATGTAGTAAGGTGTCTTTAAGGACATTAGATTGGTGCTGAAGAAGGTGGAGCTATACTGTACCCACAAATTGCTAAAAGTCCTAGCCAATTCTTGCTCTGAATACTCTCCTAGTTAGTGATGTTGGTGATACTGATGCTACAGAGATGGAATCGTTCTTTGCCCCCCACCAAACTGCAAATCTACCTTTTACCATCGCTAAGTATGTTGTTTTAGACAAGTTTAGGCGCCTTGGCTTCCTTATTCCCAAACAAAGACGATACCAGTTATCCTAGAGTGTTGTTTGAAGATTAAATGAGAAAATAGGTGGGTAGCAGGATCTGAAGCAAAGACTTGCACAGGATTTTATGTGCTTAGGTAACTCTACTTCATCACTCCACCTCGGTTAGATCTTTGCATTCTATGCAGTCTAATTTACTGGTCTGAAAATGTCCGAGGCTTGGTTATATCCTATCCTTTGCATAGGACTCCTCAGACTGCTGAGAAAGAATTTAAAACTTGCCCATTGCTACAATAGCTTGGGCATACATAGACACAAATGATTCACATAGGGGAGGGGAGATAAAAGTCTTGTGACTAAACAGCAGACCATTTTAACAGGGATCTTTAGAAAAGGTCCCCATGAATGAAGTACACACTTTAGGGTTTAGGTCGAATCTCCACCTTCTGGGGTGTCCTGCATGTGTACTGAGCAAGCTCCACCTTGGTTCCAGGGAGAGATGTAGGGCAGGGACCAGAAAAATGTGGATATTTGATGTGGAACAAGAGTGCAGTGGATTCACCAGCAAGCAAGCATCAACTTCAACTTCTGGCTGCAGATTTGGCCACAGGCAATGGTGCAGAGGTTGACAAAGAACAGTGATAGCAGAGCCACAAGCATCACTCACCTGCCCTCCTCAGACACTCTGAGAGGGGTACAAAAATGGGGAGAGGCAGCTGGAATGTATCATTAAGTGGATGCAGGGGAAGGACCAGGCTTAGCATTCTACAGTAAGTCATATTTGGACTACTCATGGAAGGGCCACTGGGAATTCCTGGTGATAATTGTGGAAAGATCCCTTGGAAAAATACCTAGAATTTTTTTAGCATCATGATTTGGCATTTCCTTATAAATGTGATGCTATTTGTTTCACTAACCAGTGAAGCCTGAGACATGCATGTTAGAGGCATATAAAAAACATAGCAGGGAGAATGGCGCATTGCAAGCAGTTAAGAAACAAATGTTGCTATTATCACTGTAGTTGTTATCAATTTTTTAACCCTAGCACAGTCCATTCTCTACTATTTCTGTCAACAGAACTCAATTAAAATGTGTCAAATAAAAGTTTATAAAATGTGTCATAGATCACTCCTGAGATCTGTAGAGCTCTCCTGTAGAAATCGGAAATTATAAAGTTATGGCACAGAAAGTATTCTCTAGAAAATGAATTCAGAATCAGTGAAAAGTGCAAACATGGGTACATCCAATACTTACTGTTCTATTTCATGTTCGTTGCCTCTGCAGCATCTGTCAGCATCACTTTAAAGCAACTATTACTTTCTTACCATTACTGCCAATGACATTCTATGACTAGGATCATCAAAGCCATGATGCTGGTGCTGTCTCTGTACTGGGAGAGGGAGATTTGCTGAGTTGCTGTGGCACTGTAGAATGAGGAGTGGTCCCTCTCCCCATCATTCCTCAAGTCTCACTTGCAGAATTTGTGTTTCCTGTCTGCTCTGAGTGACTAAAGGTTCTGGTTTCCAGGGGACTGAGGGTGATACTTCTTTCCAGGGGACATAAGAAAGGGTCCCTGAAGCCCCAAGCTATGGCTTATGCCTATTTATTTAGGTCCCCTCATCCCAGAAAGTATCAGGCAAAGAAATTAGGTACTCCACTGGCAGATAATGGGAGTCACTATGAAGTCTCTTGATGCTTTTATGCCCAATGAAAACAACAAATGGGCTACTCTAGCAACCATAGCCTGGACAAGGACTTTATAACTAGGGGTTTAGACACCTTAGTTGTGAAGCAGGTTGGCATCACTCCACAGGGGCAGCAGACCTAGACTAGTTGAAGTGCTGCCGGAGTTTGATCATTACCTAGAACAGGTGGTGGAGAAGAGAAGTAATCAGTATAAGTTATAGTTTCAACAAATACATCCATGCAGCAGGGATTGTAGTTTGTACCACTAATCTTCCTGTTGTCTTTTTTTTTTTTCAAAAGAAATTGTGATAGTTATCCATTTTAAATGTCTGTGGTAGGACTGAGGATGGAGTACATTTAATCTGGATCACAAGTGTTTCAAGTGCTGGGCTGTAGCAAAAGCTGTCATTCGACATCTATGTCTTCCTGGCACTAACTCTATACACATTGATGGCTGCAAACATCTGTCAGCAATCTGCTTGAATACTTTCACTGGTTGTAGGAATGCTTGGCTTGTGTGTGGAATAGGCTGGAAATGACTGGAAGTTAACATCCCTGAGAGTGGTCCTCAACCGATTATGGATGGAGTTGGTAGTGAAACCATAGTTTCCTCTTCTCAGGTAGAATAACTCTGAGAGGTGGTCTATAGAGTCTTCCAGAGGACCCTAAAAGAGTGAGCTTCCTCACAATAGCAAACTCTTCGGTAATGTACACTCTCTTGGCTTTGTTCCCTTCCCTGTCTTACTTTCTCACTCCCTATTGGTGCTTCTTGGAATCATTTCCCCAGCGAATTATTTTTATACAGTTCTTTGTCTCAAGGACCTCAACAGTCTATAGTCTAGGAGGGGAAATAGACATTATTCAAGTAATTACATAATAATTGTAAAATTGCAATTGTGACAGTACTGCATATTAAGACAATTTGATTGTGTGTGTGTGTGTGTGTGTGTGTGTGTGTACTGAACTTAGGAAAGGTCTTCCCTGAAGAAGGGATCTTTGAGCTGATGGATGTTACAGTTTCTTCATATGTGAAATAGCTATAACTATATATTACAATAATGATTAGAATAGTGTCTGACACATGGTAAGCATGATACAAGGGTTAGGTATTATTAACATTATTATGATTTTCTAACATACCATGGGTGAAAACTGATGAATTTTAAGATGGAGTATTATCCAGGGGCTTTCATTTTGTTTGGGTATATACAGTATACGGCTGCCTTTTTTTTTGTTTTTTTGTTAGAGAGGGAGAGGGGGAAGAGGGGTAGAGAGAGAAGGAGAGAGAGAATTGCAACCAGGCTCCATGCCCAGTGCAGAGCCTTATGCAGGGCTCGATCTCATGACCCTGACATCATGACTCTGAGACCATGACCTGAGCTGAAATTAAGAGTTGGACGCTCAACCAATTGAGCCATCCAGGCACCCCAGGTCTATACAGCTGCTGCTTTAACAGCTAGTGTAGTGGAAGGCAGTGTGGCAGAAGGTCTGGAATCAAATACAGGCCTCAGTGCTTACCTCTGAATAACCTTGAGCAAGTTACTTCCCTCCTGTTTTCTCTTCTCTATAATAGTACCTACTTCACTGGGTTGTTTTAGGAGAAATCAACTACTATCCATCAAATACAGGTAGATAGGTGGCATATAGGATGCTTTGTAGCAGGTGGAACTACTATGGTAAGCACTTCTAGCCATCTTTCTCATTAGTTTATTCTTCTTCCATTGTGATCCTGTTAAAATATTTTGACAAGCATCTAAGATAACCCTTTGGAATAACTTTTACCTTTGGAAGAATCCTTAGCATAGAAAGCCCTGCAGAAATGTACTTACCTTTAATATTTCCTATGACTAATGTCTTTAGATTACGGATGTCACACTGATATTGCTGCATTATTATTGCAATTAGGTCCTCATCAAAATGACTCTTATTCTGTATCTCTATGAGTGACATAATCACTCTCAAATGAATGGTATTGTCACATTGCTAAGAACCCCTTAGGTATTTTATGCTTGGGCTTCAATGATTTTATCATAATTATTGTAGCAAAATACCGCATATTTTGCTCATGAGCATAAAACCCTGTGTTCTTAGACAATTATTTTTCAAGGACAGATTCTGATGTTTCATGAGACAGAAGAAAAACATTTTTTTTTACCTATGTTTAAAAAAAGAATTATGAGTACTCCTATAAAATTTTTGATTGGAGCACATTAAATTTTTGGCAAGCATTGTTTATTTATTACAAGTGGCCTTTTTTTTTCTTTAAACTCTAGTCTGGGAAACAATTCAATTCCCCTTTTAGGTCAGTACTTACTGTTTAATGCTTTTAGTGCATTTCTTTGTGTATATACTCTTACTTTCTACATAGGCTTTTTAAGTTTCTTTAACTAACAATCAGATTTTCTCACTTTATTTATTTATTTAAAGATTTTATTTATTTCAGACAGAGAGAGAGAGAGAGAGAGAGCGCGCGCGAGAGCACGCACTAGCAGGGGGGAGGGGCAGAGAGAGAAGCAGGCTCTGGCTGAGCAGGGAGCCCGACCGGGAGCCCGACTGGGGGATCGATCCCAGGACCCGATCCCAGGACCCTGGGATCATGACCTGACCCTAAGGCAGATGCCTAACTGACCGAGGCATCCGGACGCCCCAGTTTCTCACGTTTAGATAAGTGATATATGAAGATTTTTCCTAATTGAGCTTTGCTTTACTAAACAACTAGGCATATATAATAGCTGTATTATCTTAAAATTTAGATTATAAAAGATACATTATTAGTATACTCTAACATGTTTTTTCAGGTTGTAAAAATATTCCTAATATATTTTGCTTAAGAAATTTTCCCATTATTTTTGTCTCAACTTTCCAACTTCGAAAGGAGATTTCTAAAATTAATTGATTTTGCTTTTGATATTTTGATAGTTTCTGCAACCCCTTTTGGTTCTAATATCTATCTATGACACTTAACTGAAAATAGTTTGAAAAGAGCATGGTTGAGTTTTTTATACTAACAGGTGTGCATTGTGCTCACTTTAATTTTCTTGCACTGTATTTGATATGTTACCCCAAGTTTTTAATGGCTTGACCCTTTTTTAAAAAGCTTTTATCTATTTATTTGACAGAGAAAGAAACAGTGAGAGAGCGAGCACAAGCAGGGGGAACAGGAGAGGGAGAAACAGGTTTCCAGCTGAGCAGGGAGCCCGATGCCGGGCTCGATCCCAAGACCCTGGGATCATGACCTGAGCCGAAGGCAGCTGCTTAACTGATTGAACCACCCAGGAGCCCCTACATGATGGAATATTGAAAGAAGAAAAATCCATGTGTCTTTTAAGTAACCTTTAAGCTTCAATATATGTAAATTTATTGGGTAGTCATTTCAGTATTAATTTTTGTGAAAGGACATTTTCAAAGATGAAATGTGAAGTTCTATTTCAGATCAGCTTTGACAAATGAACATTTGTCATCAGTTTTGATGATAGAGAATACTACCTTGAATCCCAATGAATAAAACATTATTCCCTCAAAATAATTACTTTCTTTTCATTAGTATACCTGTATTATAAGAAACCTGTGTTCAATTATTATTAAAGTTTGAATTCTGTCAGTAAAAATTTTGTGAAAATTTGTCTTTTCTCTTGTTGTAAGAGTGCCTACATAATATCCTTGATTTTGTCTCTCATTCTACAAAACCTAAAATATTTACTATCTGAACATTTATAGGAAAAAGCATTCTGACCTCTGCTTTAAGGAAATCATTATGGTTCTAGGAGGGAGAATGGATGGGAGGGAGGTGAGGGGTCAGGTTAAGATGCTATCACGGCAGTCCAGGAGAGAGAGGATGGCTTTCAAAAATGAGCAGGAGGGTCAGAGTGGTCCACTGCCTAAAAAAGGAGTGCGGAATCTTTTCCATGTTTCCTTGGCAAGAGTGGGGGTGGGATGAGAGTCATATTCCCCTGATCAAAAAAAGGGATTTTAAAACAACTACTAATAAAAATTGGGCGTTAATAATAGACAACACATATTAAATTATTCTTTTTATCAGGTATTATTATAAGAATATGACATATATTAACTTATTCAATCTTTGTAATAACCCTATGTGGTAGGAACTATTTTATCTCCATTTTGTAGATGAGGTGTCTGAGGTACAGAGAAGTTGAAAACTTGCCGGGTGTGATAGGGGCAATAAATAGAGGCACTGGGATTTGAACTCAAGCAGTCTGGTACAAGTACTTAATCTCTCAGTCATTACTATACTCCCTCCTCCATAAACAAGGGAGGCAGCTAGCTCAAGTTCTAGATGGCTATCTGTTGAGGCATACTTTTGTTGTTCTGGCCCCCGTACCTAGCAGAACAGGGAGAGAGGAGGAGGGAAGAGATGGTAGAGAGGATAGAGAAAAGAAGTGTGTGAAGCATTTTCAATGCTTGGTGTGACAGGGATGGGGAATTAGGTAGACTCTGTGGAAAAAAGTTGGGCTGTAGCTATCTTCTGAGTACCTAATGGAAGAGATGCCTGCTGAGGTAGAGATCCAGAAAGCAAGAGGTGAAAAGAGAGAACTGGGGAGGTTATGCTGGAGAGTGTCTTTTATATCAGCAAATAGCACACAGCAGAGACTACTCTACATTCTCCTGAAGATCCCACACATGTGCCCTTGGTGGGGGGGCAGCCCTGGGACACCTGCCACACAGAGGACAGTGATGAGTAAGAGAGGTGTTTAGTAACAAGGCATTTTTTGTTTGTTTTTTTTAAGAGAGGGAGGAGGGGAAGGGCAGAGGAAGAGGGAGAGAGAATCTTAAGCAAGCTCCATGCCCCCAACGAGAGCCCTATGTGGGACTTGATCTCACAATCCTGAGATCATGACCTGAGATGAAATCAAGAGTCAGATGCTTAACTGACTGAGCCACCCAGGTGCCCCAACAAGAGGTATTTTTTAAAAGGGGTCTCCTTCTTTTCCTGGACATATTTCCTACTCCAGCCCACCTCCAACAGTGAGAAAGATGTAATGGAAGCAAGACTGGGTTGTTGGGGGCAGTTGGGGCTGCAACCTGGTGGTGTGGGGGGAGCAGAGACAGAATGAGGGCAAGAGAAGATAAGAAAGATAAGACCAACCTCCTTCCCATTTTAGTTCCTTTACATTGTCGCTGAGCCTGCTCAAGCTGAGAGAGAGTCCAAATTTCTTTCCCACAAAGGCATCACGTACTCAGAGAATGAGAATCAATTTTACTATGGAATAATGCCAGTAAATAGTTCTGGTTATACACGCTGCTGCAAAAGCGTTTCATAAAACAAGTTGGGGCAGAACATTTTTTATGGTAGTATTGA
>NW_023270447.1:11439171-11559143 GCF_011800145.1 Mirounga leonina
TTGGGGCAGAACATTTTTTATGGTAGTATTGACTATACGTCAAGTTACATAAATTCTCTTTGCAAATAAATTTACCATGATTTTGAAAAGTTTTCAATGAAAACTGGTGGCTCTACTCACTGTATACAATGTCGTTTCCCACCTCTACCCTCATTTCAACCTGTGATGACCCCAAAGTAATGTAGACAAAGGTCAAGTGAAGTGAAACAGCTTAACTTGTGCTAAAGAGCTGTTCACCCTAGAATCTGGGAGAACTGGGTCTGGGTAAGACTCGAAGAATTATTGCCATTATTGCTATGCCACTGAATTTATTTGCCGAAGAAATAACATCATCAATAAAACTGGGAAAATTGGAGGTATCCTCTTAGTATCCAAAAAACCAAACTTACTCATCCTCAAATTTCATCCATTCAAGCAATGTAAAAATACTGTAAAGACTACATTCATTCATTTATTCAACAACATTTTATTAAATGTTTATTATGTACCAGGCTCTGTTTTAGACATTGGGGTTTCAGTAGTGAAAAATTTAAACAAAATTATTTTATCTCATAGAGTTAGTATTTAGTGTATATGGGTGTGGGTGGTTGGGGATAAGGAGACAGAGAAGAGATAGACAATAAATAAAATATGTAAATAAATCATATAATATGCCAGAAGATGATATGTATTAGGGGGAAAAAGAAAGCAAAGTTGGGAGATGAAGACTATATAAAGAAGTGGTTTGAAATTTCAAATAAGGTTTTTCCAGGTAATACATATATATAGCAAGATTACTTTGCACATAGCAAAACATCACACAAAATCTACTTGTTTTCATTGGTTGGGAGAATCACAATATAAGCACCAGTTTTTCAGGGTAAGAACATATAATGTAGTGAAGAATACACAAAGGGACAGAATAGCTTAGCTGAGCATTGTATACTCATCAAGTATCTCTGCACCCTGGTCCCTAACATCTTCCAGAGAAGCGGTAAAACTATTCCATTGCAAGTGGATGTCTTCATAGTGCTTGTAAAGGATTTAAGGAGAGGTTTATAATGGAAGACTAAGGTCAGATACATTTATCTCCATTCTGGTTTTCAAAAGCATCCAAATATCGGGGCATCCATCCATCGATCCATCCATCCATTCATCCCAAGTTATTGATTATGTATCATATCCCAGGTACATTGAATAAGTGCTGGAACAATTATAGAGGTATTCATGTTCTAGGGTGTGAAAGGAGTTAATAGGAATAATTAGGGATTATATTCTAGAGATTTAATTTGGTGCTGACTATACTATTTAAGGAAAACATCTGAAAATGTCATTTGACATGAGAACAACAACAAAAATGAACCCTTGAAAAGTGGATTCCTTAAAAAGTATATAAAAGTATATACCTTCTTATACCATGTGTGCAGAAGCTCTTTAGTTTAATAGTAAAAGTGATGAGCCATACAGTTTTCTACAGAATATTTCATAGTGTGAGAAGTATTGTAAAAATAAAACTTAAATGGAAATTAAGAGGAGTTAGCAGTTGAAATAGCCTCTAAATATTATTTATAGGAAAAAGAATTCTAATTATTGATATAATAAAAGCCATGTTTGAATAGAAATAGTTTTATTTCATTTAGTGGAATTTTCAAGGTGGCCTTGACAGCTCCACGTTAATATACCATTTTCAAATTCCTGTACTTATAATCATTGTAATCTCTTTAAATATTCTAATTACAGAAATATTAAATAAATACATTCTTATATACATTCAAAAAATTCAGATAAAATATAGTTTCACTTGCCATCATTAGTTTAGTTTTCTGTACATCTGTTACATATATGTGTACAAGAATATATAGTTTGGGTAACTAGTTTGTAAAAGAAATGGCTCTATATTGTAAGTATTGATCTATAACTTGCATTTTTGCCTTATAGTTACGCCTTGGAGATCTTGTCACATTGTCTAAATATTAATATATCTTATTCTGTTCAGGAGCTGCATTGTATGACTTTCCATTATATATATATATATATCCATTATATATATATATCCATTATATATATATATATATATATTTTAGATGGGGATTTAGATTGTTTTCAATTTTCAGTGTCACAGACAATGTCACAAAGAATGTCATTGCATATGCCTTCATCCTCACACAGACAGATATTTCTTCCGGGAAGATATTAAACAGTACAACTATTGGATTGGGTGATAGGGTGGTTATATTTTAACTTGCAGTGGTACTGATGAATTATTCTCTAAAAGGACTGTGCCAATTTACACTTCTACCAATAGTGGGTGACAATATCAAATACCCCACAAACCCAACATATAATAGTATCAAACTTTAAAGTTATTTTTCTAATTTCTATGGCTTTTAGATTGATTTGTATGAGCTCTGTATCTGCCATGGGAAAGCATTTTCGTCCCATTATAAAGACTGAAAAATAAACTCTTCTCATCTGTAGCTTATCTATTCTGGATATTAATTCCTTCTCTGTTATATAGGTTGAGAATACATTTTCCCAGTCTGTAGCTTTGTTTCCTAATTTTTACATTTTTTTCAGAGTTGTGCAATCATTTAATGTTTATAAAGAATATAAAATATAAAATATTATACAGATAATATAAAAAATTTACGATCTAATGTTAAGTGAAAAAATAGGATACAAAAATATATGTCCTTTTTAAAAATTGTTTTAATTATTTTTTATTTTATTTTAATTTTTAAAAAGTTTTAATTTTAATCATCCAATGCTCATAAAGACAAGTGAACTCCTTAATCCCCATCACCTATTTCACCCATCCCCCCCCTCTGGTAACCATCAGTTTATCCTCTATGGTTAAGACTGTTTCTTGGCTTGTGTCTCTCTCCCCCTTTTTCCCTTGCTTGTTTGTTTTGTTTCTTAAGTTCCATATATGAATGAATTCATATGGTATTTGTCTTTCTCTAACTCACTTGCTTTATTTTAAATTTTAAATTTTGGTGTAGTTAAAAGTAGGAACTTTTTCTTTATGGATTCTGTGTTTTGTATATTGTTAAAAACGTCTTTTATCCCGAAGTTATAAACATGGATTCCTATTTTTTTACAGTGTGTTTGAGGCTTTTTTACCTTCATATCTTTAATCCAAATGGGTTTATTTTTTGCAAATGGTATAAAATATTTGACTTAATTTTTCTCTCTCAATTTATTGAGAAAAAATTCAGTACATGACTATCCACTCCCTGGAGTTACTTTATTGTCACTATCAATTATTGCACAATTATCTATACATGGGTCTATTTCTGAACTCTATTCTGTTACAATTCATTTGTCTCTTCCTGAATCAATACCATAATGTTTTATTTTCTACTTCCTTTTGACTTTACAGTGCCTGCCACTTGCATGTTAATATTAGCAAACTAAATATCATGTTTCTCAGAAAGGATCCTGGCACAGAGTAGGAGTTAAATTGACATTTATTGAATTTTTTCTTTAAACTCTGGGTTGCTTTTGGCAGACTGAAAAAGTAATGTATTTGATGGTAAGAGAAATTGGCTATTTTACTCTTTTTTTCCTGCATCCCATCTTAAAAATTTGGGATTGAAGTAAACCCATTTTGTGAATATCCTCCTAGGGGAGATGCTAGCGGGTCATAACTTCTGCATTTATAAACAGCTGTGTTTACAGAAGGATATACTGATCTGGAACCTCCAGTAGCATTTTTTGGTTAAGGGTTTAAAGAAACCCCAGTTCTTCCTTTTGATTGTTGTCACATACCTTTAAAGAAAACATGATTTAGACATGTTCACTAACTGAGAAAAATGTATTCCACAAGCATTGCTTTCAAATGTTTTATCAATGATTTTAAAATTTAAGTAAATATCAACAAAAGAGCAGAATACACAGCATGAAGTAATCAAAATTAAAATAATTTTAAACTTTTGCTAAAAAAGTTGATTATATTAATAAGAATATTGTGAAAAGATGTCCTGAATATGGTAGAAAAAAAAAATCTATAGAGAGTAGGGGCTGAATCAAAATAACTCTAGAGATCATTACCCTGTTAGGCAATTAAGTCATTTCTCATTGCTGGGAGAAAGGTAATTTTATTTTTATTTTTTATTAACTGAATCTCTCTACAAAGCCATTTGGATTTAGGTCAGGATAAAAGCAATATACTTTTAAGTGTTTCTAAAAAGCACATTAGAATAACTTACTGCCTAAGTGAACTAATTAACACATAATAACATTTCCCCTCTTGAATTCTTATAAACTTTTCCTTTTATTAGTCATCATAGCACTGTTTTGCCTTTATGTTCCATATCCTTTTTGAATGATTGTGGTAAAGAAATAAATTTGATATGCTTGATATTGTTACCGTGAGAAACAATGGCTACAAGTAAATACATCATTGGTCATTGTAATTCATCGGACATTATAGACAGTAGGAGTTAGATTATGAGTAGGTTGAGAAAGGCCAGGGTCCCTGTGGGCTGAGGCTTAGGAAAAAGAAAAGCAGGACTTAATCTTTCTGCTACTAAAGTCTTTTGCTAAAGTCTAGGTTATTGATTCTTAATCATGTTCTAGATCTAACTAGAAGGAACACATTGTAAGCATTTGGAAATCCAAATGTGAATATGTATGGTATTGATAAGCCATATTTTCTTTGGTCCTGCTTAGTCTCACTCCTATTCTGTAAGATGTCAGCCAGCTATTGCTGGATTTTTTTTAAAAAATAGGAAGACTTTTAGCTGGAATTTAATTCCTAGTAATAAAAATTACTTTTTGAAACTCAAATAGTTTCAAAATATGTTCATACATTAAATTGATCCTATTTAGTGTTTAGGGGTAGAGTGAAACCTATTTTATTTGCATATGCTGATGTACACTACTGCCATTTATTTTGTTAAGCTTTTATTTAAATTCCAGTTAGTTAACATACGGTGTAATATTAGCTTCAGGTGTACAGTTTAGTGGTTCAACACCTTACATACAACACCCAGTGCTCATCACAACGAGTGCACTCCTTAATCTCCATCACTTGTTTAACCCATCCCCCTCAACCTACCTCCCCTCTGGTAATCATCAATTCGTTGTCTATAGTTAAGAGTCTGTTTCTTGGTTTTCCTTTTTTTCCCCCATGAACATTTTGTTTCTTACATTCTACATATGAGTGAAATCATATGGTATTTGTCTTTGTCTGACTGACTTATTTTGCTTAGCATAATACACTCCAGTTCCATCCATGTCACTGCAAATGGCAAGATTTCATTCTTTTTTATAAGCTGAGTAATATTCCATTGTATATAAATACCATATCTTCTTTATCCATTCATCAGTTGATAAGAAATTAGGCTCTTTCCATAATTTGGCTATTGTAGATAATGCTGATATAAACATTGGGGTTATGCTACTATCATTTAAATCATTTTAACCCCATAGTGCTCTAATAACCCCATTGTTATTAGATATTATTGAAGCTTTTAGAAATTCATCATCAGAGTTTATCTTAAATATTGATTAAAGGTAGGATATGACACGGATATACCTTCTTAGTCCTAGTTACAAATGCTTTTTCTTATCTGAATTTTTATATAGATATGATAAAATTAATGACTCATCAAAATGTTTCCAAGAAATTAAAGCTAAGAAAATATTTTTAGACTTGTCACATTAACTTATTAGGGAATCAAGCATATTATCCAATAACTGGAACTAGATAGAGTCCAGTACAGAAGGGGATAGTGGGTAAATAATCTCTTTCAACTTCTAGTTAATTGTTGGTGTGAGAAATCCCTTGAGCTTCTTTATCTAGTGGCTCAGACTCATACTGAAATTTCAGTTATAGCCTAAATAACTTCCTAACACTGTTATAAAGAGAAATGTAAAAAAAAAGAACGATAAATATCTGTACATTTATTTTTTTTTATTTTTTAAAAGATTTTATTTATTTATTCATGAGAGACAGAGAGAGAGAGAGAGAGGCAGAGGGAGAAGCAGGCTCCCAAGGAGCAGGGAGCCCAATGCGGGACTCGATCCCAGGACCCTGAGATCATGACCTGAGCCAAAGGCAGACGCTTAACCATCTGAGCCACCCAGGTGCCCAAAAGTCTGTACATTTATTATTGGGAATTCCTACTTCAGTGACCAATTTATTAGAAATAATACCATCACAGTACTTGATGCCTTTAGCCACTTAATAATATGGTCCTTTTGGAGATAGCTTATACTTGTTGATTGTGCTTAATGTAACCACATTTCTTCATTTCAAATGAACAATTGATTATGAAATGTAGTTCTTTATAAATAAGTCTAAGTATCTGTAAGAATAAATTCAAAGTATAGTGTAAAGACTTTCTTCCACGAACACATTCACTCAAGTATTTGAGTTCAAGTATTTTTGGTATTCACTTACCCATCGGAGAAATCCACATTTTCAAAGAAAATAAATACTTCTCTATGGGCATTTCAGAGTACAGGGTAAAAGGGTTTGAGTTCAGTAACAAACGTGGGCTGCTGTTTATGCACTAACTGGATAACTGAATGAGCAGTACTGGGGGCAAATTCTTAAATACAAAAAAAGTTTAACTTTGGAAAGTGCCCGATAAATGCACAACTTTAGATGGGGCTAAGCAGGTTGGCCACTGCAATCTTGGGGTAATTGAGTTGATTTAGACTCATTCCTAGAACTCATTCATCAGAAAGAACACAAATCCCAGTGCACGCCAAAAAGACGTCCTTTGTGGTAAGTTATGAGTTTATAACTGTAGTTTACCAATCAGTCACTTGTGAAATTTGCTTTGCATCCATTCCATGAATCCTGGTCACTTTTGAATGAGTTGATTAAGTCAAGTTTCTGAGCTTTCAAATGAAAGGCTCTTTCCTGGACTGTGCTGTTCAGTGGTGAGGCCTTTCCTGAATGGTAAACCATCTGTTTACTGAATGCATCCTCTCTAAACCTGAAGTGAGATACTATTCATTTATTCATCTGTTGAGCATCTTTCAGCAAATGCTGTTCTAACCACAGAGGATATAGCAATGAACAAAATCAACAAAGTCCTTGTGTTTATGGAACTTATTCTAAAGTGATAATATGTGAAATAATGGATGTAAAAATCCTTGAAAATCTTTTAGTTTAGTCCCCTCATTTCAATAATGAGAAAATGAATGCAATTAGTTAATAGTATAGCTGAGACTTAAAGCTCAGGTTTTCTCACTGGCTGTCAAGGAAAGGAGGAAGATGATAAAAGAACCACAGTGGGGTTTCCATTGACTGCTGAGTAGTTCTGGTAAGGAGAAATGAGGGTCATTGTGGCTTAAATAACAAAATAACAATTTAGTCATAAGAAAAGGAGGGCTCAAAATAGAGACTCAACTAATTCAGTTATTGTGATACTGAGAAAATTAATCTCATGATTATTTGACTTAAGAAACAATGCCATAAATCATGTGTCCACGGGACTATAAACCTAACACAATTTCTTCTGTGTTTTCCTACCAGCCCCTGGCAAAGTAGCAAAAAGCATAACTTTGA
Organism: Mirounga leonina; assembly: GCF_011800145.1. Classification (NCBI taxonomy): domain Eukaryota; kingdom Metazoa; phylum Chordata; class Mammalia; order Carnivora; family Phocidae; genus Mirounga; species Mirounga leonina. The sequence goes on from NW_023270447.1 coordinate 11,446,679, forward strand.
AGTTCAGGTCACTGGATTTGTCTGCTTCTATCTACTGCTTAATTCCAGAGTGACTTTGGCCAAGACGACCAACCTGTCTGAGCCTCTATTTACTCTCCCATAAAAAGTGGCAAATATTTACTTCTAGGGAAATTTAGTGCTTTTAGAATGGGTTCAAACTTAAGCAACCATCAACTTAATATAGATTGCTATATGCATAAGATGTTATACATAAACCTAATGGTAACCACAAATCAAAAATCAGTAATATATATGCAAAAAATAAAGGAAAGGAATCCAAGAATATCGCTAAAGAAAACCAGCAAATCATGAGAAGAAAGGAACAGGAAAGAACTACAAAAACAACTACAAAAAAGTAACAAAATGGCAATAAGTACATACCTATCAATAATTACTTTGAATGTAAATGGACTAAATGTTCCAATCAAAAGACATAGGGTGATGGAATGGATGAAACAGCAAGACCCATCTATATGCTGCCCATAAGAGCCTCATTTCAGACCTAAAGACACATGCAGATTGAAAGTGAAAGTATGAAAAAGCATTTATAATGCAAATGGAAGTGAAAAGAAAGCTGGGGTAGCAATACTTGTATTAGAGAAAATATACTTTAAAAAAAGAAACAAAGAAGGACACTACATAATCACGAAGGGAACAATCCAGTATGTAAATATTTACGCAGCCAACATGGGATCACCCAAATACATAAAGCAGCTAATAAACATAAAGGAAGTAATCAATATTAATACAAAAGTAGGAAACTTTAACACCACACTTACATCAATGGATAGATCATCCAAGCAGAAAATCAACAAGGAAACAGAGGCTTTGAAGGCCACATTGGACCAGATGGATCTAACAGATATATTCAGAACATTCCACCCTAAAACAAAGGAATACACATTTTTTTCAAGTGCACATGGAACATTTTCCAGAATAGATCACATTAGGCCACAAAACAAATCTCAACAAATCAAAAAGACTGAAGTCATACTGTGCATCTTTTCTAACCACAACACTATAAAAGTAGAAATCAACCACAAGAAAAAATCTAGAAAGAACACCAAATACATGGAGGTTAAATAAAATGCTATTAAAAAATGAATGGGCTAACCAAGAAATCAGAGGAAATAAAAAAATCCATGGAGATAAATGAAAATGAAAACACAATAGTCCAAAATCTTTGGGATGCAGCAAAATCTATTCTAAGATAGCAGTTTATAGTAATACAGATCTACCTCAAGAAGCAAGAAAAATTCAAATAAACAACCTAAGGAAGCCAGAAAAAGAAGAACAAATAACGCAAAACCAGTAGAAGGAAGGAAATAATAAAGATTAGAACAGAAATAAATGAAATAGAAACTAAAAAAAAAAAAAAAGCAATACAACAGATCAATGAAACCAGGAGGTGGTTCTTTGAAAGGATCAACAAAATTGATAAACCTTTAACCAGACTTATTAAAAAAAGAGGGAGAACTCAAACAAAATCATAAATGAAAGAGGAGAAAGAACAACTAACACTACAGAATATAAAGGATTATAAGAGAATATATAACCAAAGCCATCTTGAAAAAGAATGACAAAACTGGAGGTATCATAATTCCAGATTTCAAGATATACTACAAAGATATAGTAATCAAAACAGTATAGTATGAGTACAAAATAGACACAAAGATCAATAGAACAGCATAAAGACCCCAGAAATAAACCCATAATTATATGGTCAATTAATCCATGACAAAGAAGGAAAGAATATCCAATAGGGAACATGACAGTCTCTTCAATAACTGGTGTTGGGAAAACTGGACAGCAGCATGCAAAAGAATGAAACTGGACCATTTTCTTACAGCATACACAAAAATAAATACAAAATGGATTCACAATCTAAATATGACACTTGAAACCATAAAAATCCTAGAAGAGAGAACAGGCAGTAATTTCTCTGACACTGGCCATAGCAACATTTTTCTAGGTATGTCTCCTGAGGCAAAGGAAGCAAAAGCAAAAATAACTAAAAATAAACTACATCAAAGTAAAGCTTCTGCACAGCAAAGGAAATAATCAACAAAACAAGGAGACAACCTAATGATTAGGAGAAAATATTTGCAAATGATTTATCTGATAAGGGGTTAGTATCCAAAATACATAAAGAAATTTACACAACACAACACAAAAAGCCAAATAATTCAATTAAGAGATGGGTAGAAGACATGAACAGATATTTCTCCAAAGAAGACATACAGATGGCCAACAGATACATGAAAAGATGCTCAACATCACCCATCATCGGGGAAATGCAAATAAAAACCAAAATAAGATATCACCTCACACCTGTCAGAATGTCTAAAATCAAAAATACTAGAAACAACAAGGGTTGGCAAGAATGTGGAGAAAAAGCAACCCTCATGCAATCTTGGTGGGAATGCAAACTGGTGCAGCCACTGTGGAAAACAGTACAGAGGTTACTCAAAAAATTAAAAATCGAATACCATATGATCCAGTGATTCCACTACTGGATATTTATCCAGAGAATGTGAAAATACTAATTCAAAAAGATATATGCACCCTATTTTATTGCCGCATTATTTACAATAGCCAAACTATGGAAGCAGCCCATGACCATAGATAGATGAATGGATAAAGGAGATGTGATATGTGTGTGTGTGTGTGTGTGTGTATCGGAATATTACTCAGCCTTAAAAAAGGTGAAATATTGCCATTTACAATGACATGGAAGGATCTAGAGGGTAAAAGGTTAAGTGGAATAAATCAGTCAGAGAAAGACAAATTGGCAGAGAAAGACATATGATTTCACTTATATGTGGAATTTAAGAAACACAACAAACAAAGAATAAAAGGGACAAACAGAAAACCAGACTCTTAATTATTGAGAACAAACTTATGGTTACCGAGGGGAGGTGGATGGGAGGATGGGTGAAATAGGTGAAGCAGATTAATAGTCTACTTATCATGATGAGCACTGAGTAATGTGTAGAATTCTTGAATCACTATATTGTATACCTGAAACTAATGTAACACTGTATGTTAATTATACAGGAATTAAAAAAAATAAATGGAAAAAGGGGATGGGCAAAAAAAAAAGTGGTGAATATTTCCTTCCTTAAGAACTTACTGAGATCGATGATGTGCATAAAAACACATTGTAAACTAGGAAGTGTATATTAAACTAGTATAGGAAGTGTATATTAAACTAGTTAAGCAAATATTAGGCATTCATTATGCTTAAGTATCTATAAAGTCCATGCAGAAGTTCCTTTAGTTCAAAGCATCCTCTGATCTATACTAGCATTTTACTTGTTTCTTAGTAGATTCCTACCAAAGGCTTCCCTGTAATTATTTTACAATTTGGCAACCTCTGGTTACCATTATGGGGTCAGAGAAGTTTGTCTCCATTCTCCCTCAAGTCCTTTGCCAGGTAATTTTTCCTTTTCAGATCTTATAAGATGGATATAGAACTCAGGACAGAGGATTTTCTGTTAAAATTCTTATAAGGATGTCATGAGAAATGTGCAGCTTTTTTAAAAAAGTGCTTCAGATATGGAAGGATAGACAATTATCCTTTATTTTAAATTCTCTCATTTGTACAGATGAAAATTTCTCAAGCAGCTATATTTAATAAGTGCACAGTAATTTAAGATTGTCTCATTCCTCCAACCTGATGAGGATTGGAAACAGATTTGCTTTATTTTGTTTGCTTGTTTGTGAACCTCTTACCTGGTAGAGTTTCCGTATTTTCTTTGGATTGTAATTTGTGTTGTTTTTGATTGTCCTGTGGTTTTTACAAATTATTATTATTACTGGAACTTTCTGATGCAAGCAGTTTCTAATTTTCCCTTATATATAATTTATCTCAGTGCTCTCAGAGGCTTACACAATACGCAGACCCAAATTAAGCAATAGCTCAAAATGAAGTAAAATCAGATATAATTTTAGATATTAAATTTATAGACAAAGTTTGCTTTTAAGTTCTGCTTTCATGCAATCTAAGAGTAGTTTATTCAAAAACTCTTCTACAACATGAATGTTTACTAATCTCAAGTACATGATAGTTATACTTAAAAAACAGTGAGAATTGTTGGTTCACATTTCTCCATTCCCTTCTCTGTTACTCTGATCCTTCAAACCTGCATAATTTGGACTCAGAGTGTTTTGAAGGAAATATGAGTTTTGAAAAGTCAGTTTCTTGGGCCAGGGCTCATGTCTTTGTATTAGGTATATTCCAGGTACATAGCTGCTCAGTAAATTCTTGATGCTCTTAAGTAAGTAGAAAAAAATGGGAAAATACTTTGGCAATTGCGGGTAGGAGAGCATACCAGAGATAAAAGTAATGCACAGTCTGAAAGTAAATCTTAAAAAGCAGAGATGTATGAGTCATGTGAAGAGGTTCAAAATAGAACTTAGAATGAGTCAAAGTAGAGATTTTTAATCAACGTTGTATTCCATAGGGAAATTGGGATCTGAAATACATGCTCAGCAAAGCTAGTTGGGTCCGCAGGTTGGCAGAAGCAGATTCCAGGGTTCCCAAGCAGAGCTAGAAGACCTCTCTTTTAGAGAAGCCTGGGAACATCTTGAGAGAAAGGAGTGGTCAGGGGGCTCTAACTATAAAGACAGTGGGTGATTGAGAAGGCAGTATTGTAATAGAAATAAATAATGCAGAGCAGGAAGAAACATGATGGCCAGTTGTACGTGTCAGAGTGAAGGGTGGAGACTGACATTGTAGCCTCTCTTCTGTATTTTCTAGTTGGACATCTAAAAGGTCAAAGGCATATGTATTGTAAGATGGATTCTGATGGTCAAGATGAGAAAGCTGTTCTGTAGGGGAACACTACCAGAGGAGGGTGGAGAGAACCAAGACTATGATTGGAATACAAATTATGGAACTGAAGTTTAGCCTTAGGACAGACACAAATAGGATAAGGCATATAAAGGCTATTCAAAAAGGTGTTCCAAGTTTTCCAAGACTTCTAAGCCTTATTGGAGACAAATAGTTTAACATTAGATAAAACCTCAAAGGACATATGTTTTTAAAGAGCATTCCCATAGTAAATGATATACTTTTGGACCAGTGAGAATACTGTTGTTTTCATTGAGAATGTAATATTTCCATATGCTGAAACACTCAGAGGTAGAGCATTGGACCATGTACAGAGAAGAGTACGTCTACCTTCAAAAGAAGTACTAGCAAAAAGAAATTACTGAAAGGCCAATCTTATTGGCATATGCACAGACCAAGGAGCAGGGCATAGCCCGTCGAAAAGTGAATTGGAAAGAAAGCAAATGGGAGCCTTTGATCTACCTAGAAGTTAACAACATTGCAAATATGGCATCAGAGATAATATTTACATAACTAGAGCACTAGGGAAATAATCTAATTTACAGTAGTGACATGTCTTATGATTCCTAGTTCCGAGAACTACTCATTTCCTCACAGATATTAAGGTCTGCTTTTCAGCATCAACCACAATTCATTCTTTTAGTTATTGTTTTTCTGATAATTTATTCAAATGAAATACCATTTGTGTGGAAATAAATGGAATAAGTTCTGCTATAGTGATCTACCTCCTGTCTGAACAGATCAAGAAATGGATGGCATTGTTAATATTTGGTTCTTGATACTATGTTTTCTTTCCCACACTTATAACAACTATATATTTTAAAAGCCTTGTTTGTTGTAGGCCTTCCAAATATTATTGTTTGAAGAAATGGCTGGGTTTCTTTGGCACCAGAAATATATATTTAAGCATAAACTACTGGACATCAGAAATAATATCTTTATGATGTAACTGAATCTCATTTCTGTTATAATGGAAGATTTTTTGATTAGTACAAGGTATAATTACTTCACTTATAAAGCATCTGATAAGGTCAACTTGTGCTTTTAAATACAAAGGAGATGAAATGTCTAACAGACATTAAATGTCTGGCATGCATTTCATTACACAATCTCTCCTGCAATGAATGCAAAATTCATCCATCAATAGAACATTGCATTGAATACAGTAAATGGAGTAACTTTCTTGTTAGGCGATTACCATCATTCTCTGAAGAAACCTCAAAAGAGGTGATTTATGTGAATCTGAACTGTTAGGAGTAATTTATATTTGTCCATGGTAACACACTGTCAGGAATATGCAACTTACATTTGCTATATTAAAAGGGAACAGGCAAATACAACTTATTGATTTGTGTCACGAAACTACCCAGAAAGTATAATGCTAATTATAGTTACAATCAAATTCCAGAAGAAAAGGAAAACTTGAAAAGTAGTCAGATGATATTAGTATTTCATTTCAAATATTCTTGTCTGGGAAAAGATGTTTTTGAGTATAATCATTTTTTATTTTTCTGTGCCTTTACGTGCGAGACACCTACAGGTGGCCTAATTCTGATTAAAATGAAAAAGGTCCCTTCATTGAATGCACAATCATCTTGTATGTAAAAAGCATTTAGGCATGAGACCAAATGTGGTATAAAATTATAATATTTTCGAAAGCAGAGCAAAATTGCATAAGCCTCAATCAAACTATGGACTTTCTTTGCTGACTACAAGTAATTAAGGTGGTAAGGATTGATTGATTGATCCAACAACACTGAATTTTACTGAGTGGGCCTGGTGACCCAGAGATGAATAAGGTGGATCCACAGAATTTAAGGAGCTCATAATCCAGTGGGGATTCTATCATGTGAAGTTGAAGTTAATAAATTTTATTTAAAAAAATGTTAATATGTTACTTATTTTGTAGACTTACAGTCCCCACTCTATCTCTAAATATTAATGTATTAACTGGGGAAGATATGAACAGATTCATACACATTTATTGTCTTTCCCAAGGGTGTGGTTCATATTTAGATTATTCCCTAAAGTGTGCAAAACTGTATTTATAAGATTTATGAGATATGTGGGTAGAAAATGAAAGCATGTATTAGCATGCCTTTAAATATACATATAAAAAACTGAAAAGCCAATAGAACTCATACAATAATGCAGTTAGGGGGTGAAATGCTAGATAAATATGCTAGCGGTATAGAATTAATAACAATTAGCAAATAGAAAAATAACAGAAAAAATATTCCACATACAATAGTACAAAATTCTAGAATTGTTCTTTTTTTTTTTTTTTTAAATTTTATTTATTTATTTGAGAGAGAGAGAATAAAAGAGAGCATGAGATGGGGGAGGGTCAGAGGGAGAAGCAGACTCCTTGCTGAGCAGGAAGCCCAATGAGGGACTCGATCCTGGGACTCCAGGATCATGACCTGAGCCGAAGGCAGTCGCTTAACCAACTGAGCCACCCAGGCACCCCTAGAATTTTTCTGAGTAGGGGATAAAATGTGGCTTTACTGTTGAACATAAAACTGAGCAGAGTAAATGTAGATAGTTCGTATGTTTCTAAATGGGAAGACTAAATGTTATATAGATGTACATTTTTCCTGAATTAAATAATAAACTAAATGGAAACAGTAATGGGGATTTTATAGAACTTCAAGCTGATTCTAAAGTTCATACAGAAGAGTAAATAAGCAGAATGCTAACGTACATTTGAAATATACTACTATATATTAAAACATGCTAGTTAGCAGAATCAGCGTGGGAATTAAAAAATAAATGAAGGGATCATAATACAGGGTCCATGTATAAAATAGATCCATATATATTTGAAATTTAATATATGATAAATAGAGCACTTAAAATCATCAGGGAAATGATAACTACTGATAATCCAACTGACATTCTATAAAAAGTAGAATCTTACCTTAGATTAAACACAAAAATAAATTCCAGATAGATTAATAACATAATATACTTTTAAGACTAAGAATAAAAAAGAAATACAAGGGAATGTTTTTATAATCTTGCAGTAGGGAAAGGCTTCCTAAGTGAGGCACAGATTCAGAATCCACAGAAGAAACTGACATATTTAAAATTTTTTTTGAAAACTAACATTTTTTTAATTTAAATTCAATTAGCCAACATATAGTACATCATTAGGAAAACTAACATATTTGGCGACATAAATTAAAATACCTGTGTGGCAAATGAAACCATAATATAAAGAACATTAAAAGATTAAAAAATAGATTAGAAGTTTGTATATATATAAACTTCATATATATAACATATATACATATAAAACCAAGGGATAATATCCATAGATATAGATATCTGTAAGAATTTCTTCAAAATCATGTTGAAGAGTTATATAAGATTCCAATGAAAGGAATGCAGTCTGGAGAGTTTGTATGTAGTTAATAAATGTTATTTAAAAGATATCCTGAATTTTTCAATGGAGGCTAAAGAAAAATATATCCCAACTGTACATTTTTATTTTTAAATATTTGAGTATTCTGTCTTTTCACCATGTGCTTGCCAGCATTTGTCTAACTGAACTTTCAATTTTAGTCATCTATTTTTACACCCTGACAAGTATAAGATACCTGTTTTCCTAAATCTTGATTTATATGTTATTATTCTAGCAATTCTCCTTATTGCAGAAGGGTATTCAAAAATTGAACTTTCATAAGCCTGCTATTATAAAATATCTATTTATAGGTAGGCAACTGGCAGAGTTACCATAGAAACTGAAATAGCAATCAATTCAGAAACCATGTGAGTGTAAGTAAAGATGTGAGTATTATGAATAGAAAGCAATAAAACACAAAATCTCTGGTAATTATTAGGAAAAAAATGCAAAATAGGATACGTTTTGAAAGATGATAGCAGAAGGAAAAACAATTTACAATGATGTTTCATCCACTAGTATAAATCTGTGCAACTGTAATGAAGCTAGGCATGTTCTCATTTTAAGATGCTGTCAAGAAATCAGTTATTTTAAGAAAATTGGGTAAATATAAAACTCGTGTACTTTGAGAAGCCCGTACCTTAAGGCAAATAACTAGTATTTATACTAATAAATTTAATATTATAATATTTATAATATTAAACCTACTTCAAATGCAATGTCCAAATCTTTTTGATTTGGCAGATAGACATCTTGACCCAGATCCACATCTTCTACAGCTAGCACTGCACAAACTTTGTATACTGCTGGGTGAAATTGCAGAAGAGGTTAGGAATCATATTATATAACCATCAAGGTGGGAAAATCTTTTGACAATTAATTGCCTATGGCACATTTGGTGCACTAATGCAATCATTCCTGAACTCATGACTGTGGCTCACTGAGAATATTGCAATAAGAATTGCAGCGAATTCTGGTGGGAATGGAATTCAGTTTTCTTTTTATCTTTTTAAAAAAATATATATTTTAATTTATAAACGGTAAAGCAAAAGAAAGCACGTGTTCCTTTCATAAATGTTTTAACGAATGGACTTTTCTCATCTGTGGGTATCCATTGCTTTAAAATGGAGGTGTATAAAAGGAATGTCAGAAAGTTAAGATCCTTGGGGTGCCTGGGTGGCTCAGTAGTTAAGCGTCTGCCTTTGGCTCAGGTCATGATCCCAGGGCCCTGGGATGGAGACCCGTGTTGGGTTCCCTGCTGAGCGGGGAGCCTGCTTCTCTCTCTCCTCCCTGCTCGTGCTCTCTCTTGCTGTTTCTGTCTCTTTCTCTCTCTCAAATAAAGAAATAAATAAAATCTTAAAAAAAAGTTAAGATCCTTTATTCATTATCAGTTATGCCCTAAATTGCAAGGCAACTTGTAATTTAAGTTCAAATAAACCAATGTGAGTGTAAGGGCTATTTTCCTAAACAACAAAAAACATTTATCATTTATGAAGGAACACAAGCTAATTCATATTTCTATGAATATTCGCCTAATTAAAGGCTTCTCCAAAGTTCGCTTACAAAAACCAGTGACTATGTGATTGTTTTCCCATATGTCTACTAAAGGAAAAAGAAAATGATTAGAGTGCAAGAAGCAGATATTAAATTAGGCCAGATATCTCCAACGGTCCAGATAGGAGGATTATGATTCAATATAGATTTGTTCGGCTTCAGAAAGCAATATATTCCATTCCCAAAGGGACATAGATCAACTGCCCACGCTCAGGGAGCTGTAAACCTTGCTACCCTGATTCAAAAAGGATTACATAGAGCAACACGGGGATTACATTGTCAATTATTAACCTTAAAAATAATTCTCTTAATGAGATATTAAACTTATTATTTGACTTTGAAAACGTCAAAGGTCTCCCATTCATTCGAACACCAAAAGAGTACATAGTAGGTGTGAGAACAAAAGGAATAGTCCAAGCCATTTTAACTAAATTTAAGGAGAAAAAGAACTGTGGTTGGCAATTGTAGGCATGAGAAATCCTGATAATGAAGATACTTTGGTGATGACTTTTATGAATCAAATTAAAAACAAAGGGAAATATTTCTTCTCTTTTTATCTGAGCTTTTAATTGAAATGAAATAGACAAGTTGTATGAACAAATTCTATGTGTACAGCCCAGTGGATTTTTACCCCATGCGAACCTTCAAATGTCAATAGCATACACAAGTCAAGGAATAGAATACTGCTGCCTTCCCACAAGCTAGCTTCATGTCCCCTACCAGTCACTCCCCACTCCACACTCCCCCACAGCTAAACATCATTCTGACTTCAACCACTGTGGAATAGTTTTGTCTGCTTTTGAAATTTATGTGAATAGAATCATCTTATTAATGCTGCTCCTTCTATTCGATATTACCTTTATGATATTCATTTATGATATTCATCCAAATTTTGCATATATTTGTACTTCTTTCTTATTTAAAGTCATGCAGTCTCTAATTACGTGGATATGTCATCATTTTTTAAATCTGTTCTACTCTTGACAGACATTTAAGTAGTGTTTATTTGTCTTTATTTACAAATAGTGCTGCCCTGAATACGATTGTACATGGTTTTTGGTCAACACATGTAAGCATTTTTGTAGGGTGTGTACCAAGGAAGGAAACTGATGAGTCATGTAGTTTCTACACCTTCAGCTTTAGCCATTATTGCCAAATGGTTCTCCAAAGTAGTTTTACCAATTTAAATTCTCACTAACAGTATGTGAGAATTCTGGTTGTTCACATCCTTGCAACATTTGGCATTTTCTGCCCTTTTCATTTAGTGATTCTGATGGGTGTGTAGTGAATTCTCATTGTTTCCAATTAACACTCTTCTAATATGTAATGAAATTGGATTTCTTTGTGTGTTTGTTAGCCACATGGAGCTCCTCATTGTGAAGGGCGTATTAAAACCGTGATTGCTTCATTAGGGAAAACTGTAATTTGGTCTACATCCTAATGACTCTACATTTTAATAAATACTCCTGGTGATGATTATTCACGTGATATATGGCAACCAATATGCACTAGGCTATATTCACCATCAGGACATGGACTGTGTTTTAGTTACCATTGAGTTTCTGGTGTCTAGCCCAGTGCCTTGTTTTGGATCATTGGCTCTGCCTTTTCTTTTTTTAAATATGAATATGTAAAACTGTAAATTTCCTTCTACGTATTGCATCAACACTACTTTAACTACATCCTGCTAGTTTGGGTATGCTGTGTTTTAATTATCATTGAATAAAGAATATTTTCTGATTTCTCTTGTGATTTCCTCTTTACTCCATCAGTTATTTAGAAATAAGTTGATTAAATTCCAGGTATTGGAGATTTTCTAGATATCTTATTGATTTTTTTAATTAAATGCAGTTATGGTATGGAAACATATGATTTCAAGTCCTTTTAAACTTATTGAGACTGGTTTTATGGCACAGCATTATCTTCTGCGTAGTGAGTGTTTTAGTGCACTTAAGAAAAATGTATATTCTTCAGTTGTGTGTGAAGTATAAATATCAGGTCAAGTTTTGATAGTTTTAATCAAAATGTCCATGTTTTTACTGATAATTTTTTTCTGCCTGTTCTATCAATTACAAAGAAAGGGATGTTAAACTCACCACCTCTGATTGTGAATTTAATTTCTCATTTTAGTCCTGTTAATTTTTGCATTATATATTTTGAAGTTCTGTTAATAGGTGCATTCACACTTAGGACTATTATATCTTCCTGATTCATTAATCTCTGGGCTGGTTAATCTAGTTGGGCTGATATCAGTATCTTTAGTTCTTTTCTCTTGACCAGTCAAATTCTCTGAAATGAATTTTTCTACAGTTGACCTGGAGATTATTAGCCTACCTGTCATCATTCTGAGACCTCAGTGGGCAAAAAGATTGGGTTTTCAAAATTCAGTATGTGACTGATAGATTTCCACTGAACTTTGAGGTTTTTATATGGATTCCTGCCCTGTTCTGTGGTGTATGTTTCAAAGGGACAGACCTCTTACCCTTTAAATAAGTCTCTGTCTCACCATTTCAAGGACATATCTTCAGTTTTCTGCAGAGGTGGGGAAGGGACAGTGAAGACGATAATCTGGAGGCTCTTGTGACTCAAACAACCTGTTGTTTTTAACCTCACCCTTATCTCCATTTTAAAGTTATCTGGTGCAGCAAATTCCGAATTGTGGGACAAGTAGTAAAGAACAAAGCAGGTAGCTTCTAAATTTCCAATGTTTTGTTACAGAGCTGATGGTTGTCAAAATTATGCAAATTAAGAGTCTGTTGGGGTCAACAGCTGTGTTACTGCTGAAATTCTAACATTATAGATTCATTCTTCTTTTGAGTATTCAGTTGTTAAATTAAAAAAAGAGTTTCTTCTCATTTCCAAAGGATTTGAATCAACAAATTAATTCTGGGGGATAATAAATTTCCCTTTTGAATGCACATCACCCTGGGAAGTACAACAGACTGACATTTCCACGAGTCATTTACATTATATTTCAAAATAATTTAATCAGACTTTTCTGGCAAACCTATGAGAAACCTGCCCATTAGGAATGGGAATGTGGACAAGTAAATACAAAATGGGAGAGTGGTTCTGCACTGGAGCCCTGGAAACTTACAGGGTGAGGACCTAGAACTGCTGGGGCCACACGAGTACTAGACTGGGGTCATGGGGAAAGGTCGAGAAGGGACAGAACACAGAGTTTTATGACAAGTTGGATGGAGAGAGAGGAAATAAGAATTCAAAGATAATCCTGAGATTTCTAGAACTTACCTGTTGTAAGTATTTTAATTCTTTTTTTTTTTTTTTAAGATTTTATTTATTTATTTGACAGAGAGATAGACAGAAGAGCACAAGCAGAGGGAGTGGCAGAGGGAGAGGGAGAAGCAGGCTCTGCACTGAGCAGGGAACCCAATGTGGGACTCGATCCCAGGACCCTGAGATCATGACCTGAGCCGAAGGCAGACACTTAACCATCTGAGCCACCCAGGCGCCCAGTATTTTAATTCTTAAACCCCTTTTCAAAAGCTATAAACAGAAGTCTTAGAGTTACATGATAATTATGGATTTTTCTAAAATGGAATATTTCCTCTGGGCCCTTAAAATATAGTGCAGAATAGCCCTTTCTTATGTTGATGATGAGAGGTTATTTGTTACCAATTTTTTTCTAAGTTGAATTATTTCATATTAATTCACCTTGTAAATTTAGAAAAGTTCTATAAGTTACTTATTACTTTATTATTTTTTTGATTCTTCATGTCCTCTGTCAAGTAGCTAGTATGTTTTAACAGATGTACTACAGTTAATGGGCGCCTGAGTGGCTCAGTTGGTTAAGCATCTGCCTTCCGCTCAGGTCATGATCCCAGGGTCCTGGGATCAAGTCCTGCATCCGGCTCCCTGCTCAGGGGGGAGCCTGCTTCTCCCTCTCCCTCTGCCTGCCACTCCCCCTGCTTGTGCTCTCTCGCAAGTAAATAAATAAAATCTAAAAAAAAAAAATAGATGTACTACAGTTAGTATTTAAGAAAAAGTAATTATTTTGTATTGCCTTAATTTTCTCATAGAATATTTATGCTTTAGCTGGCTTTTTTCCTCTTATATTCAAATAATACCAATCCAAATAAAAATATAGCTAATTTTCTGATTTAAAATATTTTTATTTCAGAGGCCAGAGAGTCCATGTTTATAACACCTACTTTACATATTTTATGTTAAACCAATAATGCTCGTGTGTATAATTATTTGTTATGTATTATGATTTGGGGGAGTATTTTTTGGTGGTTGTTGTTTTACTGGTAACGCTGTGTCCTGGGTTTACTCTCTAAAAAAATTGTCAGTATAGACGTAAGACAGGATTCAGGCTTTGGTTAATCTATTTCACTTCCTGGCTGAAGACATTCAAAAGACCAGTTTGTAAAAAATAAAGTAAAATGCCTAATGAAAAGAAAAGTTGTAAATACTTATTACTTATGGAAGGTTTTTAGGGATGACTTTGGAAAATGCAATAAAATGAGGGCAATGTGCTGCTCATAAAACACTGGTGGTGTGAGTTCTGCTTACCAGGAGGCAAAGCTCTAGCTCTAACAGGTTTTTCTGTTGTTACGTTTGTTCCTATGGAAACGGACCTCTCTTGCACTCTTCTCTCTTTTTATCACTTAAAAAGAGGTTACAGAAGCAATGGCCAGGAGGAAACATGAACTATTCATACAGTCACTACTTAGAAGTTTTGACTAACATAAAGGTGTATATTTGCTTTTATAGGCTGTGTACACAAACCCACATGCCACCTATTTATATATGTCTAACAACCTAGGACACAGGAACAGAAAGAATCTCTCTGACTTGGTAATGAGGCAACTTAATGATGATGCTCCAAGGTCTTGTAAGGCATGTGTGAAGTGGACAGAGCAAGTTTAGCTGAGCTGAACCTTTTAGTTTTGAGACAATATGAGTGCGTAGGCTCCTGCCACACACCCGGCGTCTACTGATTAACAAAAACATTAGACTAGATTAAAAGCTCAGTTTAGAGAGAGTAATCATGACCTGGTTCATCATGGATTTTGGAAGAGGCCCTTATTTTTTTCTCTAAGATATATCTGAAGGTTTCTAAAATAAGTTATAGTGTTTCTTTTATTAACAAATATTTTATTTATTTATTCGAGAGAGAGAGACAGACAGAGTGTGTGAGACAGAAATCACAAGCAGGGGTGGGGGGAAGGGTAGAGGGAGAAGCGGACTCCCTGCTGAACCGGGAACCTGACATGGGGCTGGATCCCAGGACCCTGGGATCATGACCTGAGCCGAAGGCAGACACTTAACCGACTGAGCCACCCACGCACCCAAGCTATAGTGTCTCTTAAAAAAATAATAAAAAAAAGACAGAATTAGTAGTTTGATTTACCTTTATCTTAAAAGATAAAGTAAACTCATATTAGAACAAGGCTTCTGATCAAATGTGTGTTATAAAAAAAAATCAAGGGGTGCCTGGGTGGCTCAGTCGGTTAAGCATACAACTCTTGATCTCAGTTCAGGTTTTGATCTCAGGGTGGTGAGTTCAAACCCCATGCTGGGTTCCACGCTGGGTAGGGAGCCTACTTTAAAAAAAAATGAAAGTAGGGCGCCTGGGTGGCTCAGTCGGTTAAGCGACTGCCTTCGGCTCAGGTCATGATCCCAGGGTCCTGGGATCAAGTCCCACATCGGGCTCCCTGCTCTGCGGGGAGCCTGCTTCTCCTTCTCCCCCTCCCCCTGCTGGTGTTCCCTCTCTCGCTGTGTCTCTCTCCGTCAAATAAATAAATAAAATCTTTAAAAAAAAAAATGAAAGTATATATTTTTTGCTATTGATAAGGAATTTTCGAGGCTAAATTCCCTTGATGGGATTTTGGCGAATTAAATGCGTTGTTCCACCTTCTGGATGGACAAATCTGGATGCCTCCTCCAGGCTGAATGAGTGGATATTTTTGAGCCTGATATTCACCAAAAAGGGGAAAAATTCCAAATATTTTGTGGCTCACCATCACAGACATAGCTGCAATCCCAGAGCCCTGGATTTTAAAATCAGGTCTGTCAAGAGCTAGTTAGTGAGCTTGACAAAGTTCTTTAACTTTTTGGAGTTTTTGCCTGTCATTTTTCAGATTTGAAGAGTTAGGAGGATTTAATAAAGTCATAGATGAGTTTGAGTTTCTTCAATGCTGAGGCACTGTAGTAAACACTAGAAATACAATGGCAAGTAAAACACAGTCCCTGTCCACTTGGTGAGTATGGCCTATTGCAATAGTTTCCAGATGGTTCCACATGTTAATGAGAATAATCATCACCTGAGGTATTTACTAAAAGATGGAGTTGTTAAAATGTAGATCACATTACGGCTTTCTTATGAAATGATCACTGATTTATATGAAATAATTTATAACCCTTTTGCTCAAGCACATATATATTTATTTTTTTAAAGATTTATTTATTTATTTTAGAGAGAGGGCAAGTTGGGGGAGGAGCAGTACCATCTCTGAAGATTGGGGTTCCTTCATCAAGAAACTTCTCTTCGCCAGTGAAGGGGACTGGATACCCATGTGTAAAGTTTTCATTGTTTTTAGAACTTGAATTTCTATAAACTATTTGGGTAATTTTAGGAGGACATCTTATCTGACTTGTGTTTTTAAGATGTTTACTCTGGCTGCCATGTGAAGAATGGACTATAGGGCAGCGAAAATGGAAGCCTCAAGCCTAGAGAGGAGTATCAAGAGTCCATGGTGGTCTGGACAAGGCTAAAGACAATGAGACTGGGGGAAAGAGATCATAGGATTTATTTTGAGGGAGACCTGATAGGACTTAGTTCAGAAGTGAACGGTAAGGGGAAGGAATGGATTAAGTATATAGTTTAGATTTTCTGTTTTGGCAACTGTAGTGGGGGTCAACAGTTTACTCTTCCTAAAATGGAAGAATACATTTGGGAATAGAAATCAGGAAAAGTATTTTGACAATGTTAAATTTGAGATAATTATAGATATTTAAGTAGAGCTACCAATCAAGCAGGCAGTTGTATATTTCCAGAGAGAGGCAAAGACTGGAGATAAAGAAGTCACACAGCATTGCCCAAGAATAGGACCCAATACTTCTATACTGCCGCACAGTATTTCAAATGTTTCACCTATATTTTTTCAAGATTTATTTATTTATTTATGTGAAGGGGGGTACAGAGGCAGAGGGAGAAGCAGACTCCCCGCTGAGCAGGGAGCCCGACCGAGCTGAAGGCAGACGCTTACGTGACTGAGCCACCCAGGTGCCCCTGTTTTGCCTATATTTATTCATTTAATGTCCATAACAACCCTAAACTATTATCCTTAGTATACAGGCAAGAAAACTGAGGAGCACAGTAATTGGAGCTAGAATTTGAATACTTGAGAATACTTGTCAGCCTGACCCTAAAGACATTACTCCGTAATTGTGAAAATAGTTGTGGTATCCTAAATGGTAGATTGGGTGGGAATAAGAGTCCAGTGGATATGCCAGATATAAAGAAATTGCTATAATCCCTGGACTCTGATATCTGATTTTGAATTTGAAAAATAAGCTTGAATACTGACTACAAAGAGGGCTTTCTTTCTTTCTTTCTTTTTTTAATGATAGAATAAGTAAGCACTCTTTATTGACACCTTCCTCCACTAAGATTACTGTGGAGGTGGGAACGTTTGAACAAACAACTGTTGCAAAATCATATCTATTGTGAGGAGACAGTTTGTTCCAAGAAATCTGGCTTACACAATATCAACATTTGAAAAAGATGCTTCAAATAAGAAAAAGGAGAAAAATATAAATAACACTTACTTGGCTTCAGAGTTGTGGAGGTGATTTCTGAGAACTGTAGGATTTGGGGGCACAATCAAATGGATGACCATTTCTTTCCCTTCCAAATCCTCTCATATTTTCCTTTATGTGATGAATTCTCTTACACATTTCTACAATTTTTTCACTTATAGTAAATGGAGCATACTGTACTCATTCAATTCTTATATTCATTGAGTACCTATTGTGCTAGGAGCTGCTTATATAAAAGCTTATAATTTAATGTGTAGTAAATATTCAATGCCTCATTAATCAAATTGATTAATAATACAAACTGAGTAAGTGACTACATTGGTCATGCAGAACAAAGATTTATAAATATAAATATTTCATTCATTCATTCATTCATTTCAAATGTTTACTGAGTGTCCAACCTATGCGGTGGGTGATGTGCTAAACATTAGGTATTACAAAATGAACAGGAGTTATTTTCCCTATCCTCAGTGTCCTTCTTGCATCCACCACCTGTGTGGTTTTGAGTAAATCACTTCTCACGTGTTCTACTTTTCTCATATGTGAAACGTAGGTAATTATAGTAATTATAGCTAAAAGGATGAGTGATATCTCAAGTCCCTTCCAGCCCTAAAATTAGAACAAAGGAAAAATTGAAAATAAAGGAATATTGACATTTAGTCTTGAAGGACAATGGGGAAAAAGGGGAACAAAGACTTTCCAGAGAGTTAAAAATAAACCACTCTCAGTCGCCCACCCACCTCCCCTCCCCCCCCACACAAATGAAGAACCTGACCTGTTGCAGCAAATAGCTTTGTATGGAGAAGCAGTGAAATATAAGGCTCTATAGTCCTATTGTGAAGGGTCTTGAAGCTGGTATGACAGAAAATGATCATCAACCTCTGGGAGCCATTCTCATCCTTTTTCATCTAATTAGAAAAGACACAAATTTTAAGCTGGGCCCAGGGCACCTCAGCTAGAGACTACATCCCCGGCCTTTCCTGTAGTAAGGTGATCTGGTTTGTGCCATTTGGGTAGATCACACATGACATATAAAGCTTCTATGTCTTCTTTTTATTTTTTTTTATTTTTTTATTTTTATTTTATTTTTTTAAAGATTTATTTATTTATTTGAGAGAGAGAGAATGAGAGTACACGAGAGGGGGGAGGGTCAGAGGGAGAAGCAGGCTCCTCGCTGAGCAGGGAGCCCGATGCGGGACTCGATCCCAGGACTCCAGGATCATGACCTGAGCCGAAGGCAGTCGCTTAACCAACTGAGCCACCCAGGTGCCCTATGTCTTCTTTTTAAAGACAAAGTGCGTATCTTTGACTTCCTCACCCCACTCCAACTGGAAAACTATGGAAGTTGTGTGGTAAAGATGACAAAACCACTTCTCCATATGTGGGCTGCCCATATCTGGACTGTCTCATAAGGTGGAATCAAACAGCGTGTAAACTTTTGGTAGTGGTTTTTTCCTTCAGCATAATTCCCTGGGGATTTATTCAAATAGTGCGCTATCAATAGTTCATTTATTTTTATTGCTGAGTAGTATTCCATGGTTTGTTTAACCATTCACTCATGGAAGAACATCTGGGATTGGGGCTATTAGTCATAAAACTGAGATGAATATGTAAGTACTGTATTTTGGGTGTGGACATAAGTTTTTATTTCTGTGGGAAAATGCCCCCAAATGTAGTTCCTAGGTCATATAAGGGTATATTTAGTTTTGTTTTTTTAAAGAAATTGACAAATTGTTGGGGCGCCTGGATGGCTCAGTCATTAATCATGATCCCAGGGCCCTGGGATCGAGCCCCTCATCGGGCTTCTTGCACAGCAGGAAGCCTGCTTCTCCCTCTCCCACTCCCCCTGCTTGTGTTCCCTTTCTCGCTGTGTATCTCTCTGTCAAATAAATAAAATCTTAAAAAAAAAAAGAAATTGACAAATTGTTTCCAGAGTGGTTATACCATTTTGCATTCTCACTAGCAATGGGTAAATGATCCAATTCCTCCACATTCTTGTCAGCATTTGGTATTATTACCATTTTTTATTTTAGTCATTCTTATATGTGTATAGCAATATCTCATTGCAGTTTTAATTTATATTTCCTAAATGGCTAATGATGTTGAACACCTAATCATGTTCTTATTTGCGCTCTCTATATCCTCTTTGGTAAAATGTCCCTTCATACCTTTGTTCATTTCTTATTTTACTGTTTTACTCTTTTAGTCTTAATATTTACTGTGTTATTGTTATTTTACTGTTGTTTAATATTTATTGCATTTATTGTCATTTTATTGTTGAGTTCTGAGGATTTTTTCTATATCTCAGATTTGACTTTAAAAACATGGCCAAAGGGAGAGGTCACATTGGACCTCATTAAAATGTAAAACATTTGCTCTTTGAAAGACCTTGTTAAAAGGATGAGAGGATAGACTACAGGCTGGAAGAAATATTTGCAAACCACATATCTAACCAAGGACTAGTAGCTCGTCCTAGTCCTAGGTCCTGAAGATTTCCTCCTGTATTTTTTTTATCAGAAGTTTTATAGTTTTATATTTACATTTAAGTCTTTAACCCATTTTGAGTAAGTTTTTTAAAATACTTCTTTTTATGCCTCTGGAAATATCTGTCATTATTTAAATTAGATGTAGAATGGGAAAGATTGAGCTGGGAGTGGAGTGAATTAGATTTTCCTAGTACACAAAGATGATGTACCTTTTCTCAGAAGGACATCTCAGGTTGGAAGGTATAAACCATAACATGGGGGGAAGAAAGAGTTTCTAGTATAGAGAATATCTATCTTTTTTTCTAAAAGGCGGTACCTGGTTACAAAGTGTCATGAAGTGATTAAGGAAAAAAAGAGATTTTAAGGGAATACCATTCTCATACTTTTTTTCAAACCCATTTCCCACTTGTCAGTTGTATTATTTTGTAAAGTTAACATTAAAGTTTAGCTGGATTTTCCTCAAAGGCAATGACTGAGAATCTTAAGGTAGGGGGAGTCAAGGAGATAAAATGGGCATTAAACAAATCCATAAAATAGAATTGGTGGTAGAACAATAGATGTGCTCAGTTTGCTCTCATTATTATTATTATTATTCATCAACATATAATGTATTATTTGTTTCAGGAGCACAGGTCTGTGATTCATCAGTCTTAAACAATTCACAGCACTCACTGTAGCACAGACTCTCCCCAATGTCTATCACCCAGCCACCCCATCCCTCCCACCCCCTCAACTCCAGCAACCCTCATTATTATCGACTACAGCACACAATCACAAACAATTAGGAGCTTTCATTGACTAACAATGGTATGGACAATGAAATAAAAGTCATTTCTGTATCAGAGGACTCATCTAGATATTCTTTTGCACTTAGAAAGTGTGGTCACTGGGAATTTCCCATAATTGGATCTTACCTGTAATATCATATACTATTACTTAAAACTATATTTTCTTCAAACTGCAACATTTGATCTTAGGACATTTTAGAAGCTTTCTACAGATTAAGGGCAGGAGACACATTCAATAAACAGAGGAAATGAAATGTCCAGTCACAAACAGACTTTTATCCATTTTCCTTTTAGAGGAAACCACTTCAATTCCTTTTGATTTCCTTCAGTTATATTATTTTAATTAAATTACTCTCTGAACCACGCTTAAATTTTCAATTCCCTTTGAGCTATAGTAGAAACGACCCGCAGATATTCAGTAAAGACTTGACCTGTAAAAGACAGAAATGATATGGATTCTCTAATGATAGCTTCTTGTGTATATGATCCAGAATGCACTCACCTGATACCTGATGAGAAAGGTACTAGGATCAGGGTTACTTGCATACCAATCACCTATTTTGACATATCATGTAATGATATGGTTGATGTAGACTCTTCGCAACCCCATTGTCTTGCTTATATCTGCTGTATGATCAAGATGACAATTACTCATTAGTTAGTCATGTTAGGCCAGGAAGCTATTTCTTATTCTCCTGACATTAGTTTTTGCTCTCCGGATAAAATACTTAATAAGTAGAAATTTAGAAAAGACTTTAGGATATCTTTTAGAAAGGATAATAGAGCTGAACATCCCCATTTTAGAGATGAAAAATCAAGACCCAGAGTCTTAATATTGTATTTCAGCCATGATAAGATACATATCGTTATTCATATGTTAACATCTCTAAAATCAATGTGTTTTCTATAATGAGTAGCATTGTACCGTGGTTTTTGGCCAGGTGGCAATCTTGATATAGTTGCCTGGTATGCATGAACTTGATGGCATGACTGGATAACTGTAACTTCATGTTTCAGTAAGTGCGCCACTTCAGGATCGTTAGAGTAAAGCATAATTCCTGGTCGAGGTCTAAAAACTTGTGTTAGTACCTTCTAGTGAGACATACAGAGTATCAGCCGCAAAATTCATATAACAGATGCTAATGGCTTGGAAAACAATCCTGGAGTTAATAGTAGAGCATTCTTTTAAAGACAAGCTGCCACAGAGGGCAATAATATTGCGGAAAAGAGGCCCATCAACTACTCTTAGTCAAAAATGGATTCAGAGCTATTGGACCTGACATATTTTCATTTTTACACTTTATAACATTGATACATGAGAAATCTATGTCTAAGTAAATCTAAAAGAGCTCCTGTGATAAGCATAAAATCAAAATTCTAAGTGATGTGGGAACATTATGACATGGTTTGACAAACTTTTCTTTGTGAGTGCAACACTCTTTCTTCTAAACAGTTATGAATATAATCAGCTCTGATTCCTTCTTGTTTCTTCAGCTGTTTTCCTATAAGCCAAGTTATTATCCATTCGTACTCTGAAGTAAAAAACCAAGATGTTCCACTTTTGATGAAGAAATCTAATCTTTATTTCTATGATGTTAGCACAATATACTCACACAATAGCTTTAATCTGTACTTAACAAAATACATTATAGCACTTTACAAACTTTATCAGTTTGGAAAACATTGCATAACATTTTATTAAACACAATACTTTATATATATTATATATATTTTCATAATTTTATTTACTTTAAAAAGATAATTACTCTCTTTATTCAATACTTGGTTTTCTCAGTAAAGCACAGCCTAACAAAGGAAGAAGTGCTCTCATTAGCAAATCAGATAAATAGAACACTAAGAAGAGATACCACCTGTTAGTCTCATTTATTTTAAATTAAGGTACCAGTGGAATGTAAACAAACATTTTTTTGGAATTTTTTTTTTTACAAAAGATGTATTATCAAATATACATGCAGAGGTCTGAGTTCTAGCGACTGTCATTATATTTCCTTAACAATGTGGTACAATTGGTTCAGTCATTAAAAACTGTAGCCTTTGGCACTTTGAGTAGAAAAAGAATATATCAATATTTATGTAAAGAAAAAAAAAAACCCTCAATGACTAGAGAAGTACTTTAAAATCTTTTGTTAAGAAATAGGAAAGATTAGGAAACATCTTACTGCACCTGAAATGCTGCAGCTTTTTTTTTTCTTCAGAGTACTAAAACCAGTCCACCTTTCTCGCTATGAGATGGCAGAAGCCAGGAGGAGGGTGGTGACGGTGGTAGAGGCGAGAAGTGGGGAAGGCAATGTTTTACTCCCACTCCCCTCTCTGAGAAGGAAGTTGCCAGAAGGGATGTAGTTGAATCATATTTTATTGCCAGAGTTTTCAATTCTGCTGGTTTCAGCTAAATCCCTAATGCTTTTATGCTTTGAGGAGGTTGGTGACTCTAGAAAGCTTTGCCCTTTTCCTGTAGAAGTTGATAATGATATGATAGTCTTTATCTCTAAACAACTCCCTCTGTTCTCATGGAAAACAAAACCGATCAGATCAACCAGCTTTGTTGTTACCTTCCATCCCCTTGGCAATCATTGAGTGTATATTAGAATTCTTTGAGAAATGGTGTAAAAAAGGTTTGATACTAAGTTCTAAGAACCAAGTTATTTCTCCAAACTTAAATTTTTAAGTTGAAAAACACCTCCAAATGTTCTGGTTTTATCTTCTTCTCATTGATAGTATTGGTTTCCTTTGATTTAGGCTGAAGGCTTTATTCAGGATAGGTAGCAAAACTGTTGTTTGCATATTAAGCACAAAATGGTGCCTATTTAGAGTTTTTGAAGAAATACATTCTTAATTTACACTGTGAGATATTTTCACTTATCAATTTGCATTTTTTCCCAGATTCTTCCTGTTGATGTCCAGTTAACAAAATATCTGAGGGAAGAAGGTAAAACCCAACTCCTGTTGCTCTAATTTACTGGTTGTTAGGATATCAAAAATTAATAATCTGGAACAAAATGAAGTTTTTGGATTACTTGTTAAGATAGCAACCAAAGCCAGCTGGTTGGAGACATCCAAGGATAGACTCAACCAATATTGCTGGCAATGTAACCCACAATGTCAAGTGTTGGTTCAGATTAGTTGTTTATAAATTCACAGCGATATATTTTGCTCAAGGAATGTCAACTGTTATTCTTGCTTTAAAAATAGAAAAACATATCCATAACATCAAAAAAATATTTTAATTCATAAATAAAGGAGGAGCCATAAAATGCAAAATATGATCACAACAATTTCAAAAGACTCTAAAAAGATGTATTTTTAAAATTATGCAAATTTACTCACTAAAAAACAGAATCAGTAGTAGTACCTATACTTAAAAAGTAAGCAGCAAAAAAAAAAAAAAAAAAAAACCTATGTAGAAAAGTACTAGTTACTCCCTCTCACTGAAAATATTCCTACACAATTTTTGTTGTCGAAGAAAGCATAATTTTGAAGAAATGCACAAAACCTTTTCGTGTTTTTTTGACTGTGACAGAGCCACTACAGAGAAGCTGCGGGGTGTCCTATTCTAACACAAAGCAGCCAGCATCTTCTTAATACAGTAGCATTTCTTTGACAAGGAATTGCACACCACTATTTCACAGCTAAATAGAATTTGAGAGTTTACATGGTATATGTACTATAATAATCAGCACCACCCTTACTGAGCTTTAGGTGCAGATTCTGCAAAATGAATATATAATACTGCATGGCCTCTGCTGTAGGGAAACATGGGTTCTGGATTCCCACAGCTAATTATAAAGAAAAATCCCTAAAGTTGGCACATTCAGGAAGTAAAATAGTATACACAGAAGGAAACCGCTTTCTTCTGATACTGCCTTCTGCAAACCTTTTGAGTTTGAAGATAGGTCTTACGATTCTTCACATTATCACATTACTTAGGTTCTTTCATTGTGCTTTTCCCTCCCCTTGATGTGAAATCTACAAGCTTGAGTGTAGTAGTTCTCAAGAGTCATTGAGCTCCGGGCTGATGGTAGATGACCCAGTTTGATGAGAAGGCTTCTCAATCCGCTGGAACAGAGCACAGATAGAATCAACACGTGGTCTTTTGGGGTTCGCTCAAGTGACTGAATTCCATCACTCAATCTTTGTAAGCCCGCGTTGGGGAGGTTCCCTTGTAGAAGATATTTCTAGTGTTCTCAGGGCTGTTACTTCTTTCAGGGATTAAGATGATGTTGCCCTTTCTCCGCAGGGTAGAGTCGCGGGAGGAAGAAATGGACAGCGTCTCTGAACCAATTTCGCTGCCCTCTACTGGGGTGACCCGGATGGTGGTGATGCCATGGTGGTGATGCTCATTGTTATCTATGTTGCTTCTCTTGCGGTCTCCAGAGCCAAAACTGTCTTTCAGGGACTCACAGCTTTCTGAGTCCCTGTTGAGATCATTGAGCTCATAAGTTTGGCGAAGGCTGCCCTTTTCAGGGGCTTTCCATTTCCAGGAGCCACTACCTTCACCCTCCGTGGACGGGATCTGAATGATGGGCCTGTTGTTCTCTGGGTGAGCCTCAACCCTTACGATCCCACTGGGTTCGTGGTCTGTCAAGGTTTTGTAGCGGATGGAGCCAGTGCAGGAGACCGTGCTGCCTTCGGTGTTCTTGGGGCTGCTTTGGAGGACGCCCTGCTGCTTGGACATAGCGATTACTTGCATGATTCGGGGCTGACTGTTGCTTCTATTACAGGCCACAGTCTTCTCGGCAGCTTTCAACCACTTGGCTCGAGCAGAGCTGCTTTTGGGGGAGGTGCTTATGTTTTCCTGGGTCTCCTCAGGGATGTGCACTAACTGTGAGGATCCAGGGCGTGACTGAATGGACACTCTGGGTCCCCCAGGCATGCTATTGTTACACCCGGGAACAGTGCCAGGCTGGACCTTGAGGTACTGATTGCTGGGAGCATGGTGGTCTCCATTCACCCCCACCCTGGAGGGCTCTGAACTTGACCTCATTTCTATGGATCTAGGTGGTGACTGTCCAGGCTCAGTCTCTATAACTTGCAGGGACAACTTCCGACTTTCATTCTTATTCTTCCACTGGGTGAGAAGCTGCTTTGATCGAGCAGAATCCATAGAGGCATGAATGGAGGCATTTCTTCTGACAGGGTCTTCTACAGATGGGGTGTTGGCTCTAGGCAGGGTATTGCTAAAGGTAACCATGTTCTCCTTCCCCATGGGGCTCCGTGGAGTGATGATTTCTACGTCGGCATTTGCCCTTTTGAGGTTTGTCAACGAGCTAGCATCTCTGTGGTTTCGGTTGAGGATGCCTTCTGTGTGAGCAATTCCATCGCTGCTGCTGCCATTTTTAGCGGCTAAAACTCGGCTGGGGTCTTGGTTGAGGTCTGTCAGAGATCTGAGGGCATCTCTGTGCTGAAACATACTCTCTTCGCTAGGCAGGAAATTCCCCACAGCATATAGGCCCTAGTATTGAAGAGAAACAATGAACAGCACGCACTAGAAGACACCGTTACTAAGAATTTGTCCTAGAGGACCCACTGAAGCATATAATAAATAAGGTATGTGCTCTCTATACACCATTGACTAACACAAATAATAAAAAACCCAAACTATAATTACTCAGGAAATCATTTATGAGTTATATCATAAATCACTGAACTATCTGTTCAGAAATCAGGAGCCCGTCATTTTTTATTCGTTGGATTTTCTCTCCTTTCTCCATCCTACTGAGTGTTTTTGTGAATCTTATCCTCTGTATGTTTTGAGAAGAAAAGACAGACAATGAGAGAAATAAGGTCATTCTTCTGCTTTTCAAAGCAATTCATTTTCCTGGATTTAGGAACCTCTTGTTGAATGACACCTTGAATAGCTTAACTGATTTATTTTACCTTCCATTTTTAATCACACCTTCTGATGGAAAGCAGGGGAGGTGTGAAAAATATAAAACAATGAATCATTCATAAAGCATGCTATCAGGTTTTGCAGTGAGGTCAGAGACAAAATGTTGTTACACCTCAGATCGAGCACAGCCCTGTGTGTTCAGCATTGTACAGAGAATTCTCAAAAGAGAGGTTGCCCATCATCACTAGTTTGGAGCACCCACATTCTTTCCTTTAACTTGGTCTTAAGTTTGGAAGTAATATTTGATCAATTCAGTGCTAGTACACTAAATTTGAGCTAAATTTTATTTAATCTTGTCTTTATACTCAACCTACCAAGTTTTTGTTATTTTAGATTTGGGGGATAAAAATTTGGATAAGGTAAAGTTTGGATTCAGAATTTTTACAATTTTTACACATGGATGACCAAATCCCTGTTGGATTTTCATCTTCTGAGATGCTTAGTTTAGAGATAAGAGAAAGCAACAGATACCTATTTGGGAGCTAATTTCCATAGATGGTAGCCACTTTTCAAATCAAACCAAAAGAATCCCATGGATTTAACATTTTATAGAGTGCTTAACAATTTACAATAGCATTGGCTTAGAACTGATGAATTTCCAATTTCAGGCATAGAGTGCAAACAGAAATGAAATAAGTCCAGCTTCTGCTTCTCTATTTTAATTCTTGGTTCAAATTTTCTTCTAAATGTATCTATCTCTGCTCTCACTGCCAGAGTTCTCAGGATGAGCAGTCCCTACCTAATGCTCTATTAATGATTGTATTTAAAGGTGTAAGTTTGGGAAAATCGTCCATTAGACTGTAAGTAAACTCTGCCATATTGTTCAACATGCAGTGCCCAACACTGTGCTCAATAAATATAGTTGCTTCATCCTTGGTGTGATATGAAATAGCCAGTTATTATTCTCATGTAATAAGTGAAGAAACAGGCTTCTGAGAGATTATGTAACTTGGCCAAATGTAAGATACTTGAGATTCAAGCCCAAATCCTTCGGACTATGGAGCCCAGGCTAATTCCAGGACACCATGAAATCACACCCACACAAAGGCAATGCATGAATTTGAGAGAGGCAGTTCTCAGTCTTCCTTGCCTATTCTGTAAGACACATTGACAGTCAACACTCTCATGGGAAACCCAAGCTTATGCCCAGTTCCTGGCCTGCTAACTGTACTTTGATCACTTTCTCCTCCACTGAAGAAAGCACGCGTGTAAACAGGAGATTTAAAGTGACAGTCCTGACCATGCTAGTTTATAAAAGTGAAAAATAAATCATCGCTTGCTTCAGGGCTTTTACAACTTTTTGTCATCATTGTCTTGTAACACCTTCCACAAACAAGGGCATCAAGATCCCATGATTGAATTGCTGTGATAGATGATTTTCATTTCTCTGTCAGTTTCTCTCAGTTTCCTTGGTGACTGCCTGTTTCTCTGCATGCTGCTGGTATGTGGGTGTGGCCTGGGTTCCTTTCATTCTTATGACCTGGCAATTTCATATACCTCTGTAACCATAATGGTACTTCCACCAATACTGTCCATGACTTCCAAGTCTATTTCTCCACTACAGATTGCCCTTTTGAGCTCCAGATACAACTCTTCAACTGCCTATTGATCCTTAAATTGAGCTCATCAAACCCTTTTCCTCCACCAACTTGCTTCCTCCATCATGTTCCTGGTCTGCTAATGAAGTCACCATCTGCCCCGTCTTCCAAGCTAGAAACCTGGCTGTTATCTCTCATTCCTTCTGTTCCCTCACCTTCCACTTATACTTGCTCTTTCATACATCCATTTTTGTGCCTGTGCGATTCCTTTGCTTGGATGTCCTTCCTCCTTTCCTTACCCTAAGAAAAAAATTTCTTATTTCTTAATAACCACATCACTTCTGTGAAGGCTTGTCTAAATTCCTTCTTCAGTGTGCTATTCCCAAAGCATTTTGTTCACACCCTAATATACCATTTAACATCCTGCAACTATCTATATTCTTATTAGTCTTTACACTGAAAACTCTTTAAGGCTGGGTCTTATTTCTCACTGTATGGATGCTCAGTCTAGTACCTGGCACAGATCAGATATTGAATGAGTGAATGAATGAATGCATGAAATGGACAATCTCAATTTCCTTCTGCTGAGAATATTTTCACTGAAGGAAGACTGGGCTTGAAAATAAGTACTGTTAAAGAATTCAGTATTAGTTGGTGCTAATATATCCAGGTGCTACATTTGTGTTTTTGGGCATATTCTATAAACTTCCACCAAACCTTTACTGTCATGAACCTTACTTTCACTAATACTCACTTTCCTCATCTGTAAAATTATACTAGCAAAAATAGTCCCTGACTCTTTCTGGTGTGTGTGTGTGTGTGTGTGTGTGTGTGTATGAGGATAAAATGCAATAATCTTAAAGTTGCAGTTGCTGGTCCATGGTAAGGGTTTAAAATATTATTTTGCTAAAAGTGGGAAATGTGTTTTGGCTTAGGATGGAGATGCACTCAGAGATTTTCTCACAAATATAAGCTACATTGCAAGTAAATTATTACAGTGCAAAAATGTTCTATGCATGTTTTCCATTTAAACTGTGGTTTATCAAATGAGAATAGTAAATTATTTACCAAGTACAGAGCAATTCCTCCTCCTATTAAAAAGCCACAGTAGACATCAACTGGGTGGTTCTTATACTGAGTTATCCGTGTGAGCCCACAGATGATCCCACAGATGATAAAGGTGAAGACCAAGAGAGGTTTGAGAAGCTTAGAGGAATCTGTTAATGTGGAATTGAAGTACATCTGAAAAGTGAAAGCAATCTGGTAAGTACGTTAGAAAGGTCATTTTACTATTAAATTATAATCATATAAAAAGTTAGACTCAAAGTCTAATTCGTACACTTGACATCAACTTTAATGCTCCATTCCCCCTGCTATGGCTATATTCTATACCTGAAAAAGAAGTCCATAGCAAAACTCATCAAATAAAAAAAAGATCTCATTTAATTACATGAAATCTTGAAAGATAAATTGAAGCAGTAGAATTAGCCAGATAACTATTCAGTTTCCATGTTACTTGTCACATAATTGCTGTCAGCTTTTCTCGCATAAGACCTGATAGACTACTATATTAATCAGATACTATGAGGAGTCACTGTATGTCACTTACCAAGTTTACACTGACTTTGAACTCACTGTTACATAAATACTGAAAGTAAAGCACATATGTGTGTGTGTGTATGTGTGTGCTTAGCACAATTCTTTCAGTTTGAGAATTTATAACATTCACATAGTTCACAAGACCTTGCCATGAGATATATTACACTGAAGGGATACCAGGCTGAATAAATATTCTGACTGTGTAGAAAATTTCTTTTACTGTACTGTTGTGTATAGTATGATCGAATTTCTGCTTTTGATGCAATTGTGTTGAAGGACTGCTGTGCTCAAGTTCACTGTTCTGTTATTACACGGCTATATCATCTAATTAGTCACTTGGAGACGACACTTGTTTGTCCTGATATTTTCTAGGACACAGACTGATGAAAAAGAGTCAGAGACTTACCGAAACGTACACAGCCGCGAAGGCAGCCAGGGTCGCATGTTGAGAAGGAAATGATTTCCTGCCAAAAGAAGACAGTCAAATGATGCCTTTTATTTCAGATCCACTGCTAACAATCATCTCAAGAACGCTGGGTGGTTAAAATGTTCAACTTAAAAGCCTCGAGGCAATAAGTGATAACTTTAATTTCTCTTTAGTTTTCTGGGGAAAGATCTGAGTGATAAAATAAATACTGCTAATCACTATTAGAATTAAAGAATAGTAGTAATGAGCTTTCCAATAGAAAGTGCTGGCTTTGGAGGGGATCACTTTGTTACACCATTGGAATGATGGTTGAAAATAGAAGTGGATTGGAAAACATTATAATTGTTCTTTGGTATTCAAATTATGTCAGCTTAAAGTCAAAGTCAGGTTCTGCTTCTTCAAGGGCACTTATTAACGTATTTTCAACTCTTAAACTGATCTTGAGAATTCACTGAATGATAAATGCAATTCTTATAGCAATCACTTACTGCCCTTTGTCCTTTATAATTTATTTCTTTTGAATTTCCAAAACATTATCTCTTGCCAAAAAATTTCATTTTTACTTTATTGATTGAAAAAAACTGAATTTTCTTGAGTTTTTCTGTCTTTTATTTTCTAGAATGCAAGGTTAGAAGCTATACTGATCTACTGGGTTTATACAAAGAAGATGCACGTATAAAACTCTACCAAAAACAAGATTCACATGATTTTTTTAAAATACAACATACAATGGAGATGCAAATATAAATATTTAATCTTCCACTTAAGCAATACAGGACACATATTGACTGTAATTCATGATTATTTATAAACTTCCTAAATTGAACCAATTGTGATAACCTAAAACCATAATGAGGTCTAAGGTAGATCGCAAAACATGAATAGGATTTGGTGATATGAAGATTAGTGGCAAGAATGTGCGGCTGAAATTTGTGAGACAGAAGGATTTGGAATAAGCCACCAAAGAGTTTCTATGGTGTAACCACTAAAGAAATCACTGAATTGAAAATAAAGAAAAGAAAAATAAAACCAAAATCACTATGACCAAAAAATGTATGTCTAAAATGATACCCCATGCTATTCATGAACAATGAAAACACTGACATGGGAAGGTTTAAAATCTCAATTTCTGACCTGCCACTGTTGATAACCGTAAGGTCAGATCCTGAGCAAATATCTTCTACAATGTAGGAATTTTCTTTGCAAGACACATTCAGAGAGGTGTAGTTTGGCTTGCACACGGTCAGAAAGTATGGTGCCTGATACCCTGTGGAGAGCTGTATGATATCTGTAATGAGAGCTGTGGAGCACAGTCCAAACACATGAACACCTATACGCAAAGGGAAAGAAATTGTTATCAAGTTAGTTCTTAATGTCGACATTGTGCCATCATAAACCATGTTTATTACACATTAATGTGATGACCTGCAAATCTGTCGTGATCGTTTTCTCTGAGTTTATTTAGAGAAAATAAGGATAGAAAATTCCTAAACCTTTAAACCAGATACTTAATTCCAAAATAAGGGCAACGAGTATATCCAAGGTAGTCATTTGGGGTATTTTTTGTCAGTTTGGTTAAATAGGACCCATTCTTAATATTATTACCATAGGTCACTTGTCAGACACCTGAGACATGTGAAGATGACCAACTGTGTGATTTGAGGAGGATTAAATATGCAGAATGAAGCAAAATTCAAAATAATTTAAAAAGTGCTTAGCATGTTTGAGCTTCCAGGGCTCCCTCTCCCCAGTACTCCTTAACTCTAGCCACAGTTGCCAAGCTTTACAGAACTGGTTCCAACTCCCCACAAGCTGTAGTCATACAGGGAATGCTATTTAAAACAGAGAAGAAGGCAGGCGGGCCCTGTCAAGGAAATAATAATCTTATCTTGGGTACAGGGCTGTGGGAGACTTCCTGCATATTTGGAATTCAGAGATGATGTTCTTGTATTTCCCTGTCCAAATTCTTTCTTTTGTCTTCTGGGGCCAGCCTCAAACCAGAAACTCACAAACTCTGATTCAGACTTGTTCACTCGAACTCCATTCCTGCTCCAAGTCCCTTGCGTGGGAATCTAGCTCTGCTCACATACACATGATCTGAACTCGCCAGCTTCCTCTACATTGTCTCGACACCCTGGATTCACTCTGACTTGATAGTCTGGATTTTGATTCATGATGTGCTCATAGAAATCAATACAAGAGGCAGCTGGATAATTCTTCAATAAATTCCTCCAGACCGTGGTCGCCTGCCTGCCTGTTACCCTGTTTTCCACTTTCCTTTTCTGCTTATCCCCACCTAGCAACGATTCTCCCAATTCCTTCTCCACCTGATCACCTGGGATTTAAGACATAGGACCTTTCTTTCTACATTCTAATTCCTAGCAGCATGCAAGGTCTTGGAGAAGAGTATGCTTCAGTGGGGAAGCCCATCCATTTTTATCTTTGGAAAATGAGAATCTCCAGTCCCTCAGAGGATGGGGTTGCTAGGGTAGGATGGACCATTCTCACAGGCACAAAGCTTTTCACAGAGGTTATATGCCCCTTTGTCCAAAGCATTTGTTACATTAGCGAAATTTTTCTCTCAGATCTGTTATATGTCCTGAAGATTTCTTTCTTTGCTTCAATTTGTGACCCCACTAAGGGGCCTATTCTTGGCTTACTATCTCCAAGTACCTTGATTAGTGGAGCAGAGTCTAGGGCATGATTTAGACCAGACTTTTCCTCTAGTGGGAGAGAAGGTTGTATTTAATTATTGTCTAGATATTAGATAAAATTACCTATTCTTTTGAGCTGAGAGGTTACCGGTGAAGTAATTTTACTGATTTACTGGGAATGAATGTAAAACATTCATACTGGTGTGGTATACTGTGTTTTGACTTCTCAACTCGGTTAAAAAAACGAAGAGGCCTGTGACTCAAACATTAAGATGGTCCCAGGCTAATAAGAAGAGATGAGGGTTTAGATAAAAAATAGGAGGTAAAGTTAGAGGATAGAACCAAGGAAAAAGCCATGATTCAGTTCTCTGTGGTGACATTTCCATGTGCAGTAACTTCTGGATGAAAACACTCCAGGAGAACTGAAATGGAATCATTGATGTGGCTAAACTAATTTCTGAAGAGTTATCCATTCATAATGGCCTGCTGACATTTATTCTCCATTTTAAAAAATGAACACACATCCGGAGAAACCATTTTAAAGTAAATTTATGCTTCCACCACAGCTAAGACAAAAATATACTGAAATGCATGGCATGTTAGCTCTCAAAACAAGGACTATAACTGTAAATAACACATTACAGATACAAAGCTCCAGTCTTAGTGTTTTAATAGTTTTTTTTGTATAATGTAAAACTCATCATGTACCCAAAATTATACATCTAAATTATAGCTTTAAAGACTTAATATCTGTAATTAAATATAACATTTCTATTTTGAAAAAAAAATTTTCCTTTCTTTGTGGTTCCCCACACCCACCAACGAATCTGACGGCTCTTCTAAGGAAGGAGTTGAAATTGCAGCCTCCGGCATTAATGTTGGGCTCCAGTCCAACCCCATTTCTTCTTTTGGACAGGCAACAGTAGAGAATTCCTTCCCCTACCATAATCTGCAAAGACAGGATGCTGTTCAGAATGGACTCGATGGGTACAAATGAATTCTAAGTTATCTCTTAACACATCATCAGTTCAACAAGGTAAAGATATATTTTTCTAAAAGCGTTAGAGATGTGAGCAATTTCTTTTGAGTAGTTGAGGGAGCAGTGAGAAGAAGCAATCAGGGCACTGTGGAGAGCACTTGTTGAATCTTCTGTGTGCCTATGTACTGGTCAAGGGTGTGATATTGTCCTGGCATTTTCTTGCTGTTGCAGCACTCAGTCTTTGGACCTTTGCTCAACAACATCCGGGGATGATGCCTTATTGATTAATTGCGCGGTGACTGATTCTGCCCTAAGTCTTAGAGTCTTGGCATTTCATCTCTTAAAGCACAAAAACAAGATGGCTGGGGGGTTGGGGAGGAATAAAGAAAGCACCAGAGCTAGGATTAGAAAATTTTACTAGCATATTATCCCAATAAACCAATTCGGAATTGAACAGAAGGTTCAATCCATGGAGAGTATGCCTGAGGTTAGAAAGGTGTGATCTAAAGCCAAGCTGTCCAATAAAAATTTCTATGATGATAAAAATATTTCCCATCCTGCCCAATAGGGTCACCACTACCCACATGTGGCTATTGAGCCTTGAAGTTTAGCTACTACAACTGAGGAGCTGAATTTTTTATTTCATTTCACTGTATTTAATTAAGTATTTAAAATTTAAATCAATTTAGACTTAACACGGAAAGAGCCACATGTGGATGGTAGCGATTTTGTTGAAGAATGCTGGGTACTGTTTCTTAGGTATAAGATTAGAAAGTGTGTTTACAGGGGTCTAGGTGGCTCATTCGGTTGAGTGTCTGACTCTTGATTTTGGCTCAGGTCATGATTTCAGGATCGTGAGACTGGGCTCCACGTGGGGCTCTGCGCTAGGCATGGAGTTTCTCTCTTAAGATTCTCCCTCTCTCTCTGACCCTCCTCACCCCGCGCTTTCTCTCTCTCTCTCAAAAAAAAAAAAAAAAAAGGCTTTACAATGGACAGAGAGCCATACTGTAGTATCAGAAGGATTAACATGTTAGATGAAGACGTTAAGATAAAGAAATGTGTATTTGCTGTAGGATTCTAAGACATAGGACATCAAGAAATGGACCCAATACATTTAGGCATCATTTCCTTCAAGAAGTTTTCTTTGAAACACCCTACATCACCCTAAATTGAATTATGTCTCCTTCTTTGTGGCTTCCTTAGCACCTCATCCTTCCTTTTTAGCATAGCTTGGTTAAAAGACACCTCAATTGTTCATTTGTTTGTCTCTCACTAGACTATAACCCCCTGAGGGAAGAGCCATTTCTTATTTACCTTTTATTCTCACTGTCTAGCACAATGGTTGGCATTGTGGGATTTGCATTTGTTACCTTCACTGTGGGATGCTTATTGGCTAATTACCCTGGGCTTTCAGGCCGTTAGTTATGCTGTACAAGAGAAGCAGGATTTGAAATTATGAGTTTTATTTATGTAAAAAAAATTCAAATATTTAAGATTATCATGTAAGAGATTATTGTGAAATGCGACATTGACTTCTAGAAATGTGTGGAGCTGAGAAGAGTCAAATTACAGGAGATACTGGCAGTCTCTTAGATATAAGTGATGATGCCACTTTAAAGGTCATAGTCATGATAAGGGGCTCAAACAAATTTCCCAAGGGAAACTTCCCACTTCTCACTAGCTTAGCATTTGTTTTATGAAGTATTTAAAATTATAGTTTTTTTTTTTTAAACTAATGACAGTAAGCCTACGACCTTCTGTTTTGAGTGTTCAATCTGCTATATTTAATTCTGTAGGTATTATGGTATGTGTATAATTATAAAGAATCTTAATTTGTATAAAAAATAATTTTCTTAATGGAATTCTACCAATAACCACACATGTGTGAAAATCATGTGGCATATATGATAAATATCCTGAAGATCAATTGTATAGAAATCATCAAAAAGTGGTTTTTTTTTCCAAATCATTGAACAGTGAGTTAATTATTTATACTTCTTGAAAAATATCATCCTACATTATCACTTTAAGTTAGACACAGAAACACAATAGGTCCTATATTCTGCATAGATAGATGTGACATGATATACCACCCACATAGAATAAGATAATGGTTATCTCAAATTCATCATTTCAAGAAAATTAACCACTCATCCTTGAAATGCACTGTTGTATGGTTAAAGATATTGATTTCATCCTCACTTCCTCAAAAATAATTCTGTGAATAATTTTTTCTCCTCTTTTCAATTATATATGTAATGATTCACATTTTGTCCATGAATGCTAAATTATATAAGAATTTATTTGTGTAGTGCCATTAGGGAAATGTGTCTTATCATACAACACAATAGTCATGATCTCAAATGACCTTGAGATTTCAGGAGTTTTATTTTAGTTTTTTAATATGCTCAAAACTCATATGTCAAGAGAGTGCTTTAATACTATTTGGCTTGATTATAGATAGAGGTTTCTTGTCATTATTTTGACATCACCCAACTGTCCTCTCTAAGAAACACATCAATTTTCTCCTCACACTTCTATTCATTTAACCTTGATCTACATGTCACTGCATGAATTTTCAAAGTGCTTCAATTTTGTCCAAAGATGGAATTCTCCTCAGGGGGAGGGGAGATGTTTCCTGATGTATTTCTAAATGCGCCTGCTCGTTTCCTCATTCTGAATGGCATGCTGGGTGTGCTAAAATACGGTTTCAGAGTTTAGGCTTTGACAATAAAATTATTTGTTGCTTTTGTCATTTGTAAATAGAAAACAATTTCTGAAAAGGATCTTTTCACAATATTCTGTTTAATCTGTATACAGGCCAAAAAAGAATTTTTTTTTTTTTTTTGCTTGTTGAATATCATGGGCAGGTTTTTGGAAGAGATTCTGAAGTGGCTCGGGTTCAGGGGAGACACAGTGACAAATATATTTCTTTTTATTAATCATGTGGGCACTGCCCTAGGAATAGCCACCACAGGGAGAAGTCACAATCAAAAAGTCTTTGTTGGGGCGCCTGGATGGCTCAAGTCATGATCCTGGAGTCCTAGAATGGAGCTCTGCATCGGGCTCCCTGATCAGTGGGAGTCTACCCCTCCCCTCCTCTGCCCCTCCCCTCAGCTCATGCTCTCTTTTGCTCTCTCTCTCACTCTTTCAAATAAATAAATAAAATCTTAAAAAAAGTGTTTGTTTTGAAAACAGCAAAAGAGAATGACAAAAAGTATAATATTTATCATAGTATCTTCAGTGTTTAAATTTGCAGTGAATGTCTTTTGGAAACCCTAATACATTTAATGTTGTATATTTTGATTGTCATAAAGATAAAGTTACTGTCTAGGAACTATAATCAAATTCCAGTAGAATCCTCCTATAAAGTTAGATATACTTATTCTTTAATAAAATGTAATAGAAGTTTACTTCCAGGAAAGAGAAAGTATACATTATTTCTGTTCATATAGATTACATGAAGATTTATGATATCCTGTGTTGTTTTCCCTGAGACACAATCTCCAAAGGACTGAACAAAATGCTTGTTTCATTATTACTTTAAAGTAAAGGAAAAGTGAGTATTCAGGATGAAATTTTCCAATTTAAGGGCAATTTCAGAGACATAAGAAAATGTATTTCACAGACCTGAAAGGAATTTTTACAGTTTCTGGTACAACATCATGAAGACAGGTTATATTTTTAAAATGTCTCTCAAAGCATTTAAAAAAATCTGAAAAGCAAACACTAAATGATTTATATTTAAAGGCCTGTATCAAAAATCAGTTGATCTTCTTTTGTTCATGTAAAGATTCTTTTAAAAAATATTGCTGACATGAGGCCTTTTGTTTTACTTGCTCTTCTCTCAGAGGAGTGGGTGAATACAGTGCTTCTCCTCACAGAAGTGGCCTTTATTTTTTTTTTAAATTTTTATTTAAATATAATTTACTTAACATACAGTATATCATTAGTTTCAGGGGTAGAATTTAGTGATTCGTCAGTTGCATATAACACCCAGTGCTCATTACATCAAGTGCCCTCATTAATGTCCATCAGAACTGGGCTTTAAAAACCCGTTCCAAAGGAAGGATTCCTCTTGTTTCCCCTCCTCCGTCACCACCCCATTTTGTAACAGGTTTATGCTACCATATAGATAAAAAGAAAACAGCAACCTTGAAAGTTGGCAATTAGAGTCTACTTGTTATTTTTCACCTTCAGGAACAGAGGAGAAGGAGATTAGAGTAGTAACTATGTAGTAAGATTAGAGACAGAATTATGGATCTGGAACAAGAAGACTATAGACCCCATAAGACCAATGTTGAGAAAATGAATGTTTTGGGAGAAGTCCTTAAAGATAGAGGAGAAAATGAAATTGGAAAGAAATCTAGAAGAAGTATGATACATGTTTGGAGAGAAAGGTGTGAAAGCAGTATTTGATGTGAGCAAAATCAAGATTTGTTTTACCACTGAGTTGGTTATCCAGAGCTACGAACCCACTGTGGAAGAGAAGAACCACTGACTTCCTGGAGTATTGTGGAGCTCTAAGTGATATGGAGGAACTTAGGGACCCCAGAATATAAATATTTCCCTAGTCTGCCTCTTGTTCTATTAAGAGGCATGCAGCCACTATGGGGGCCCTGTGGAGACCCCGAGATTTCGTGGGCCCTTTGTAGGAGGAATTGGCACTGAGCTCCTGAGGTCCAACTTGGTGAGAGGTAGCCATGGCAGATTTACCCCGTCATTTCTCAAGGCTCAAGAAAGCAAGCTTTGGCCTGGAAGCCCCGGAAAACATCCCTAACTGGCATATTGAGAATTTATTAAGGAAATGAAGGATTCACAGATGCAGGAACACAGCGATGAGACCAAGGTCATTGTCCCCAGGATGTGTAACAGTGTCAGCAAAGGGACTGATGTGAGGTAAACGGTGTCAGCAACAAGTGCCACAATTAGACTTGCTTTCCTAACAACTTAATAAAATACCCTAGGGAAGAAAGGCTTCTGGACATATAAAAAACAAATTATTTAAATGATTAAATATCAAACATAGTCTTGTGTTAAATAACACAACATGTTCAACATGAACATTTGTACAGAATTTTATTTATTTTATTTCAAGTATTCTATTACAATCAATTTGGGGGTTACACCCCAACTAGGAGAAATGCTTTCTGGTGTAACAGTTTAAAGCATACACTCTTTTTGCTCTTGTCAAATGACTGGTGATATGGGTTTTTTAATAAGTCATTAGAGAAATGACAGGAAAATGCTGTTATTCTGAGCAACACTGCACTTTAAATATCTTTTATTAGAGTCTCAGCTATTTCCAAGCACATCATTAATAGTTCCAATCACCCTGGAGTTAACTGGAGTTCAAATAACTCATTAATTTACAAAGGATTTTGAGACCTTTTAAGTATGATAAAGTTGTATGGAATATTAAGTTCTATTTTACCTCCTGAAAATATTTTGTATGATTTATTTAGAGTGTAAACATACGCTGTAATTATTTAATGCAGGGGAAATTTTGAAAAAACAAATTCATAGCTACATAAAAGTATAAACTTTGGAAGGCTTATGTATAGACTTTTCTAAAATTGCTGATGTGCTGAACCAGAATTGGCCGATTCATTAGGGAATCTTGTAAAAACTCCATTCAAATACAGCTTTTCATTTAATAACCACTTCCTCTGACATTCATGAGCATGATAAAAGCGAACTAAGAGCTCCTACTGGTAGAAATAAATATTATTAACCTTGAAATATGTTTCTTGTCCCTTATGTGGGATTCTGGGAGCAGAAGAGATGGTGGAAAGGCTTGTCCAGTCTTACTATTAATGGATTAATGAAAATGTGTTTATTCATAATGTGTAAGTTAGCAAACTAAAAATAACTATGTTTTAAATTCAACTCCAGTAGGTTAGGGCATTTCTTTATAGTATATATTTAAAAATACAAATGCCTGTTTTGCATCTATTTTATTTTTGTGTGTGCACGCATGCGTGAACCAACGTGCCAGGAATGTGAGTTGTGCTCTTTTTACCTTATAACTGTTGGTGCTCAGTGCTCATAATCAATAAAAAATGCTAATCCAGTACAAAATGAAACTGTAAATGATATCAACATGCTTTTTGAGAAGAAAGTTCTTGGCTATATAATTAATTTGTTTTTCCCTTCCAGCTTTCCAGACTTCAGATACCATATCAACACATTAATTAGGAAGTATATCAGAAATATCATACTAGCTATTCAAGGGGAATTATGCAGTTACAAACATTTTTTTAGAATGATTTTGTAAAACTGAACATTAGAGACCCATCAATTTTGCAATTATACAATCTTAACTTTTAATGCCAGTAATTTTCAACTATTAAGTCACATGACATTTTCAAAATATCTCAAAGACATGATCTGTTCCAAGATGTCGAGTTCACTTTTTGTTTGTTTTTAACCCATTTGTTACACACTTGTGGTCATTCTTAGTTTTTTGGGGACTGGCAAACATAATTTGGGGGCAATTCTTACCGTAATTGCAGGTCCAGCAAAAGCCAAGCTCAGCAACATGAGGAATGGAATTGCCTCCTGGGTTGGCTCAATATACGGCATGCTAAGACTCCGGTCATAGCAGCTAAATCCAGAGTGCACAGGTTTGAAGACATCCGTGAGTTCAAGGAAATACAGGCTAACCACTGATGATGCCAATATAGGCAACTGAGAAGGAAGGACATAGAAGAGCAATTCATTATGGTGCACGGCTCACACATAGGACCAGTGCGTCTTTAAGAGGAAACAAATGGCTATTTCCCCTTCTCTCACCACTCTCTTCCAATCTCAGACTTAAAACCTTTCATAAATGCTATGGTTTCTGCTTTCAGAACATCTAATTCACCTACCTCTGTCACCAGCCTGCTATGAGCCCATGTCTTGTCCCTCACCTTTGCTCTCAGATCACCTCCTAACTGGTGTTGTACTTTCAAGTCTTCTCTCCCCACCCCACCTATCCTTTTTCCACCCAGCAAACCAAGGGGTCTTTGGAAAATATTTTTGATCATATCCCTCCCTATCTTAACCACTATAGTGCTTTCCATTCTACCTGAATAATATCCAAATGTCACATCATGGAGTATAAATTTCTGCATGAACTGGCTCTTGTTTCAGTTTCTTACATCTTCTTGTACAGTGTTTATACAACTCCCCAGCCTCCTTCCCACTATCATCTAATTGGTTTCCACACTTTTCCTAAACAGTCACATTCATTTCTACTTAGTATCCTTTGCATTTGCCGTTTCTTCTTCTTTTTGTGCTCTTCCTCTGGCTCTTTGTATAAACTGGCTTCTTTTCATCATTTAATGATGACTTCCTGTCATCAGGTCTCCCAACAACCAGACAAGGCAACATGGGCCCTTCCCAGTGCCACCGGGCCTAGTGGGAAGTCAAAGGTCAAAGGCAGAAGGACTAGACAAGATGGTGAGGCCCACAGGAAAACAAAAGCTGGGAGTCAGAGTTCAAAATCCATGATCCCCAAGGGCAAGAATGGTGCTGCTTTTCCAGCCAAAACAAAGAAGACAGTTGCCCTAAAGAAGTTGTTGACCATGTGGCCAAGGAGAGGCCCAAAGCCAAGGCCGCTGTTCCTCCTAGGGGTGGCGAGTCTAAGATGGTGCGTGAACCCCTGGTCAGGAAGACAGAGGCCCCCAAGGGCTTGAGGAGGCTGGGCATGCCCACCAATGCCTCATTATCCAAACTGACCAGTAGGAAGGCAGAGGCTGAAAACTAGAGCTGGGGTGGAGACATGGAGATCCTGCCTGAGCTTTTATTCCCCAATAAACCGTCACTCCATTTAGTTCATTGTAAACTATTTATCAATAAAGGCTTTTTTTCCCCTCACACACACACACACACAAAGGTAGCCCTTGATCCATCCTTCCCTCTCAGCCCTTATCATCTTGCTTGATTTTCTTCATGGCATCGATCATTAACCAAAATTACCTTGTCAGTTTAATACTTCACCTGTTTATTTTTCATCACCCTTTCTCCGTCTCCCACTGAAATACATGCTCCATGAAGTGAGAGTCTGCCAGTGATATTTATTTATTGCTGAGTCAGGGTATAGAATTGTTCCTGGCACATGGTGGGCATGTAGTACATCTTTTAATAATTTAATACTGCAATAAATACTTGTTGATAAATGACTGATTGAGTAAGTTAATAACTAGACTAGAGTTATCAGATTTAGCAATGAAAATACAGGTCACCCAGTGAGATTATAATTTCAGGTAAGCAATGAGCAATTATTAGTATAAGTATGTCCCATGCAGTTATTTGGAGGTTACTTATGCTAAAAATTATTTACGGTTTATCTGAAATTGTAATTTCACTGGACGTCCTTTAGTTTGTCTGGTTAAACCTAAATTACACATTTACCTTTGAGACTTTGTATTATGGATTCAATTATTTATTCACTCAACCTACAATATGTCAGGTACCATGTGGATGCTAGCTATAATATGGTTGAACAGGACATGGGCTTGGCCAGC
The DNA here is from genome assembly GCF_011800145.1 of Mirounga leonina. Lineage (NCBI taxonomy): Eukaryota > Metazoa > Chordata > Mammalia > Carnivora > Phocidae > Mirounga > Mirounga leonina. The sequence continues at coordinate 11,489,174 of NW_023270447.1, forward strand.
AAGGATCATAAGATAATGAGACACCTACTCTCAAATTAAGAGAAAATACTGCATATACATTGATGGTAGACCTTTCAGAATTTGAAAATTCAGATTAAATCACACATATATTAAGAATTGTTTAGCTTAAGGCTTTGTTACTTTTAGAGGATACAAGATTTAGTTGACTAAACAGAGCAGATTTTTGATGAAGACATTATTGACCATCCGTGATATCTGGTTGTTCAGTTAAAAAAATAAATTTACAAAACAGCATTATACCTTCTATTCCCAAGGGTCTTTTTATAATGAGGTGAGAATTAGGTTTATTAGAAAAACTAATTATGTATAGAGATTAATCTGGCATTGTCCTCCTGTTTTTCAGATTGATGTTTTTCAATAGAACAAAAAGTACATCAAAACACTCACATTTCTCTCATTAGAACCCATGATCATTTGATCACTCCAAATATCTGATCATTTCTCCCCACCACCCCTCTCTCCTGTAATACACAACTAGGAGCTTTCGGTCTCAACCAGTAAGGCACCACTTCATGCTGCATGTGCGTGTTTGAGATTTTTCACTCAAATCCACTTAAATATATTTTACTTTTAATTTAACAAATAATGCATATAGCCCTTATTATGTGCCATCAGTTTTCTATCTTAGAAACCTTAAATAATTTTATTAATTCATTTTTAACTCATTTAACTTAAGACTTTTAATTATGATATGCACATAGGTGCTATTATTATCCTTGTTTTGCAGGTGGATAAGCCCAGTCTCCTCTAGTAAGTGGCAGAGGTAGATTTTGAGCCCATGAATTGTAGCTCCAAAGTCTTATTTATTAACCACTATTCTATGCCTTTTTTTTCCTTCAAAAATAGGATTAGAGTTTTAGGGTAAGGAAATACAACTAGCATCAATTAATGGGGGGGGTGCTGTTTAGCTTAAAGTTCTGTTTAACTAAGGGCTTCTATTTGCAAACCTTTAGATAAAAATAATGTATCACTTTAGCATAAACAGACATTATCGTAAAAGTACTGTCTCCATAAAGTCAGTAAAAGTTTTCCCTCCATTAATGTGAATGTTAAGTATTTCACTTTTTTTTATTATGTTATGTTAATCACCATACATTACATCATTAGTTTTTGATAAGTATTTCATTTAAACCAGATTTGATGACCCATCTTCTTTCCTCTTTCCCATGCCTTTAGTTCATATTTTAGGTCTTAGAAAGATATTTTGTAAATGGGAGTCATATCCGAGACCCTTGATGCCCACGGAAATGACATTTGATCATCTCAGTTTAAGATACTAATGCTCCAGTAAAGTGAGTTTGATGTCTTCTGCAGAAAGGTGAACAAAATTTAATCAACATGACCAATCTGAAAATTAAGCAAATCTTCCTTAGTAAAGACATTATTTGCCATTGAATTTTGTGGATGATTACTTTAGAATCTGCTTAACTGTACCAGTGAAGATGCAGCCGTGAAATGAAAGTTCTATTCCTATATTGTACGTGTGTCTATGTATTTACATGTAGGTACATGTGTATGTGTAAACAGGGAGGGACACTCTGAATTCAACATACTGTAGTTCAACCAGTGGGGTCATATAGTTTTCAAGGGAGGTCCTAATATCAGCTCTTCCACTCACTACCACCAGTGTGACCTTGGAAATGTTTTCCTTAAATCTTGTCTTCTTATCTATGAAATAGGTACATTGACAGTATGTACCTATCATCACAGGCAGTTGAAAGGATTAAATGAACTATTGCAAGTAATTTCCAACAATACCTAGAATGAAGAATAGCTTATAAATGTTATTATTATTATTATTATTGTTGTTGTTGTTGTAACTATTAATAATACTATACTTGTCAAATGTCCCCTTTTTCATAATTATTTATATGGTAATCCTTTTTGAGAGTAATTTCCTCACTCTTAATTCCCTAGCACTTCTTTTTAGGAATTTTTTTTTTATTTTATTTGAGAGAGAGAGCATGTGCAAGCGAGAGAAAGATAAGAGTACAACCAAGTGGGGATGTGCAGAGGGAGAGGGAGAAGCAAGCTCCCTGCTGACCAGGGAGCCCAACGACGCAGGGCTCAATCCCAGGACCCTGAGATCATGACCTGCGCTGAAGGCAGACGCTTAACGGACTGAGTCACCCCTGGGCCCCTCTTTTTAGGAAATTTTTATATGCTGTTCTTTATTATAGTTATCTGCTATAAGTTAGCTGGAGCCTTTGCTCTGCTTCCCAAATGAAAATCTCCTTAAAGTGGGGGCCTAATCTTACTCATTTCTACACTTCCACTAATATTATACATCAGAGTGACTTCCAAAATATATGCATATATATGAATATAATAAATTAATTTTTTGAGTGAAAATAATTTCCTTCAGTAATGTTATGCACCTTAATCATTTCAGACATCAGCCTGCTTTCAAGATTTTCCCAGTGACACCAGTTTTCTACCCATGTATTAATAGCTTTTACAGTTCTATAGAAACATGGTTCAAGACCCTCATCTGTTTTCAAAATAATGGCCATATTTTTCTTCCTTTTGGTGTTGGTTTCTCTGGATTTTTAAAAAATCTTTTATCCTTTGCATTCTACTTCAGTTTGTTTTTAAGAAATAGTGATTTGGGGATGCCTGGGTGGATCAGGCGGTTAAGCATCTGCCTTTGGCTCGGGTCATGATCCTAGGGTCCTGGGATCAAGTCCTGAATCCGGCTCCTTGCTCGGCGGGGAGCCTGCTTCTCTCTCTCCCACTGCTCCCCCTGCTTGTGCTCTCTCTCTGACAAATAAATAAATATCTTTTTTTTAAGATTTTTTTTATTATTTATTCATTTGAGACACAGAGATACAGAGAGAGAGAGAGAGAGAGAGAGAGAAAGCATGAGCAGGGAAAGAGGAAGAGGGAGAGGGAGAAGCAGGCTCCCCGCTGAGCCAGGAGCCCGATGTGGGGCTCGATCCCAGGACCCCAGGATCATGACCCGAGCCGAAGGCAGACGCCTAACCATCTGAGTAACCCAGGCGCCCCAATAAATAAATATCTTAAAAAAAAAGGAATAGTGATTTGAACAAAATATTTATAATATTTGAGGAAAAAGTAATTTTATACATTGTTGTCCTATATTGTATTTTACTACCAGATAACATAATAAATTAAATTACAATGCTTCCTTCTAACACACTTATCTTCAGAGGTATCTTTCATCTTTTGAAATACTCATCAACAAATGGAAGAATTTTAACAGATGGTATATACTAATTTGGGTACAAATATAGAATTGATATATATACAAAATAAAATCGCACAGACATCTTTCGATTGCATTTAAAATGAGATTTTAAAAGAGATTTTAAAAGATCCATATAGGCAGGCATTAGGAATTTTATTCTCTAGTTATTTTGTAGCCAAGAAAAAAGTATGAACTTGCTATTTTTATGCAACGATACAGAGGAGGGAAATTACCTGAAGATTAGGAAAATTTTTTTTCTTTTTTAAAAAAAGAGATTGATTCTTATAATTACCATCTGCTAAGGAACTTGTGAGTAAAAATAATAGAAGCAATCTTTAAGAGATGATTACAACAGTTTTAGAGGACAAGGCAAACAAAAGAAATGCGATTCAAAAGATTACATTTGCTAGATAATATTGATTTTTTGAGGCCTATTTAAAAAAAACAAATCGACGGTATGTATCAATTTTAGCAAAACATTTTATGGAATCTATCATGACATTTTATCTAGGTCAGATAACTTACTTGCTTTTAGCATGTTGATAATAAAAACAAGCTTTCCTTCTCATTTGGGAGCGTCTACTTTGCTCTTGGCCTAGAGTAATAGAGGTCAGTTCCATTCTTTTCCTTTTTCATGGCCATCATGAATGTAGAGTCTTATGAAATCCTCTTAAACTGGTGGGAACATAGTCGCAAAGAGCCAATTAATGTATATAATATTAATACTCCTTTATTTATTTATTCAACAAATATCTCCTGAGAGCCAGCTAGCTTTAGGCCTGGGAATATAGATGGAATAAACCAAAGTCCTTGTTCTCATGAAGATTTCATTCTCGCTGAGGAAGGCAGATAACAATTTAAAAATTATAATATGAGAAAGAACATAGACTCTAAAGAAGATAAAAGAGAAGGCTGTGGTAACTGAGCGCTTGGATTGTTCTTTTAGATCAGGAAAGGCCTACCTAAGTAGGTGTCACTTCACGGGGCAAGAAAGAACTAACCATCTAAAAACCAGGTAAAAGGCAGACTCAAAAGGGAGAAGTGACAGAAGAAGTCAGAAAGGTGGATTTGGGGCCAAGCTTTGCAGAGAATTGAAGGCTGTGGCCGGAGTTAATATTTTATGCAAAGTACGTTTGGAAACGCTCTGGAGAATTTAAGCAGAGGTATAATATGACTTGAAATATATTTTACAGACATCACTCTGGCTGTTGGGTTGAGGATGAATTGTGGGGAGTCAAAAGTAGAAGCAGAGTGAAAATTTAGAAGGCTCTTCAAAACTCAGCAAAAACTTACTGCCTACTATGTAGTGTGCACCTGACACTTCTCTGCGAGTGAGGAAGACCTTGGTCAACAACAGAAAACTCTCCGCATCCAAGGAGCTTCCATACTAGTGGATGTGCGGCATCCATGGCAGCAAGACGATCACAGGTGCAGTACTGGAGATGTAAGAAGTTGCCAGATCCAGATACGATTTTGGAGACAGAAATGACAGGACTTATTGATAGTCTGGTCCCTGAAGGAAAAAGAATCAAGGCTGATTTCGAGGATCCAAGGCTTGAGCAATCAGGTCAGAGACATCATTTATTGGAAGAGGGAAGGTTGGGAGAAGCTTGAGTAGGAGAAATCTAAGGTTCTGTTCTGGAAATAGGAAAGTTGAGATGCCTCTTAGGTATCAAAATGTAGCTGTCAGAAGAGTAAGATGCCAATCGGGACCAAGGCTGCTAGTGAAAAGCTGCACATGATTGATACAGGATGATTTAAACAACATCACACTGGCTTTTGAACACTTGCACAAGAAATTTCAGAACGAAATTACTTTGCTTTTACTACAAATAATGGCACAAGAAGTCAAAGAATGTAATTGTGTAGATTCTTACCACTCATATGCAAGAGGTAATCTATAAGAAAAGAAACATTTTTAAATGTAGTAACAAATTTAATTTAATTTAATTTTTTTTGTGAATAACAAAGTTTAAATGGGAGGCTGGGAACCAATTCTGATAAAGTATTCCCAAATCATATAAAATGTGAAATTTAAAACATTAATACAATATATTGAAATCAAGTTGAAACTGGAAGAAATATTAGCAGATCAAAGTAATTTTACTAGGGCACCTGGGTGGCTCAGTCATTAAGAGTCTGCCTTCGGCTCAGGTCATGATCCCAGGGTCCTGGGATCCAGCCCCGCATCGGGCTCCCTGCTCAGCGGAAAGCCTGCTTCTCCCTCTCCCACTCCCCCTGCTTGTGTTCCCTCCCTCGCTGTGTCTCTCTCTGTCAAATAAATAAAAAAAATCTTAAAAAAAAAAAGTAATTTTACTAAAACTTGTGCCACAAAGGAGGTTGTCATAGGTGAACATAGTGATGATAGAATTTTCCACTTCCTACAATGCAATATTTAATGACATTTCTCATAATGTTTCCTTAAGATACGGTAATTATAATAACTAAAAATATATACTATAATATAGTATAGGGCTTTATAGTTTATAACACTATCTTAATTGCAGCATATTTAGATGAACTACAATGAATCTCAAAAATACGGGTTATAAAAAACGCACTGACATGTGTAGTGTTGTTAAAGGAAGGAAAAGGTCAAGAATGAGTCTGTATGTAACACCATTCAAGGTCTAGGTATCTAAATTAGTTTTCACAAATAAACTGGCTGTGGTTTAAATGGCATGCATAGATACAAATTCAAACGGGACAGTGTGATAGAAGGAAACTAATGTCAGCCTCAGAGCCAGGAGAAGCCACTTTCTCCCTTCCTTTATTCCACTAGCTTCTAGAATTTGGGGCAAGTTGCTTAACCTTTCTGGACCTCATCTGTTCTCAGTGAAATGGGGGGCTGCTTACATTGCCATGTAGTTCTAGAATTCTCCATGTGCTGGCATGATTTCAGAGACATTCCACTCATTTCTTTTACACAGTCACTACCCTCTATAATGTATTAGGTCTTCTACCTCTGTCCTCTGCGTGATTCATTTCATCCTCCACATTACTTCTAGGCTGAGTTTTCTTTAAGAGTGCCCCACCAATAACTGAATAAAGTGCCAATTTTTTAGAATGACACTCATGACCTTTTATATTATAGCCTAGTCTGCTGTTTAATTTTGTTCCATACTTACTTTCCACTGTCCCAACTCACAAACAGCCATTATACTTACGTCTCAAAAGACATGTTCTAGTCTCTGTTTGACATTACATTTTCACATTTGTGTCCCATAAAAATTGTCCTCATAAAGGTCAAGATGACATGATTTTTTCTCCCTGAAAACTTCTCCATGCTTCACATTCAGAATGGAAGACTCTGACTCCTGTACTCCATATATATTTTATTGTAGGACCTGTTTGCTTTGGACGATAGTTTTTTGCATATTGTCAACCTTAGTCTTAAGATTAAGTACTTAAAATTGAGACCTGTGTATTTCACACAGTGCTCTGAATGTTTTAGGTGTTCAGTAAATGTTCACCAAATTCAATCAAAAGAAAATAGGACATTACCATTAAATAAACAGAAAACATGAACGATTTCTTAACAATCCCATAGCCTATGTTTTGGGGATGTGGGTGCCAGATACTGTATTAAGTTCTATAACAGATTGCTGCATTCAGTCCATACCTTATAAAGTATCTACTGGTATTCCCAATTTACAGATGAGAATACTGAGGCAGATGTCGGTTACATAAATTGTCCAGGGGTCACAAAGCTGATGAGTGGGAGCACCCAGATTCCTACCCAGGTGCCTAAGTTCAGGAAACATGCTGTCAACTTCTTTGCTCATGGCTCTCAACCTACTGTCCCCTCAACATTGTTACAAAGGCTGATTGCCACAGGGAAAGAGGGTGTTGCCGGAAATGTGTGCCATTTAAAAAAAGTCACCCACTTTTTCACTCTTAAACAGTTTCTCTACCTCTTTAGCTCCCAAACATGAACATTGGTTCTTTTTTTTTTTTTTAATTAATTTATTTATTTGACAGACAGAGAGTACAAGCAGGGGGAGCAGCAGGCAGAGGCAGAAGCAGGCTCCCCGCCGAGCAGAGAGCTCCATGTGGGGCTCGAAACTGGGACTCCGGGATCATGACCTGAGCCAAAGGCAGACGCTTAACAACTGAGCCACCCAGGCGCTCCATGAAAATTGCTTCTTGTGCTCAAATCTACTACCTATCTTTTCTACAGCTCAGTTAACTTTCAGTTACTGAAAGTAGAATTTATTGGGGCGCCTGGGTGGCTCAGTTGTTAAGCGTCTGCCTTTGGCTCAGGTCATGATCCCAGGGTCCTGGGATCGAGCCCCCCATTGGGCTCCCTGCTCCACGGGAAGCCTGCTTCTCCCTCTCCCACTCCCCGCTGCTCGTGTTCCCTCTCTCGCTGTGTTTCTCTCTGTCAAATAAATAAATAAATAAATAAAATAAACAAAAATAAAAACAAAAGAAAGTAGAATTTATCGAGCAGCAATTCATATCTAAAAAGAAAAGCGCTTTTATTGGGTTTTCATGTAAGCATCATGACCTCTTTGGGAACTGTAAGATACATTTTGAGAAAAGACCCTGCTCCAGCTCCGTTAAACAGCTTGCCTGGCTTCTAAGTACCAAGCCAGAGTGGGGAGCTGTATCCGTTCAACTCCCAGAAGCACGAGCCTCATTCCACCCTGCAGCCTCTCTGGCACATGCCACCATCTGGCATTAGTCCGGTGCTTTTCAGGAAAGAAGAACCCCAGGCTTCCGTGGAAATGCCGCGTAAGGACAGAGGCGAGAGATGGCCATGTGTGCGGTGGGGTGTCAACAGTGGCACCAAGAGTGAAAAGTGCTAGGCACTTTCAAATCACACCCTTGATCATCTGATAGTCCAAGGTCTTAAAGCTCTTCCCCGTGCGGTTTCTCCAATGGAATTTTAATGGTTTTTTGGTAATATCTTAAGAACCCTTAATTATATCTTGGATGTTTTCTGCTCTTATCTTCACTTGTGTTTTCCCTCGTAAATAACTTCTAGTATAAAATACCAGGGATTGGGCACCTTTAAAGCTCCAGACGCTTTCCTGTTCTCATTGTTTCCTCTGCACTGCTTTCTTTCTTTCTTTTTTTTTTTTTTTTTTGAAGATTTTATTTATTTATTTGACAGAGACAGAGATAGCGAGAGCAGGAACACAAGCAGGGGGAGTGGGAGAGGGAGAAGCAGGCTTCCTCCCGAGGAGGGAGCCCGATGTGGGACTCGATCCCAGGACCCTGGGATCATGACCTGAGCCGAAGGCAGACGCTTAACGACTGAGCCACCCAGGTGCCCTGCACTGCTTTCTCTAACTGCACAGAGACAGACCGAGGAATGCCTCTGGCATAGGGATTGTCATATGGGATGGCAGTTGTTCCTCCACTTTTCTCTTTTACCCAGTGATACGACCCTTGAGAACAGAGAAATGGTCTTACTCACTTCTCTGTCCCCAGGGCCTAGCATAGAGAAGGACATACTCAGTAGCCTCAGTGTTGAATAAATACATACATGGATGGATGGCTCTAGCAGAGATGTTAAGTGGTTTACACAATTCTTGCCGTGTGGTTAATATGATAAAAGAAAAATACCCATGTTAAAAGATCCTTACCTACTTCTCTCACAGAACATGCTCCTATTGTAAATTTCTAGAATTCGAATAACGATTTTTTTTTAAGCATTGAAGAACACAAGAAACTCAAACTAAGTCCCTCAAATAGCAATGGTAGTTAATAGGGATGAGCAACCAGACCTAATATATATGTTAGGTTTAATGAGAAAGCTCTGTTCTATGTCTTTATATCCAAATATAAAGTACACCTTCATAGCTCTAAAAACATTAATTAGAATCATTCAATGATCAAACAGTAAAGTTTAAAGTAATAATACATGTCCTTTATTATCTGAATACTGACCCAGCATTAGGCTTGGGATAGTAAGCTTTGTAATCACCAGTTTTAACCTCAGGTTTTGAAGATTTGCTCCTCTTACATAATTAGACAATGAGGTATATGCATTGACTTGGAAAGCATTTTGTTCTTTAAACCAAATTAGACACTAGGACCTGAGGCTGGGGACCTGTACCTCAATTGTTAAAAGTAATTGCTTTTAAATCTTTCTAGAGTTGTAATTTCTTTTCCCTTAGAACATATACCCGACTTTTAAAAATATGGGTACAAGTAGCAATTTAATGCTACTAATATTTTCCAGGTGCCTTTTAAAGAAGTTTACATTTCTGAACTCATGCAATCTTTGCAAAACCTCTTACTATTATTAGGTACTATTATTATCCCCACAGATGAGAGAACTGAGGCATAGACATATGACATGATCTGTGCAAGATTATACAGCTGGTTAGCTAGATTATAAACTCTAAGAAGCCCAACGCCTGAGTTCACGTTCGTGATCATTATACTTACTGCCTTTTGCTAAAACTTCCACCTCTGACCTTTGCCTTCACAAAGACATTGAGAAATAGCAGAAGTAAACTAATATAAAGTACATTTTATCTTTATATACCATGGATGCCTCCCTACAATTTCTGCTATGATTGGTATTATGCATGTATTTTTGATATCCCCTAAAAATTTAAAATTTTAATATACTTAGATTAAATGGATTTTACTATTAGTTGGATTATTTTCACTATTATTTGGATTATTTTATTCATGTAGAGAAAACATATATATTTTCACCTGAATGGTCTTACAAAGGAAATACATAGTACCTTTGGGGTCCAATACCTATTTCCTAATATGAAACAACATAGGAGTAAAAGAAAAATAAATAAATATTGTCAGGCAATGTCAGGGAAATGAAATGTAACTGAAAATTACTAAAATTTTGAAATATGGAATAACAAAACCAAAATTATGATTTTGAGATCTAAAGTGACATATAATTTTATGTTATAAACACAGAAATTATTGAATTAGAGACATCAATCTTTTGAAAAATTTTTGAGTTGTTCACTAAATTCAGGTACCAAATTTATCATTAAACTATTTTATGTAAGCACTATAAAAGTTTATATTTTTTATTATGTAATAATTAATTGATTTAAATCATAACATTTATTGAGTGTATACTTTGTGGCTGATCTATTTTATTTGACCTATCAATTATCCAACAAAGGGATTTTTAATCTATTTTTTTAGATAAGAACTTAACAATGTCTCAAGAGCCACTCTCTCCTTCAAGTTTGTCTCCTATGTACTTAGATGCATACTTAAATGCATATTATGAGCCCACCTTCAAGATTAAAGATTTTCCAAGGCTGCTAAGGATTTTATTTACTTGAATGTATCTGTGAAAGACATCAATGAATATAAAAGGAATACTGAAGGTGGAATATTAATGTGGGACAGGACATTAATAACTTTTACTTTCCAACATTCTAAGGCTGTGATTAAATTAAGTATAATTGTATCATGTGTTTCAGTTTGACATGCATCAAAAAGTCAGATGAATAAATATACACACCAAATACAATGTAATGTGGCATACAAGTACATCTGGCAAAGAGGCACATTTTATTACTCAAGTTTTAAATGAATAAATCTAATTACTGCTGGATTGCTTGACCAACACAAAAACTTGGGAAAGTAAGTAGTTTGAACCAAAAGTCGAAAGAGTAAATGAGATCATGTGTGTGTGTGTGTGTGTGTGGGCGCACACGCGTGCGCCATTTGGCAGACTTACTAGAGTTTTACCTGGTGCCATGCACATATCTTTGGAAGGTGGCCCAGTAGGATGGATGTCTCTGAGCTGGAGGGACCATTAAGCAGTGTTGTGGCTGATGACATTTTTAAGCAACCTCTCTACTCATTTCAAGAAGTAACCATCCATCAGAGATTTGGTTAGCCTCTGCACATATGCCAAGATTTGAGCAGCCTCTGATTTTGGCAACACAACCATCTGGTCTGTGTAGCTAAGCAGCCCTATTTTGCTGTTGAAGAAGGGGGAGGTCCCTGCCTCACTGCCCAAGCTCAGTGTCTGCGCCTTTGTTATGCTTAACTGCCTCTGTCTAGATTAGAAGTTGTTGTCCTCATTATGGTTTTTAATACGGCCTGGAAAATGAAGAAACAACACAGGAGAGGATGTGAGACTGAAACACAGCTCACTAAGGTATTTGTGCTTCTTGCGGTCATCTCCTATTACTCATCTCTCCTCTCCTCTGTTGTGTTGACCTCTGCAATCTTAAAATGCAAGAGTAGTGATGGGGGAAGGGACAGGTGGGTTGGGAGTTTTGGAATGAAGAGTCCGTAAAATTATTTTATAGCCCCAGAGAGCAGGCATCTTCTGGGAGGTGCTGCACTTGGCCCTTCTTGGACATGTTGGAACACTTATCTGGGTGATGAAGTCTTAGCGATTTCTTCCCTTGTTTCTGAACCGGACTAAAAGGACCACTAGCCTTTGGAATCAGGCAGAGAAGACTGAGGCCAAGGCTACAACTAAAGCTGAGGCTCAGTACAGTCTCTATCTCCCTATCTCCATTAACTGACAGATTTCTTGACCAATGTGACTTTAATGCAACACAAATTTATGAGAGCCTATTATCTTTTCCCTGCTATTTCTATTGCTCTAGAGGTTGGAGTTTTAAAAAAATGAAAAAAATTAATTATCTGAATTATCTCCTGGACTAATTATCTAAAAGTCACTAGAACCAATACTGTCCATGAAATAACTATATATGCATGAAACTTAAATATCAAAGAATCTAGTATCATTGAATAAATTTCTTCATGTATGTATAACATTCAACTGGAAGTAGGAACCCAGGGTAGAAAAGTTTCAAAAGTTCATTTCTTTCTAGTATACAGTTTGCAACAGATTATTGCCCATCTTTTTATGTTTTCCCATGGAGAAGACTCAGGATCTAAACCCAAACCTTTACAGTTGGGAGCTGTGTTTTAATCACTCAGATCTCAGTTGCTACAATACAAGCATCTCCAGATCATCACAGAGGAGGCAAAAAATTTGTTAATTCTTTGGGGTGTATCCAACTGTCTCAAAAAAAAAAAAATTCCAATGAATTTCACCTTAATAGCCTAAGTGAGGTCACTTATTCCAGAAGATTAGATTACCCTTTGATTCATCTTTTCTTGTAGAACATATTTTTTTTAAAATTTCATAGATGTCTGAAATGAAACATGAGAAGATATGTAATTTGCACTGGATAACTGCTGCTGAGTTCATATAAGGTATATAGAAGATGTTCAGTAAATGTGGTTTCCATTTTGTGAGTGTGGTGTGTGTGTGTGTGTGTGTGTGTGTGTGGTGTGCTTCTATCAATAAAAAATGAGCATGTAGTCCAATAAGCTTTGGTTTATATGTATTTATATATTGAAACGGATTACTTTATCACTATATGCACATTATAAAACATACCAAAATGTGTGATACAAAAAAAAAATCAGGAAAACAAACTCCTTTCTGGGGAATCTAGTAAAGTCTGAAGCCACATAAAAAGTTAACTTTAGACAAGATGAGGGGTGGGTGGGTGGGTGGGTGTTGGCAAATGGGAAAGAGAAAACTCATTTACTAAGCACTCAGTTTCCATTAGAAATTGCTAGCCACATTATATAATTTGTACACAAAGAGTCACAAAAACAAGTGTGCCCACAGTTTTTGCACCTTTTTTACAAATATGGAAATTGAGACTTGGAGAAAGTGAGTTACTTGCCCAGAGTTTGCTAGAATGTGTGCCTTATGTAACTAAAAGTATTATCTATGAAAATTAAAACAATTAGTTCTTTGTTTAAATGACACCGATTTGAAGTCTCACATCTCAAAAACTCCAGAGGTATGCCTTAGATCATAAAATGAGTATAAGAACTGAGGACTCATATAGACCTTGGAGATTGATTTAATCTTCCATTGTTCAATAATTCATGAGACAGAACAACATATTTGATGGGACATTCATCAGCACTTACTTTATAAATAAAAATGTCTCCTTTAGCTGAAAAAAAGAAAGTCAAGGACAAATTTATGTGCCTATTAGTGCTGTTTTATTCCATCCATTCAGTGAAAATTTACTGAAACTCTACTATGGACTAGGAAGAATGCCAGTAATGGTTCCATATTATTTCCACTAATTTAACTAAAAGGCACATAATAAGCCATCAATAAATATTTATTCAGTGAATAAATGAACTGTCATGAAGGTACAAACAGATTATATCTGGGTACTTCATTTTAGCACCCCTTTTCTGGAGACTACTTAAGATTGGTCTCTTTTGGGCTCTGTCCACGTGGGCCTGGTTTCTGAAGCATCATTAAGACTTTATAAAATAGCAGTTTTACCACTAAGGCAATTACATAGCCCAGGCTTTTGGTGAGGACATTAAATTGTAAACAACACATTCACACATAGTTTCATGGTTCCCACTCCCAAACAACAGTCTGCTAAACAAACTGATACCTCATTTACCTTTTCCTCTAAATACATTGATTTTAATTACCTATATTTCTCCCTCTCTTTAATTTATACCTCAATGGTCTAAGGCCAGTTCTAGAAAAATATACAGAAGCCATCTTGTTATAGCAAATAAGGAAGCAATTATCTTCCTTTATGTTGAGTTAACATAAATGTTCTGTGATTTGAAAACAACCAAAGAATAATGGAACTACAGGGCAATTGATTCAGTGTCTAATTACTGAAAAACACCTCCACATTAATTGTGTCAAAATTAACATTTCTGTCCTTGGCTTCCATATTCCAAAATCCACTTGACCATGAGGAAATTATTGGAATTACATTTCTCAGCTAATTAATTCTAGAGGAAATCATAGAAGCTAAGATGCTCATAAATAGACATTTCACAGTCTAAATACAAACTTCTTTCTTTTTTTTCTTGTGCTCAACATAGGAGTATAGTACTACTTGGGTTTTAGGCATATACTTGGACCTCTTTGAGTCTTAGTCACTTCATTTGTAGAACAGAGTTAGTATCTACTGCTCAGTTGTATTTAAAGGATCAAAAAAGACAATGATGTGAAAAATTACATTACATTATAATAGAAAATTCAGTTATTTTGTTACTGATAATGTAAATTATATTCTTATTCCTTCAATGTTTTCTCTTTCTTTTCCTGTCTGTCAGAGACCTCATGTCAAAGGAAGCAATTGTGAAATTATAAGTGGGCAATTAGGCAATGAGAAAGAAAAATATCACTTCCAAATTTACAATCTTTAGCAACCATGCTTTTCAAAGAGCCTAACAATTTGGAAAAGCAGAAGATCCATTCACAATTGCTTTAACATGTCGACTAACGGAATGCAATGTCATAAAATGTGCACCCTACGTCTTGAGATGTAACTTTCAAACAACTAGCACAATTTGCTCAAATGTACAATTAGAATGACCTGTATTTTTAGTGTTATAATCCAGGGGGAAATTTTCTAATATGAGGAATTCTAGAAATAGTAATAATTAGGACTGAGCACTAGAACAGGAGGCGGTTCTATTCCCAATCTGATATTAACCAGAGTGTGTCTTTCGGTAACTCAGTTAACCTTTTCAAGGCACAATTTCTTCACCTGTGATAGAGGAACCCAACCAGATGTTCTTGGAGTGCATGATTTTATTAGACTTAATTCTGTAATACAATATTTCCTCACTTTTTTTAAAAAGAGAGTTTGCCTGAAAAATAGCCTGGGCTGTATACGTACTCTGGTAGGAAATCTGCTGTGCGTAATACCCGTAATACATTCCTTACATAAACACTGACAATTGTGCCTTCAATGATTTGTATTTAACAAGCGATCTTAGACAAGCCAAATGCCTAAAGGAAACTCCATGGCTTGTTCACAGACTGGAACCCCATTCCCTCACACGCATTTCACGCCTACCTTCTATTTTCTCATGCATCTTCTCCTAATCCCCCTATGGCCTGGCCTCTCTCTGTTTCTGTTGTCTCTTTGGGATTCTTTCTTCCACAGACCTGCATACTCTCCTTTTCTAAGCTTTATTTCAGTTCCAACTCCTCCTCACGCCATCCCTAGCTGCTCTTTTGGTCTCCACAGGACACTCATGAGTGCCCTGTGCCTTCCCAAAGGAAGCGCCTTTTTAGGCGGACAGATACCGTGTCATCTACACCTTCGGGTCACGATTAAATCTCTTCCTGTGACTAGGAGATAGCACTAATGGAGCCAAGTTCAGTAGCCGAATAAAAGAGAAAAACTTTATTCCACAACTCAGAAGGAGCCCTGACCAGACATCTTTCCAGGACCTGCCTTCAGACACCATGAAGCTAGCCTGGGAATGGTGGAGGTGGGTATCCCCATCACACTGCTTTGTTACATTTAGTAGAGCATGAATGATGGGGAGCAGTGTGATGGCGATGTGAGAGTGAGATGCACCAGCATTCAGATCCTGGCTGCTTCACTTCATTGCCGTGTGTCCGCACAAACATTTAGCTCTCTGAGCTCCAGTTTGCTGATTTAAAACATAAGGATAATAATCACCTCATCACAATATTAACACTAGTTCTAGGGTAGTTCTCAGGATTAAAGATAATGTATGGATAGGGTCTGTCACATAAAGAATTGAAATTGATTCTTCTATTTATCATTATTGTTGTTGTTGTTGTTAATCTCCTCTAAGGTTGGTAAAAGCCAAATGTTTTGGGGTTGTGTTTTTTTTTTTTTTTTTTTTTCTGTTAGAGAAAAGTAGACCACAGAACATTATGAGTGAGTTGGTCACGGACACACAGTTGGATGGCGATGGTACCTAGAACAGCGCAGAATTCCCTAGTAGCAGGTTCTGCATATTTACCAAAACTTGGTATTTGTGGAAATGTCCTCATTTAGTCTCTCTAAAACTTAGGAATCTATTCTTTATTTCCTTCTGGTTTTTCATCAGAGGACTTTGTGCACTGTGACTCTAAAAGAGGAGGAAAATTTGTCAGCTCATCTCTGTTGGCAGGTTTGCAGGACTACTTTGAGCAGACTATTTCGCCATGCCATCCAGAAAAGGGAAAAGCCTTCGGGTACTATTTTGGTATGTGCAATGCAGAAATGTGATTTTGTACTTCTTACTGGTGCCAAAGTTTATGTGGAAGGAAATAAGCTAGCTACATTTCCCAGTGAGAAGATCAAATGAGTTATATAATTTTCACACAGATCATGAGCTAGAACAGAAATTGTGTGAATTAAGGTTTGCCACAATTAAGAATCTGTGGACACTTTCCAGTGGGAAGAAAACAAAATTCAGATTAACGTTTTATCAGGACACCAGAATGTCTGGGCGTGGTGTTCAGACACCTAACCAGGGTATCTGTGTTCAAACAAAGGCTTTTGGAAGTTCTCCAGGTAGGACGGCAACCGAGAAACAAGGGCTTTTACTCTCAAACACACTGTCTGGTTACCAACCCTACAGTAATTAACCTGCCTTAACAAAATCCTGAAACATAGCCATTGTTAAGTACGACATTCAAACTGGTGAAAACTTTCTGTATAATTTCAAGTTTGTTGTGTTTAAAATATCCTGAATCTGCAATGCTTCAGATACTGCTATTTGATGCTTAACGGATAGAGATGATATTCTCACTCAACCTGGGTTTGTGCTTGCCTGTTTGTGCAGGTGTGTGTGTGTGTGTGTAGAAAAACAAGAATTTCAAACAATCTGTCTCTGTGATCCTATAAAAATATCCTGGCATATTGGTCAAACACAGCTCTTCGACCTCCATAAAAAGAACATTAGATTAGTAATAAAAGTGTAAGTCATAAAACAGAACATTGAAATGAAAAAAAGCTCTTTCCCATTTATTTATTAAGAATATATACCTTTTTGGCTTAAAAGGTATTTGTCATTTGTTTATATTACCTACTGAATTGATGTGAACTCGTATCTTTGAATAGGATGACTAATGAGAACAAAATGGTGAGTCTGAGCACGGGCACAACCATTATGATGCCTTGTATAAAAGAAATGCATTAGGCACACAGACCATCAGCCTTATCACATGTAATGTTGGATGATTAAGCTTGAAAGACCTTTTACTAATTCTAGGTGTGCTGCCGGCTGCAATCGCCACCGTAAGTGCTACAATCATCAGTTGGAGAGTGCTTTGGAACTTTAAAGGCAAACGAAACCTTTTCTTCAGTGGAACATTCCTTTTTAACCTGCTTTTCTGTTCAACCTGATAAGGCCTTGGATATGCTTGTTTGAGAGCTTCTTTGAAGTTGAACAATGCAAAACCAAATGAACAAACTTGTTCATAAAGCGAGGTACCCCGCTGGAAATCATCATGTGTTTTTCAAATCACCATGTAATATTAATATATTTAGTTACTGTCAAGCATAAACCCCTTCATCAGCAGACAACTGGCAGCATAAACCAAAGATGTAAGAAAAATGAATTCTATCCATTAATTTAGTGTTTGCTTAACATTGAGTTTGGTGGTGAGTTGGGACAAGAATACTTGATTTTAGGGGCTGAACCACTTAACCCAGTGGCCACAAGGATGTAATCTCCGCCCTCTGACCTTCTGCACATGGACTGCCAGGGTCTCCACTCTTTCTCTGTACCTGGTCATGGGGACTTGTTGAGGGGACCCTAGCAGCTAACTAGTGAGTCATTATGGGGAGTGGACACTGTCCACCAACGCTTTATGTCCAGAGGGATCCTGTGGAGGAGGAACTCAGCTGAGGAAGAAAACTGTGGAAAAAACTGTCATCTTTGTCGATGTGCCTTTCTTTGAAACTATATATTCCTATGTTTACCAGTGGGAGACCACAGGCAGTAACTTTGCCCCTGTGAATATTCTTTCAGTGTGTGGAGAGAGACAGTTGGTAGTGGTTAGGAGCACATGCTCTGAATCAACACCTGGCTCTACCTCTGACCCGGCTTCGTAAACCCCAGGCAAGTTGTTCAATTTCCATGAGTTTCTGTTTCTTCTTCTCTGAAACATAGACAATAATGGCGTTTTTCTTAATGAGAACCTTTGAAAACTGAATGAGATGGTGCAGGTAAAGCATTCAGCTTGCTTTATTCCTAGTATCTATTAAGTGCTTCATAAATGGTTGTCATTATTACTGTACAAACTGTAAATAGCACTCCGTTGGTTACTCTCTCCTTTCCTGTCCATTAAAATAGGTCCATTTCAGGAATGCTCTGGAACCCGAACCACCTCTAGAATTTGGGGAGGAGGTGGGGGCTTAAGTTATTGTCTGAGGTAACAGAGAAAGGCTTGAGATACGTACTTTGGGCTGGTCTGTGATGGAAGATTCGCTCATGTTTCACTTTTCCATTTTAATTACTAAGGTCTTGGGAAACTATGTGTAAAACAAAGTGTCATTATTCTAGAGCATTTTACTGACATGTTAATTCCTGCTATTTATTCATCCTCCAAAGGAGATACAAAGCTCATTCTCACTGGCTTCTAAATGAGTCATTCCAAAGAAGCTTGGTAGTGCATCCTGTCAACCCCTTAAATAATTGGTGTACTAATGTCTTCTCCAATTTTCTAGAGGTTCTTTAGTGGTTCATCATGCATTGAAGTTTCAAGGAGATAATTTGCAATCCAATTTTTGTGGCTCTCACTTTGAAATCTGTTACCCCCAGGATATAATGTTATTAATGCTCATTCAAACTCCATGCATAGTCTTCAAGTAATTATTCTATAGCTTGCCCTGCTAAGGAATTTGTAGAGGGTTATTTGAATGGGTCAAAGGGAATGTAATGATTTGGGGCTATTTCCACTCATGGAAAAGAAGTGACATTTGTGAGATGCTTGTTCCTAGAGACACATTTCAAATGCATTATGAGGCATTTTTGCTTATAAAATTTTAGATTAAGTGATATGTATGTACCCCTGTGAAAGGTACTTCAAAAGTGCACACACAGACTCTTCAAAGGCATCTCCTTAATTCTCTGGTTTGCATCCTCTTTCATAAAAGTGTTTTCCCTGAAGCCATACAGCTGCAGTCCGTATTGTGGTCAGCTTCTAGCTGACCTCAGGTGTGCTCCATCCTGGAGGTGGAACCCAGAAATGAACTGATTTCTCCTAGAACACATAAGGGGTCCGGACATGGATGAAAGTGCTTTAGTATAAAACCACAGTGGCTTAGCAATGCGACAAGTGGCCTGACATGATTTAGCTTAAAGTCAGGTATCCCATTTTCTTTCTATTTATGTTCCCTTTTCATCATGGAATCTTCTGCTGTCCACATTTTTTTCTGGAGAAACTATTATCTTTCAACAAAATTATCTAAACCATGACCTCAAAATCCCTTGTGAGAGAGAAAGGGCAAAAATAAATGAATCAATTAATTACTTTAAATAAACAGGATACCTCTCTTTTTTTTTCTTCTTTTTCTTTCTTTTCCTACGGGTCATGGATGAAGGAGTCACCCATCATTTTTCTGAGACTTATGCAAGTCACATACGTCTTTCTTAAAACTGAAACCATTTTTAGAATTTGGGACACCTAAGAGAAATTTGCAAATATACTGTCCTCTACAAGAACCATCTGACAATGTCCCTTCCGCCCAAATTTCAAGGCAATGGCTATCCCTCAATATAGATAAGCCTCACCCTCATCAAATACAGAATCTACTATCTGTACTTGGAAGTGCTAAACCTCCATATTTGGCTGAAAAGACGGCCAATGAAAGATATTTATAATTCAGCAACACTCTAATATTCTCTATTGCAATCCAAGTTTTAATTACAGAACATAATTTTATGACTAAAACCATTTAATTTCTCTAACCCTATCCATTGTGTCTCTTTTCTACCTCTGACTTAATAAACCTCTTGCCCAAAAAATGTCTTCCTAATGCAATGGACCACGGTGCATGGAATCACTGTACCTGTCAATCTTTATAACCCTCCCATAAATTGTTCCTTTCTTAAATACTGCATTTTGGTAAGTTAGAGGTTCATTATGATTACATCTGCATGTTAATTGCTTATCCTTAATACTGCTCAGCACAAAATAAATGTACATGTAGAAATCATGCAAAAGCAGATTGTGTCACATATTTTAAAAATATTATACATACATATATACATACGTATACACATACATATATACAGGTATGTATAATTTTTGTTAGCCATGGAAAAGGGCCAATAGATTGATGCCTAGAGATGCAGACCCAATTTTAGAAGCAGATATGAGCACCATAGTAATTATAATAGGGGAACGCTTGTGTGTGTGTGTGTTTTAATAAAGCAGTCAGTAATTCTAGTGCTCTATAAACATCCCCAGACCTCATACCTCCTGAGCATGGCTGTATGCAGTTGAATTCTTACCAAAAGCTCACAGAGTTCTAGATACGTACTCGTGGACTGAAAACACAAATCCCGAAATATTGGCATCATGGCCCCCGTGGGCCACGGACGCTGTGCACACCGGCAGAACAGGAGGGCCAGGGAACTAGCCCCACACTCACTCACACAGGTATCTCTTCCCTGCAGGCCACCCAGCAGCGACACCACCAGTGATAATCACCCCTGGCTGGCAGACACTCACAGGCACACTCGGGGGAGCTCCGGAGAAACCTAGGGGAAGGCGGAGGGTCGGGCATGTAGGGCAGCGGCGCGCGCCCCGGCACAGTCTCCGCGCCTCCGGCACCGTCCAGCACCCGAATTCGCTCCGGAGCTGCCCGCAAGACCTGCATTATGCCAAGGAGCTGGACCAACTCACCTCCACGAAATAAAAGCAGGGCAAGAGGGTCACGCTGTCCTTGATCACTTTGCCCTTCGGCCTCTCCTTCGCCGACATCCCGGCCGCCTGCCCGAGTCCGCGTCCTCCCCCGGGCGAGGTGTGCACCGCGCAGCCGAGGCGAGCTGCCTTCTCCAGCCGCAAGCGCCCGGCGCCGCTGATGTCACATTCCCCGCGGGCGCCGCTGGAGCCAGCGCGTTGCATGCAGCGCCCCCGCCTCTCCCCGCCCCTCTTTGCAGCAACCCGGCGGCTCTCTAAACGGGCAGGTCCCCTTCCTCCCCCTCCTCTGGCCCCCGCTGCCGGTTTTGCTCCACCGAGAGACGTCCAGCTCCCTCCTACAAGCTGTTGCTGCAATGGCTTCCCCTCCCTGGCACCCTCCCTCTGCTCTCCACCGCCCTTGCCGGGCTCCGCGCTGTCGGAGCTTGACGTCAAGAATCGGAAAAGGGGGGACGCACCCCTGGATATTGCAGCAGCGAGGCTGAGGAGCTAAGACACCCACGCCCCCCTGGAAAGCCTCCTGGGCCGCTCCAGGCTCTTACTTAAGGATTGCTGGAGAGCAGAAGCCCAGCTCCTGCGCACTGACCTACAGCATGCACACCGACCTCTACCTGCATGAAATTGAAACTTGGATCCCATACTGAAAAGTAGGCCGTGGTGGGAACTTACTGAGAGCTGGCAGCTCTCCAGGAATGAGGGCCCTTAGGAGACTCCCTGGCTCCCTACAACACCTTCCTGCTGATAAACACCATCACCTGCCTGGGAATGGTGAGGCTTCCCTGCATCAAGGGAGGCAGATGTGTGGGTTTCCTCACTGAGCCCAAAGGCCAGGGCATGTTCTAACCGCATCATCACACCTCCAGAACAAAGCCAACATCACAGTCTTAACTGTAATAGGAGGCACCTCTTCTTCCTTCACCTTGTTGACAGTGAGCTTGGCTGGTCTCAACTTTGTGATTATTCTGACAACCGAGAAGAGTCAAGTGATACAAAGGAGAAAAACATCCAGCAAATATAAAACACTGTACACACTGTATTATACTAATAAAGATAACCCACTTCCATGATAACGTGCCCCAATCTCTTCAAGGTCTCCATTTCAAGCATCTGACTCCAATTCCAATCCCCTCATGACCTCATCTAAACAATGAACTCTCAAATGCCCCAGCCTCCAAATACCATCACACTGGGGGTTAGGGGTTCAGTCTAAGAATTTTGAGGGGACACAGAAATTCAGTCCACAGCACACGCCAGTAGATCTTTGGCAGCAGGGACACAATCTGATCCACCAATGTCCACATTTCACAGGCAGTACAACCTTATGCCCTCATTTTCTTGGGTTCCAGAGCCCAGCTATACAAACCTTCATTTCCACCTCCCTATGCACCACTCCTAGCAAGCGAAATCCCAGCCTCAATTAAACCAGATTCTCTGCCCTCGCCAGAACAACTGAAGGTGTGTAGAGAAAAACACACAACCATGTGGTGGTGTCTCACATTCGACTGACGACCATGAACTTCAAACAGGCCCCACTACCCCACAATCCTAGTATTTTTCCAAAGTCTGTTCACTTTCTCACTCTCTGGGGACCAACTCACACTTTTTTTTTTTTCTTCAAATCTTGTCATTCTCAGCTAATGACATCAACTCATTTCACCCAGAGAGTGGAAGTAATCAGAAGAGAACTATGTTACCTTCCAAAGCTGACTACTTGCCCCCATCCCTCACCCTCCACATCAACCACTGTCTCTTTCCTGGACTAGCACAATAGCCTCCTGACTGTTCTACCAGCTTCTACTCGTGTTAGCCCTATAACCTACAAACTATTTCTTATGCAGGAGGAGCCAGAATGATCTTCTGAAAAGTAAATCCAATTGTATCACTCCTCTGTCCAAACCCTCCAAGAGCTCTCCATCACACTCAGAGAAAATCCAACCTCCCCATATCTTCTTTAAAGCCCTACCCCAGGGCTCTGCCTGATTTATTGCTGTATGCCTTAATGATCTAGCTTTGTACAGCCTCAGGGACTTTGCTCTTATTGTTTCTTTCTCCGGGAATGCGCTTCTGTCAACATTGTGTGGCTTAACCTCTTACTTAATTCATACCTTTGCCCAAATTTAAACTCTTCAGGACCACTCACTCCACCTAAATAGCATTAATCACCTCAGGCCTCCATTACTCTTTATTCTTACACATTATTTTGTTCTTCTTCATAGAATTTGTCACTATCTGATAGTTTATCCAGTATTTATTGGTCAATTTTTCATTGACTTTTATTGACTTTATGTCCCATTAGAATATAAGCTCTAAAAGGTCAGTAAGTCTTATCTAGTAACTGAAATTGTGCCTGGCATATAGGCATTCAGTAAATATTTGTTGAAGAAATGAATGAATCAATTAAATGGTGGAGGTGGGTGGGGGTATGGGTGGAAAGAAATAAGCAATGCATATAAAACCATGTAACGTAGTTTCTTCCACATACTAACTGTTCAATAATTGTTAGTCGATTCTGTTTATCAATCATCATGCTATTAATCGGCAATTATACTTCTCATTACTACCAAAGTTCTTTTGTGGGTGTTTCCTTTTTTCAACTCTCTTGGTAGCTCAACAGAATTTGTGATTCTGTTGCGGTAGCGGGAAAAAATAAGAAGATTTCTGAATTTATCATCCAGGAAACTCAATTTTTCTATATGAAGGGGAGGTGAAACAGAAGGCTAAAACTGAAGCTCCCTAATGTCATTAGGCAAGAGCTGAAAACCTGTGATAAAATGTCAGAATGCATGCTGACCACACCTCAATAATTCAAGAAATTATTGAAACATTAGAAAGGTACTTTCCTTTTCTCTCTAGGTGGCCTGACCAGCGTGACCTGACCACATGGTCCGGGATCAGGAAATGCTTCAAATTCAAAGCCAATTCCTACTGTAAATCCTTTATCCCTCCCTTTACCAGAGTCTCTTTTCTTCTCTCACCTGTTTTAAAATATTTTCTTTCCCTTCTAAAGTCATTTCACAAAACAATCCAGCTACCTTTTGCAATCCCCCAAATACTAAACACAATAATAATTTTACATTGGGGTAACAGTGTGATGTATTTTACCTATTTTAACTTTTGATGTTCAAAACAACGCAATGAACAGGGCAAATTATTTCCCTCTTTTATAGAATAATCTTGTAGATGGGATTCAGAGGTGGAAAACATTAAGAAGAAATAAAAGACTGAACCAGAAGAGAATGAGATTTGGAGTCAGAGACCAGAGCTCAAGCCCAGGATTTATATTTGAAATCTGCTTTCAAGCAAGTTACTCCACATTTCAGTTTCTTTTTTTCTTTTTTTTTTTTTTTAAGATTTTATTTATTTATTTAAGAGAGAGAGCACGAGTGGGGTGGTGGACTAGCAGAGGGAGAGGGAGAAGCAGACTTCCTGCTAAGCAGGGAGCCTCAAGCGGGCTGGATCCCAGGACCCTGGTATCATTACCTGAGCCAAAGCAGACACTTAACCAATTGAGCCACCCAGGTGCCCCAACATTTCAGTTTCTTAATACATAAAATGAAAGACGTATTAGTGCCACATGACAGCCCCACTTGGGAGCTCGAATGTGACAATATATGTGAAAGCACTTGGGACATTATCAGATTGGTCCATCCATTCATCTATCCATCCTTTTGACCTACAAATATTGATTGACCCCCTACTATGTGGGAGGCACTTTTCTTACTGGATACCCATTGGATAAAATAAGAGATATGGTTCCTGCCCTCACAGAAATCAGAGTCTAATGCAGGTGGAAGGGGAGAGACACAGGACAATAAATTAATCATAACAATAGAAAGCACTTACATGATACTCACTGCAGATGAGTCACTTTTAGAAATGCTTTGCACCAGTTAACCTCATTTAAATCTTACAACATCTTTAAGAACTGCATAGTACTGTGTCACATTTTTCAGTTACAGGACCTGGGACTCAGAAAGGTTAGTTATTGTACGTTAAGGGCAACAACTGCAATTAGCTGAGATTTTGAACCCAGTAGATTACTCAAGCTCTGTGATTTTTTTTTTTTTTTTATTTGCAAGCTCCATGTCCAGTGTGGAGCCCAACACAGGGTTTGAACTCACGACCCTGAGATCAAGACCAGAGCTGAGATCAAGAGTCGGATACCCAACCAACTGAACCACCCAGGCACCGCTCCAAGCTCTATGATCTTAGGGGCTACTACACACAATTAGGATGCAGTTGTAATTACTATGGAGAAACTTCTCAAGTGTGGTGGCCAAGGAAGGCTTCGGGAAGGGTTGACCTCTGAGCCACTTCCAGCACTGAGGCTACTAAAGGACATTCCTGAACTAAAAATGCTCCACCCCACACTTACCATGTACGTCCGCGTTTGCGCCAAGGGCAGAACTTGTATGTTGAATGTTGCTTCAGGTTTGCTGGTTGCAGCTTCTCATAATAATGGCGGCATTAAAAACAATTTAATGTGCCTCGCAGAACTTGAATATTTTTCAGTGGAATCTTGTTCCAGTGCATTCAAATGAAAAACGGCACCCACTGAAAGCACAGCACTCTGACATTTCCCAAGACAGAGTACTTCACAGCACAAATAACCTGGAAAAAACATGACTGAAAATGCATTTGACATGATCATTAAAACTGTCAGACTCCTGAGATAAGAAAGAAGTCGTTTTCCTATGCATTGGTTTTGGGTGCTCACAGCCAAATACAAACTCTTCCTCAGTTTTTTGGCAACCATGCATCCTTGGGGTATTTGTCTGGCATTTATCTTTAAGGTTGAAAAAAAGTGTATTTAATTTAGTAATGTATTTCTCAGACATCAGCCCACTTCACAGCAGTTTGGGGAGGCAATGTAAGATTTTATTTCATTTTCCTAAAAGAGAGAGGTTTAAAAGGACTGAATGTGTGAAGGAGAAAAAGTAGTAAAATGAGGAAAGTCCTGGCAGATGGGAAAGTGATGTTCTAATTCTGGTCTCATCATGGACTGAGGAGAACATTTTACCTCAGGGACTCAGTTTCTTCACCTAAAAATGGAGTCAGAATGGTAAAATGAACGTCTGTTGTTTTTGTTGGTCCAAGATCCATTGTTCCTTCTTGTGACAGTGTCTTGAATTTTCATGATGAACTGTCTACTCTTGCCTTCAAAGCTATAGTGAAGGTGTTCAGTCCTCTCTAGGCCAACTGGGTCAGTAGGGTTGGGGAGCCAAGTAAAAACGAATGTAATCAATTCCTCAGGAATTTGAATTTTGAAGGGAGTGATACAGAGATGGAAAACTCTTGGTTTTGATCCATGGCAGGTGCAGAGAGAACAGCAATTAATGTTGGTCTTTCAATTCTCAGAACTGACCTGTTCCTTTCCTTTTAGAAGTCTGGTTTTCTTCTTTCTTTTGTTCCTTTGCAAATTCCCATATCCTTTCAAATAAATTCTTGTCTCTGTCTCTCTCTGTCTCTGTCTCTCTCTCCCTCTTCCCCTCTCCCTTTCTCTCATAAATTTAGCCAGAGTCCACTTCGCTGGCTGCAACCAAAACCCCCTAATGAATACAAAGACATTTATTCACTAAAGGATTAACTTAAGACCTTTTAAAAAAAATCTGACACCTAACAGTATTCTCTGGCAGGAGATAATTTTTAATTGAGTTTTACATTTTCCTACTGTCAGTGACTTTTGCCCACGATGGTCCTATGGGTCCTATGATTTCCCATGAAGGCATGGTAAAATGTGGCTTACACAGTCCTAGTGAGCCCCATTCCACAGGAACATGCCTTTGCTCTGAGAGTAGCGGCTATCCTAAGAAATCCCATACAGTGACAGAAGGAACCAAACAAAAAGTTGCATTGCTGAGCTTTGCTGTGGGTGTACATTGATATACTAATGTGTTGAGAATGGGTTACAGTTGCCCCACAAAATATTTACCTGTTCAGAAGTGTGGCAGGGTCTGTGCGGGACCTTCAGTGCAAGTTGCTTCTGTTTGCAAGCATTCTGCTTTGGGTAGAGCATCATATGACAGCAAGCCCAAAGGGCTGCGAGCCAAAGGAACAGAGGAGGAGCATCAGAAACAGCTTCTCCACCCCAGTGCAATGAACAGAGCTAGGAAGGAGCCCCACCACCTGGAAACCCACTGGACATACCCCCCAGACAATCAGCCGCAGAGCATGTTACTGCCCAAGGGGCACTGGGCACAACCCCAGGTCTGTTGGGGGTGGTGAGAGAGTGGGGAGACCCAGCAGCTTCCTCATGGATACAGATAAAAGCAGTGACTACGGGGCACCTAGGTGGCTCAGTCGGTTAAGCGTCTGACTTCTGCTCAGGTCATGATCCCAGGGTCCCGGGATAGAGCTCTCTGCTCAGCAGGAGCCTGCTTCTCCCTCTGCCCCTCCCCCTGCTCATGCTTGCGTGCTTGCTCTTTCTCTTTCTGAAATAAATAAAATCTTTAAAAAAATAAAATAAAATAAAATAAAAGCAGTGTCTAATACCTCTCTGTCTTATATCTGTTAATTTTGTCCGTGGTGAACAATGTCTCTTTTATGGGGGTGCGAATGCCCTAAAAACACATGCACATTTTGGAAATAAGAGCAAAATTTTTGTTTTGAGACATTTGATATAAAAATTTTAATTGGATTTGAAATCATGCAATTATCACAAGAAATTTAAACATGACTTTGGTCAACGAAAGCAGAGCTGTTGGATTCTTTCAGTGTCATTTCAAGGGTTGTTCTATTTTCAATGATTGTAAAGCAATGATTTTAGATTTTTATTAGCTACTGTACGAAGAGTTTTTTCAATGGTAGTTATCACAAAGTCAGAGAGATCAAAATTTTTAATTGTATATAGCCATTCCACAAAATCGTATTTATGACAGTAAGCTCGAGTTTCTCATTTGATTTGTCTTCATGCTTACATACTGTAAAAATATAATTAATTTTTCCCACCAAGTTTTATATAGCTGCCCTTAATTTTCTTTTACTTTAACTTAGTGTACTGCATGAATACACTATTTTGTGTGTGAAAAGGTTGAGAAATACATGAATATAAATTGATGCTTCCTTTTCTTTCAGTGTCACACTGGGCAAATGGTTCTCTACTATCTTACCAGTAAGTAACAAGCAACAACTAATTAAAGTGTAAGATGGACCCAACCACTCGGTCTAAAAATCTCGCTCACTATCCTCTTGGATTTATTCGTGCCTTTCATCCCTTATATTTAGTCTCCAAATCCTTTTGAATTCCCAGTGAAATTTTGTTCTTTCGTATTTGTGTCTCCTCTATTTCCACTGGCATCACTTAATACCTGGTTTCCTACAAAAGTTTGCTGTGTCCTCCAAGCTCTTTTTGCCCTACAACACATCTCTAAATAAGGGCTCCACTGGACACCCCTTGTCTCTGTTAAACAGCCTCATTTTCCTCTCTGCAGACTGTGTCCTCTCCTGTGATGCACTTGTTTGAGCCATACTTGGATCATGCTCATTCTGCCTCTGAGCCCACTCATAAGCTCTTCACCTATCCCGGAACACATGCACACCTCACATTTCTGAGTTTTATTGATGCTACTCCATGCTTCCAGTGACCTCCGTCTGAACAGCAGTAGACCTTATTTTGCACTGCACGATGTAACACTTGATTATGACCTTGATTATTTTGTTTCATTTAGTATATTTGAACCTTGTATTTCCACCTGTAGGAGTGGATTGGGGGAATGACACATGTCATTTCTCTGCTATCCATCCCTTCCGTTACATTTCTGCTCTCACCATTTTGTTCCAGTCCTCATTATCACTTTGATGTTACAATAGCCTCTGGGTCAATTTCCCCGACTTCATTACTTCATTTTATGATCAGTTCTTTAATTTTGCAGCAAGATAATTCCCCCAAAACACAATTCTGATCATGTCACTTATTTGCTAAAAAATACTCCATGGTTCTCCAGTCTCTTACCTGGCATTTAAGGGTCCTTGGTCTGGCCTCCACCAATCTTTCTTTCTCATTTCCCATTGTCCCCTGTATAGACCCTACACACAACCCCTAGCATCATATTCCATACATTTCAAGAGTTCAGTGAATACTTATTGAATAACTAAATTCCATAATTTCTATTCTCCCCTACACTGGTTGGTATAACCCTGGAACAATAAAGATTCTGAGTAAATACTTTGATTAATTTAGCGTTTCATGATTTATGATCCTACTGGGATTAGCACTCTCTTTCTTCTTTCTCTTCTCTCTCTCAACACTTCGAGCACATTGGCAATTTTCACAAGAAGTGTGAAAGGCGTCTGACACACAAATAAGAACCTATTTTAATTAGTCCAAAGCGACTCCAGTTCTCTTGATCCTTCTGCAATTACCCATTGATTGCATAGAGTTTTTATAATAATTAGTCCAACATGAGAATTTTGAGCCTCTCTCTGGAGCTGCAGAAAATTGTGCTCCATTAAAGCAGCTCTGCATCTTCGTCTCTTCTCTTCCTCGTGTGTGGCTAACCATGCACTCTCTTAAATACTGCATCTCAAATTATCTTAAAGTCTACTGAAGACTCACTTCCCCTGTGAAGTTTTCCAGCCTTATCTCCAGTCTGTAACAGCTCCAGATGTTTTCTAGAATCCAAATGTGAGCTGTTCTCTTTTTCCTCTGAGCACCTGTGCATTTAGGTGCCTCTTACATATATCTTTTCACCTATCCTGGTCTCCTTGGCTGTTGAACTCCTCTGTGGACTGGGAATTATATTGTATTTGTCATACTAAACTAAAATTTCTCCATGTTCCCTCTTAATTTGAATGTCATGATAATACCCATGATGTTTTTTTTTTATTGATGTATAATTGACGTTTAACATTCAATTAGTTCTGGGTATACAACGTAATGATTCAATATTTGTATGTATTCCAAAACAGTCACCATAATAACTCTAATTAACAGTCATCCCTATACATAGTTAAAATTTCTTTTTCTTGTGATAACTACTTTTAAGATCTACTCTCTTAGCAACTTTCAAATGTGCAATATTTCAAATATCCCATACAGTATTATTAACTATAGTCACCATGCTTATGTTTTATAACAAATTATGAGAAAAATTAGCACAAGAGTCCAAAAGATTTTAAGAAGGAATTATTAAGAGACATGGAAGGAAATGTAAGATGTTATAATCAGTGGTTCTTAACCATTGCTGCCACTCACACCACTTTTGTTCTTTCAGTATGTTCTGGAAACAGTTGTGAAAAGAGCTAAAACAAGAAGAGTTCTTAAAATTAAGATATTACATAACTTTAAAATAAAACAAATAGAATTACAATTTAATTTCACAGTAATATATAAACTACATGAAAATGATACACTTAAAATAATTTTTACCCCTTCTGTTATACCTTTGATAAAGGTTTGTTCATTGGTATTTGAAAAATAGGTATATTAAGGCTGGACCTTATTTTGATGTACAAAATTAATACAAAGTTGATTTCACACAGGTATGGAGTCACAAATGACAGATCTTTGCAAATGTGGAGATGGTGCCCATTGAAATGGTGCCCAGTTAAATGCTAGAATTCTTTGGTTCACCCTTTACATTGAATTATATGTCACTGATTTATAATTTAGTAAACTATTATTTCATCAATTGTTTATATTTTATAGATTCCAGGCATTGGAAACATCTAGTGTTTTGGTTTACATCCATCCTTTCTTCTGAGGTAGGACCTCTTCTCCAAATACAAGCCAATATGTGGTCCCAAGGCATGGGGACATTTACTATCTCAGAACTCTGCATATTGGTCATAGAGTGAGCACATGACTGAAGTGAGACCTATCATATATGATATCCTACCTTCTGGCAATAGAGATTTGCCCAGAGATGGTCATAAAACCAACAGGAACCTATCAAAGTACCCTCGCAGGGGCTTCCTAATTAGAGGCGGAGGGAAGTGTGCCCTTCCCTCTCTTTAGGTAGCAAGTCTTGCCAGTTTAAGTCCCAAGCTGCCCATGGTCCTGTTCCCTCTGCCAAATGAACAAAGACTTATAGTAGTAGAAGAGAATAAAGCTGATGTTAAGGGAGAAGAATATATAAAAGAGAGCTTTGAGTTCTTGAATTAAATTATCACAAAGCCAGCTGCAACACAAGCTTCTCTGGGATTCAGTTACATGAGTCAGTAATCACCTCTTTCCAAGCCACTTTTGCCCAAGTTACTTTTCTTTGAGTTCCTGTCACTTATAAACCAAAAACTACTGTGTTAATACACACTCTATAAGATTGATACTAATGATATTATAAGAGTTTTTCTCTGGAAATAAAGTATGAGGTGTTAATAGGCGGTATCTAATTGATTTCAAGCCACAGTCCTACCATGCCATCATCCTGAAATGTATCCCAATAGACTATAAATTAAAGCTCAACGCAAGTTGACTGTATTTTTTGCTGCCACCCACAATCTGCAAAAAGGGGTGATGACAAAAGTGTCCATGAAGCCCTTCTAAGCACTGGTTCTGGAGCTTCACTACTTGCAGGCATACACATCTTGTTCATGCACGGAGCTCACTGGGGTTAACTGAGGTTGACAGATTTTGGTTGGTGAACTGTGCAGATTGTGTGATGGGCCAGCCCATGTGAGATGATGCCAGAATAAAGATAAGTGGTGCACTGGCAATTTAAAAGAATCAAGATATGTAGTGTTCGTCTAATTTGCGTTTTAGATAATTTAGCTTCTATTCAATTTAGAAAATCTAGCTCTTCCAGAAAGAGCTGCTTACATCCCAAAAAAATGACCTCACACCTGAATAAGAGCTTCTTTTAGACAGGGCTAAATTTTCTTTTTATAAAGACAAACTGCACATTCATTCTATAGGCAAAGAAAGAAGTCACCTTGGAGTAGATCTCTGCTTTGAGAAGGGTTGACATAGGCAAATGTAAATTGAATAGAACCCACTGTCCTTAGAGAAGGGTATCATACAACTTCTTTTGCCAGGGGACTACTTTTCTATTTTCTTTGGTATGTTGATAGATGAATCAGCTTTATAAAAAGCTAAGGTCTTGGTGGAAGAAAAGGAGCCAGACTTTGACCACAATTTAAAAATGAAGGGCAAAAAATAAAATAAAATAAAAAAATAAGGGCAACTCTCAAGGTGATCTGTGGTGTCTCTAAACAAGAGGTCTTCAGGTAGGAGGAGTCATAAAGATTCCTAAGAGGAACCCATGAGAAGGGAAAATATCTCTGGTTTCATGACCCAAATCTAAAATAATAGGACCCAGAGTTGCTAAGGAAGAGCTAGTTCTGGAGGGGTATGTAACTAAGTTTGGAAAGCCCCTTTGGACTTGGCCCTGGCACGGTGCTGTGTTTTGAGACCAATGAATGTTCCAAATGGGCAACGCTGCAGGCTCTGAAGGGTTCCAAGTCACTGAGAGAATCTCAGCAGCCTTGGACTAACTTCCATTGGATTATGGAGGACCAGGGTCTGGCAGCAAATGGAGCCAAGATGCCACAGAAAAAGCAAGGCTTTGATTCTCTCTTCGGGCATTGAAAGTAGACTGAACCCTTCTAGCAAAAAGTTAGCTCCTGGGGTCCTGGAACCCCTCTTCAGCAGGGGTTGGTGAGCCACCAGCTCACAGGTCAAACCCAGCCTGCTTTTATAAAAATGTTACTGAAACACAACCACACACATCCTTTCCGTGCTGTCTGTGCCTGTTTTGGCACTATATCAGTGGCAGAAAGGCAGAGTCAAGTAGCTGTCACAAAGATCATGTAGCTCACACAATGTAAAATACTTACTCTCAGTTTCTTTACAGAAAACTGTGTTGACACCTGATATAAACAGCCTTCAGAATTGCCCTTCACCCCATCTCTCCTAATTCTCACTAATTTCCAATTTTAGTCTCTGAGTTTACTCTGAGCCCAAGTGCTTGATCTTACTGTCTCCAGGATAGACCCTGACTTTTTCTGCATATACCATTTCTCACCAATCACTCTCAGAGCAGAGTTCGTAAACTACCTTCTCCCCCACTGCAATATCTAGTCTTGACTCTTTAATGTTACATCTATGGACGTGAATTCATGGAGCACTGCGAACTTATGACATGACTTCAGATACACAGAAGTAACACACACAGAATAGTCTATAGTTTATTTTTCACAAAATATTTGGCAGAAATTAAAAATATTCCCTAATATGCCATAAAATCCAATAGAGAAAAATTTAATATTATATTTACATTTCAGATATCTATTTGCCTTTGTAAATACTATTCAGAGGAAATTTTAAACCTTAAAATGTCATAAAATGGCAAAAGCCACATTATACAAATATCTTCCATTTGTTCAATCTGTGCTGAGTTTTTTCAAGGTTACTTAAAATGGCATGCAAACTAGAGTAAAATAACCAATATTTCAGAAAAAGCAGATGGAACCTTGGTCTTAATGTCATTTGAATACTGAAACCAACTGTTGTATTGATTAGAAAAGAAAATGACTAGAGTTAATGAAAATAATGTTGTTTTCCATTGCTGGTCAGTTACTCACTGACATCATACACAATACAATTTTAAAATTTGGGAAAAAAATAAAAATTTAATAATTCAAGAAATATTTATTGAGGGCCTATTCTATACAAGGTGCTATACCAGATACTAAAGGTGTAGAGATAAATGAGGTCAGTTCTGTTGTTCTAAACAAGTTTATACTATACTAACTGAAGTTACGTGAAATCAAATACTTAGAAAACAGACACTAGTGTCTATGTATGTGCTATGGTGAGTGCTGTGAATTGTGTAAGACTGATGAATCACAGACCTGTACCCCTGAAACAAATAATACATTATATGTTTAAAAAAAAAAGAAGAAGAAGATAGCAGGAAGGGAAAAATGAAAGGGGGGAAATCGGAGGGGGAGATGAAACATGAGAGACTATGGACTCTGAGAAACAAACTGAGGGTTCTAGAGGGGACGAGGGTGGGGGGATGGGTTAGCCTGGTGATGGGTATTAAGGAGGGCACGTTATGCATGGAGCACTGGGTGTTATACGCAAACAATGAATCATGGAACACTACATCAAAAACTAATGCTGTAATGTACGGTGATTAACAACAATAAAAAAATTTTAAAAAATAAAAAAAAGAAGATAGCAGGAGGGCAAGAATGAAGGGGGTAAATCAGTGGGGGAGACAAACCATGAGAGACGATGGACTCTGAGAAACAAACTGAGGGTTCTAGAGGGGTGGGGGGGGGAGATGGGTTAGCCTGGTGATGGGTATTAAGGAGGGCACGCATTGAATGGAGCACTGGGTGTTATACGTAAACAATGAATCATGGAACACTACATCAAAAACTAATGATGTACTGTATGGTGATTAACATAACATAATAAAAAAAAAGAAAACAGACACTAGCCTTCAAAATTTTTCTTATATGCCTCTTAAAATAATATGAAAAAAGCTTTTCCTTGTCCATTTTATGTTAGCATCTTAAATTTTAAGATATTTTTAAACTAGTGAAAATGATATAATTTTGGCATGTTGTAAATATTGGTAATATTAGATAAATCTGTGAGATCATTTTAGAATGTGTGTCCAGTAGACTCTAACTGCCATTATGATTTGATACCTACCTTCGTTCACTAGTAATATAAATGAAAAAAGATGCTTCCAGTAGTGGTTATTTAGGGGATTTGACTAACACTTGCTGAGAATAAATAAAAGAGCTAGACAAAATACAGGAAAATATCTTCCTAATAACATTGAACACTCAACAAGTTAGTGAAAAATAACCAATCTTGGACTAGTGAGGGTGAACACCACAGAGAGGTGAACTAGAGTTGTTGACACCAGAGGTGTTTGCCCAGGGGAAGGAGGCAACTCACACTTCTGTGCAGAGGATTGGGGTGACTTGAGTGGAAACACCCCATAAACAGCAGAGAGGCAAGCTGTGCTTTGGGGTAGGTTTCCCAAGGCGGGGAACTGAGCCTGAGCTCAACAACTGCCAAAGTTGGCAATAACCCATCCCTGTTATGAGCAAACACCTCAAAGAGCTGCATTCTGGAAGCAGGATGTAAAGATTACTCTGGGGACTCCCTAGGCAGCTCAGATGCCTTAAACATTGAGCCTCTACTGTCAGTGTCCACAGGGAACTGAAAGCGGGAAATAAAATCCTTTCTGAAGAATATAATATCGCCCAAAGTGACACACTTTATCTAAAAGATATTTTTTCAAATAAAATTGACCATCAAATAATTTACTATTACAAGGCATATAATAAGATAAGTTTGCATGAGCCAGAATCAGCAGGAGCAATAGAATGACTCAAAAGAACTCCAGATACTGGATTTACCAGACACACACTAGGGTAAAAAAACTTATTCTGTTTATAGAGATAAAAGTCAAACTTAATTTTTTTCAAGGGATTTAAGTATACAGACTTGAAGAGGACCTCTCTAAAAATTATATAATTGAAACATTATACAGATAGGTCTAACAACTGATTAGACCCTCATGAAAGCACAAGGTTGGAAAAAGCATAAAAGCCAGGGAAGAGTCAAATAGGTCTATTGTGTTCTAAGATTCTTTCATTGTATTGAAGGAGGAAGAAAAGAGAAAAGGAAAATGTATCAAGTGAAAAAGAGTATATGGGGTGGAACAAATAAAAAGAACATAGGAAAATGGAAGATGTAAATACATGATATATAATGCATAATGTATATACTGTATCATTATTTAGATACAATTGCAGGCCTTCAAGTTGACTGCTATTTAGTTAAAACATGAGGACCAGTACATCAGATTTAAAAGTTAATTATGTCCAATTTGCAGAAGATTTTGAAAATTTGAAAATGGAAAGAAGTGAAATAATATACCATATAAAAACTTGCCCGAAGAAACTGACATAGCTGTATTAATTTACAATGGAATAAAAAGTTATCAAGGTCTCATAGGAATTAATCAAAAGTTTTGCAAAATCTCTACAGTAAAAGCTAAAACATTTTAATGAGACAAATTAAAGGCCTAAATAAATGAAGAGCTATCCATGTTTATGGAGAGGGACTCTCAATATTACAAACTTGTTGATTCTCTCTGAAACCACCTGTAAATTTAAGGAAGTCCCAATAAAAATTCCAAAATATTTCTTTTTTTTTTTTTTTAAGATTTTTATTTATTTATTTGAGAGAGAGAGAATGAGAGAGAGCCCATGAGAGGGGGGAGGGTCAGAGGGAGAAGCAGACTCCCCGCTGAGCAGGGAGCCCGATGCGGGACTCGATCCAGGGACTCCAGGATCATGACCTGAGCCGAAGGCAGTCGCCTAACCAACTGAGCCACCCAGGCGCCCCTCCAAAATATTTCTTAGAAGAACTTGACAATTTGATTCTAAAATTTATATGAAAAGAATTTTGCCTATCTTGAAAATGATTTGTTAATTAGACATTACAGTCACTTGTTTTCTCAATTTCTTATGAGTATATCAAAATATATTACAAAGACATAGCAAATTACCAAACTATACCTTATTCATTCAATTAGAAGCACTTTGTTTATCAAGTGAAATTTATATAAGAGTAAAAGGAACTCTATAAAATTAGAAATTATTTTTCGAGTTTGTCTATTAACTTCAAGTAAAAACATATATTTATGCCATATCTATTTCAAATGACAGAATACTTTTTGAAAAAGATTTTATTTATTTATTTGGTTATTTGAGAGAGAGAGAGCCCATGCATGTACATGCGTGAGTGGGGGGAGGAGCAGCAGGAGAGGGACAAGCAGACTCTGCCCTGAGCGGGGACCCCCACATGGGGCTTGATCCCAAGACCCTGGGATCAGGACCCAAGCCTCCAACACTTAATTGATTGAGCCACCCAGGTGTCCTGCCACTCAGAGTACTTTAAAATTTAAAACAAATGAACAGAGAAATGGACATGAGAATTATTGCACAAAAATTGGTTAATAGCTTTTATAGTTAAAAGTGATTACATTTAAAGTTATGAATTTGAACAGCACATCTCTACCCTAGGAGGATAAAATGATCGTAATTAATTGAAACCAGTTGTTTAAATTCATCATATTAAATTCTAGTTTGCATTGTGGGATCTGATACACCACAAGAGTAAAGGTGGGTGAAAATTATATCTGTCTTTTGTAAGGTGGAAAGAATGGCATACTTCTCATTCTCTGGAACCCTGTTGAGCAGCTATGTAGATGAGCCTGGGCTAGCCTACTGGTTGATGAGAATCACATAGACCTATTGCATCACCAATATCCAGCCAAACATCAGATACAGAGCCACCTAGTTCATTGGCATCTGATCACAGACCCATGCGAGAACCCAATTCAAATTGTTGAACCACAAAATTGTAAGCTAAACAAATGGTTGCCACTAAATTTTGGAATGATTCATTATCCAACAAAAGTTATTTTAGTTGGAATGATTTTGCCTGCGATTCTGGTTATAAAATCTTTATTTTTTTCCCAAGCCTGGTTTTCAGCTTCTTAAATAAGTTCCTTTTCTGCTTAAATCAGCTAGAAATGGTTTCTGTTGCTTACACCTAAGAACTCTGACCAATACACTTGGAATAAGATAGGATTTTGATATTATAATGCGTTTTTTCATTTCTAGTAATTTATATAATCTTATGACTCTTTTATTCCAAATAGCCAATATATTATATCCTAACTTATTTGGAGAACAGATAAAATATATTGCAGTGAACCAAAAAGGCAGTTCTTAGTATAGAAAAGAAATTTAGAATGAGTAAGAAAAAGCTTATCATTTTCCCTGTCTTCTCTACCTACCACCTTTGGCACCCTTAGCAAACCCAGAGAGGGAGGTTAAGAAAAAATTGAAGGAAGAGAAAAAATTAGAAGTAGAGCAAAGTGAGCTTATTTATTGGTAGATCTCAAAAAAGAGGTTGAACTCTGACCCCTCATATGTGGACTGACACTCATGAGGTTGCAGGTTAATAAAAACTCAGATGGTTTAGCGATCTGGGAGCAGAATGTACCTGCAAAGCTCAGAGAGGTATTAAAATTTCAGCATTCCAATTGTCAACCCAGGAGCAGGAAAAGTGTGCATGAGACGGGTCTAAAGGAATGGGTCTCAGACCACCTCAGCAACCACCAGTCCCTCATGTTACTGAGGCGCATAGGTAACCTTGTGTACCAGGGAGAGCATAAGACTGTAGTTTCTCAGTCTGTGACTCACAGAAGTCAATAACTTTCACTTGTCCAGGATAGCTCAGATATGGCAGAAGAGCAAGCAGGTCTCAAGAGACCTCATACTGTTATACAAGGGTGAGCCCAGTCATGACCAGTATGGTTTCTCCATCCAAGAGTAGGGCAAAAAGCCTAACTGTGTGGGGGGCTGGATAACATACTTTTTAAGCTGGGCATGTTGCCTTCCCCAACAAAATCACAATTCTGATATTTGGGTGAGCGATTAGCAGTTTCTGTCAACTGTTTGTGCAGGTAATTTGTGAACTCTAAGGAAGAATTAAATGTAAGACAATGTTTTTATATTTGTAAAACATGCTTTCTTTGTTTTTTTTTTATTATTATGTTATGTTAATCACCATACATTGCATCATTAGTTTTTGATGTAGTGTTCCATGATTCATTGTTTGCGTATAACACCCAGTGCTCCATTCAGTACGTACTTTCTTTAATACCCATCACCAGGCTAACCCATCCCCTCACCCACCTCCCCTCTAGAACCCTCAGTTTGTTTCTCAGAGTCCATAGTCTCATGGTTCGTCTCCCCCTCCAATTTCTCCCCCTTCATTTTTCCCTTCCTGCTATCTTCTTCTTCTTTTTTTTTAACTGATATGAGGAATTCTTAAAACATGCTTTCTTTGAATCAATTTCAGATGTATTTACTGTCAATAGGATATAAAATTGGAAGAAAATGTACATGTTACCTAATTCAATCTAGGAATTAGATGCAGATTTTTTTTTCTTTAGCATCACTAACAGATGTTTACTAGCCTCTACTTGAAAATTTCTGACAGTGGGGCTAAAAAAGTATCTGGTTAATGAATTATAACATAGCTTAGCATATTTTTCAGAAAACATACCTGTGAGTACTGAAAAATAAATGATGAAATAGTGAAAATGTACTAACATTGAAAGTGTTAGCAATTTTTCATTAGAACCAGGGTGAAATTTCCATTAATTGAGAGAGGTAATCAATACTTATGCTTTGTCTCAGGAAATCAAGTAATTCTTCCCCTTTGAAAGAGGATGGAAAAAAACTAAATTCTTCTCAAGGGCATGGTTCCAGGCTAAAGCAATTGTTTTTATTTGTTTGTTTTACAAACCAAGAAACTGAGGAGCTATTCCTTTTCTTTGGAATTGCTAATTTTTGTATAACTATCCTGATATTTTTGTATTCATTCAGAGACTACAACTCCCAAAATGCAACAGGGAGAGATTTGCAATGGTGCGCTGCATCCTGGGAAATTAATTCCCCACTTTGAGCAGAAACAGAGGAAGTTGAAAAAGCCTAGATAAAAGTGCATGCTGAGGACTGCAGTTTTTCCTGGATTCAATTACCTTATTATGGGAGAGAATCAGACAGCAGGAGTTTGAAAAGTTGCACTTCAGTACAGCAGAACTGCACCAAAAATGCATGCCTTGTACACAATAACAGTAGTACGGTAGCCATGCATTTCTGCTAGCTACCAGCCCTCCACTCATTCATTCACTGAGCAAATATTTACTGAACATCTATCACATGCAAGAACAATCTAGGCATAGGGAATACAGCAGTAAACAAAGAGACTAAGTCCCTGCCCTTGAAAGGAGCTACATTCTAATGGAAGGAAATAGACAAATACAAAAATAAATATATGTCATATAGTGAAGGTGATGGAATTAAAAGGAAAGGGAGGCTAAAACAGGCAGGGCTGCATGAGGAGTGGTCATTATTTTCTATGTGGAGGTCAGGGAAGGTGAAGTGAGAAAGTACATTTGAGAAGATCGTTGACAGGAAGGAAGAAATCCAGCAGCCCAGGTTAGTTTGTATGCAGAGCTGAAGCCAGAGCACTCTGCACTTGCCAATTCTCTCGACCTGGCACGCTCAGCTCTAAATTACCTGTGTGGTTTCTCCCTTACCTTCTTCAGCTCTCAGGAAGAAAAAGCAGATCATCTATACACAAAAAAGAATCGGAGCACTGAGAATTGGTTTCTCAAGAAGAAATCATGTCTGTCTTCAGTTTATGTAATTTGAGATAATGATGTTTTTGTTTCATAAATCATAAACTTAGGTTTTTGCAACTAAAAGCATTACTACTGATAGGGCTAGGGAGTGGTGGATTCGAAGCCGCCACCTGCCGGTCTTTGTAATCCTCTGAAGGCCATAATGTTTTCCTTTTCTAGGGCTGCCATGCTGCATAACCGCAGGGAACACTATTCATAGTGTATTCTATATCCTGACCAGAATTGTGCAGCGAGACAGCTCTCTGCCCACTGCATTATTATCCAATGACACAAACAAAGACAGGAAAAGCCATACACAGTTTGTCCTACATTTACAATTTGTCACTCTCTCACTTCTCTTTCTGAATCGCTTGGTATCTATTTTCATAATCCATTCTAGCACCTGGGGTACAATTGTTTACATTTGTACTTGGTACTTTTCATTAGGTTGAAGGTTACTTGAGGACATGCGTAGACCATTAGTCATCTTTCCTTCCTCAGTCTTACATAAATAATTGACAAGTGACTCAATAAATTTAAAAAATTAGAAATTTTGTTAAGCCTCCATTTCCTCTGGGGGGTTGGAGCTGGTCTGCATATTCTTTTTCTCACATATTTCTGAGCCTAAAATATGTGACAGAATACAATTTAGCATCAATTGCCAAAACAGCTTCAAAACAGTTGTGTGCACTTATTTAGGGCATGCTTGTGAATGGCCTTTCATCTGGGTTAAGTAGCCATTCTTTTAAAAGAAGATGACATTGTAATTGTAACCATACATCTGGCCAGACACAGACGGTCCATTGTTTTCCTAAGGCCAAAGAAAGAGCTTTTCAAGCTGTTTGTCAGAACCATTGGAAGCAGAGTGTTTGAACTCCGTTTTGGCTACAAGAAGTATGTGACCAAAAAAAATGCACCCAAAATTTTAATGATTCCTTTTCTAGGCATCTTACAGTCTTTATTCAAAAAGCACAGGCTCAATTAGTAAGTGTTTAGTACACAAAGTTTAGCAAATCTAGGACAACAGAAAAATACACTATACTGTGATAACTATTAACGCATTAGTATGTATAGTCCTTATATTTTGTTAGACATTTGAGTTGTTATCAAATTTTCTTTATTATAAAAATCTAAATTATTTCTTTAGAATTCATTATCAGAATGGGGGGGATTTGATTATCTAGTACATCGAAAACACTTTATGTAGTTCTTAGAAAGTTTGACTTGCCCACAAGATTTTGTGAACAAATGCCACATAAAGTTATCCAGCCTCCTAAAGCCACTGTGGTGACCGGAGTCTGTAAGGCAATGGCTGTTTTTAACAAGCCAAGGCCCAGTGGATCTCAATAAGTACAGTGCATTCATTCTATCGTCGCAAAAATGATGCAATGGGCACAGCACGCTATAGCTCCCATGGCAAGGCCAACTGAGAGAGGGGTTTGAATATCAGGAATTCTATCATTATGCAGGGTTTTTATGTCTTTTTGGCGCTGGTGGATGGAATCAATTTTGCTGTCTTTGTTTGGTTCTTATCTAGAACTTCAGGCCAAAACTTTATAATATAAAGACAGATAAGATTCACATGGTTCTCAGAGCCCTAGTGCATGAGATTCTAACTGAAATGTGGAGGGCCAAGCATAGGTAGTTGGCACTTGGGTTGAGAGCCCAAATTCTGTTCTTCTTTATCCTGTTTTGAATTTTATTCAGGGTCAAGAAAGGAACCTTCTTGTGGAAGGGCTAACCCCTTAAGGTCTTATTCTGAGGCTCTTGAATTCATCAGTAGTGGGCTCATGCTGCCTGTGGGTTGGATTTTAATGTCATAGGCTCTATTTATGTTTTGTATATCAGGGACCCAGAGTTTAATGTTTTAGTCAGTTTGAGCTGCCATAGCGAAATAATATAGACTGGCTGGCTTAAACAGTAGAAATTCATTTTCTCACAGTTCAGGAGTTTAGAAGTCCAAGATCAAAGTCCAGCAGACTCAATTCTGGTGATGGCCCTCTTCCTGGGTTATTGACAGGCCACCTTATTTCTATGCCCTCTAATGGTGGAGAGAGAGAGAGAGAGAGAGAGAGAGAGAGAGAGAACTCTCTGGTGTCTCTTTTTTCTTTTTTTTATGTCTGTTCTTATAAGGACACTAATCCCATCAGATCAGGGACTTACCTTATGACTTCGTTTAACCTTAATTACTTCCTTGTTCCAAAACAGTCACATTGACAGTTAGGGCTTCAACATGTAAATTTAGGGAGATAGAATTCAGTCTGTAGCATTTGGGTTCTAACACAAAGGGATTTAACAATATCAGAAAAGGGGAACCAAAGGGATATTTTTTGAACTCAGGGACAGAATTAAGTCAATGCAATTATTATAATCCCTGGTAAACTGAGAAGGAACGTAAGCAAGCTGTAGTTTGGACAGTGTCTCAAGGAATCAAGTTTGCTTAGATTTTCCGGGGCAAACTCAGTTGCTTCAGGGGAAAAAGAAAAAAAAAGTAAAATTTGAAATTAGAGCAAGGATGGAAGTGGGTAAATGGAAAAAAAAAATAAGAAAGTACCTTCTTTTCTAAAAGGGTTTAAATTTTAGTGACCAGTTTAGAGGTTTGGGAGTGACTAGGTAACAAAGTAATGAAAGAGAAAAGAAGAAGGACTCAAATCAAATGGATCCCAAAGATGACATTTCAAAAAAGGGGAATTATAGTGATTAATAAATCAGAAGGAATGGTTAGAGCCAAGTATGGCCTAACCCAAGAGAAACAAGGTAACATCTTGGAAAGCAAATGACTCTCAGGAGAAATCAAATACAGGAAATTATTGGGAGGCACGACCTGAAAGCTACAGGGATAGAATCAGTGATAAGAATGATTGAGGAACCATCTATGTTGGAAAACATGGCATAACAAAGTTTCATGTGGGAAATTAAACACTGAGTGAATTTTCGGTATAACTGTAGCATGCCTTTGGGGCTAATTTTATTAATTTTTCACCCAATTAGATTTCCTGAAATATTTTCCATTTTCTCGGAAGGGGACACAGAATTTTTGTATTTAGGAAGTAGATTTATGAAGGTTGAAACTGGTCTATTCCAATAAATTCCTGAAGGATATAGACACATTCTTTGTTAAGATATGTGTTAACAGGTATTTCTAATACTTAGATTTATATTTTATTCTGCCATTGCACCTGAAATGTTAATACTTGTTCATAGGTTGATTCTAAAAGCTGAGAAGCAATAAACGGACATTCAATATTATTACCACATAAATATTCACTGAGGAACCAATAATGTGATTGTGTTCATAAAGAAGAAAACATAACCTTACACCGTTTTATTTTTTCTAGTCAAAAGAATATTCTAAAGAGCAATTTCGTATGGATTATCTTTTCTCACTCCCCATTATTTATTCAAAATTTTGTTCAAATCTTTATCTTGGTTTATTCTTTTGAATAATAGTTACTTAACAGCTGTCATGTTCCCCTGCATTTTTTTAAATTTTATTTTATTATGTTATGTTAATCACCATACATAACATCATTAGTTTTTGATGTAGTGTTCCATGATTCATTGTTTGCATATAACACCCAGTGCTCCATGCAGTATGTGCCCGCCTTAATACCCATCACCAGGCTAACCCATCCCCCCATCCCCCTCCCCTCTAGAACCCTCAGTTTGTTTCTCAGAGTCCATAGTCTCTCATGTTTCATCTCCCCCTCCGATTTCCCCCCTTTCATTTTTCCCTTCCTACTATCTTCTTTTTTTTTTTTTTTTTTTAACATATAATGTATTATTTGTTTCAGGGGTACAGGTCTGTGATTCATCAGTCTTACACAATTCCCAGCGCTCATATGTGTTACACCATAACACATACCCTGCCCAATGTCTATTACCCAGTCACCCCATCCCTCCCACCCCCCACCACTCCAGCAACCCTCAGTTTTTCCCCAGCATTTTTTATTTCATATTATATTAGCTGACAAGATTTAATATATTAAATAAAACATATACTTTTGTCTTATCATTAAGATACTTCTGGATTCTTAATTGAACATATAATTTACTATTCAAATCTACTTTTTTTCTCTAAGTCCCATTCTTCTGAGGGCTTTCTGACTTTCTGTTATAATTTAAACTAATTTCTAGGCTGGATTCAGAATGGTTTCTGGAATTTCTTTTCCTCATATTCTTTTTTTTTTTTAAAGATTTTATTTATTTATTTGAGACAGAGAGAATGAGAGAGAGAGAGCACATGAGAGGGGGGAGGGTCAGAAGCAGAAGCAGGCTCCCCGCTGAGCAGGGAGCCCGATGCGGGACTCGATGCAGGGACTCCAGGATCATGACCTGAGCTGAAGGC
Organism: Mirounga leonina; assembly: GCF_011800145.1. Lineage (NCBI taxonomy): Eukaryota > Metazoa > Chordata > Mammalia > Carnivora > Phocidae > Mirounga > Mirounga leonina. The sequence goes on from NW_023270447.1 coordinate 11,533,585, forward strand.
AGTCGCTTAACCAACTGAGCCACCCAGGCGCCCTCTTTTCCTCATATTCTTAATTAATTATACTGTTTCTTGTAGTACACATCTTGCTTTTTCTTAAATATAGTTCTCATTTTGCTGAAGTACATCCTTAAGTATTTTTTTTCCAAAAAGAGTGCTTAAGAGGTAAACTTTCTGTCTAAAATTTTTCAATGACTTTTTTCATGTTTGATTTATAATTTGATTTATATTCTGTTTTAAAATCATTTTCCTGGGGTGCCTGGGTGGCTCAGATGGTTAAGCGTCTGCCTTCGGCTCAGGTCATGATCTCAGGGTCCTGGGATCAAGTTCCACATCGGGCTCCTTGCTTAGCAAGGAGCCTGCTTCTCCTTCTGCCTGCCACTCCCCCTGCTTGTACTCTCCCTCTCTCTCTCTTTCTGGCAAATAAATAAATAAATAAGTAAATAAATAAATAAAATCTTTAAAAAAAATAAAATAAAATCATTTTCCTTTAGAAGTTTGGAAATGCTTGCTTTATTGGAACTGTGGAAACACTGTTCCATGCAGTCTTGCCTATGACCAATGACAGTTCTGGTTTTTTTGTGGGTGTTTTGAACAGATTTGTGTCCCTCCAATATTTATATGTTGAGCCTCTAACCCTCAATGTGACCACATTAGGAGATAAGACCTTTGGGAGATAACTAAGGTAAAATTAGGTCAGAAGGTTGGAGCCCTAATCCCACACGATTGATGTCTTTGTCAGAAGAGGGACAGACACCAGAGATCTCTCCTTCTTGTGTACTCAAGGAAAGGCCACATGAGGACACAGAGATAAAGTGGTGTCTACAAGCCAGGAAGAGAGACTTCACCAGAAATCAACCCTGATGACACCTTGATCTTGAATTTCTAGACTCCTGAACTACAAAGAAATAAATGTCCTTTGTTTAAGCCACTCAGTCTGTGGTATTTTGTTACGGCCATCTGAGCTGACTAATAGAGTAGGTAATTTTTTGCTTAGAGTTTTTAATTTTTGCAACAATATGTTTAGGTGTGAGTCTTTTCATTTACCCAACTCTTTCCATCTGAAAAAACAAGTTTTCAAATCTGGGCACTTTTTCTTCTATAATTTGTTTGAATAAGTCTTTCCTTCTCTTGTCTTTATTCTCTTTATGAAATTCCTATTATACAGAAGGTGACTTGAATCTTTCCCTTCCTCCCCATGTTTTCCATTTTAGTGTTTGCTCAATATTCTGGGAGAGTTCTTTCAGTGTATTATAACTCTATTATTTTAATTTAGTCATCAGCCATGTCCTTTTATAATTTAGTAGTTCTATTGAGTTCATTTTAAATTTCATCAATTATATTTTTAATTCCTAAGCATTAAATCTTTTTTCCCCTCAAATTGCTCTTCATCAATGCCTCTTTTTATTTTGTGAATGCTATATCCTCAAATTTTTCTGAAGATATTTATATATAATATATATCCTTTTTTACCTTGTATAATCTGCTACTTCCAAGGTTAATTTTTCAGTTGGTTTATCTTTATTTTTTTCTTTTATCTCCCGATTTTTTTCAAATGCTTCTTCCTTGGTAGTAAAATAATTTGTTGATTTGGTCTATATACTCAAATGGCATTTTCCTTAAATGGGAGGGCTTACTCAGGGTTCTAATAAGAGAGAAGATCTTGGAGGCAGAAAGGAATATGAGTTGTTGGGGCTGGAAACAAGTAAGGAGGCAAGGCTTTCCAACAAAAGCCAAAGTATAGAGGACTTCACTCGGAGTAATTCAGGATATTCAGATACCTTCCCTTTATTTCATTTTTGCATCTTTACTGTTTCTCTCCACTTCCTAACTGAAGTGTTGTCTCAGTTCTTGGGATTCTAGCTGGGGGTAAATCTATAGCCCTCTGCCTTTTATCTATAGGAGAGCGCTGGTTCAACCTGAGCTGGCCTAGCCAGTTTGTGGCAAGTCTTCCATGACTACTTTGAGGGAAGAGCTACCTGCATCAGCCCATTTCTACTCTCCGTGCCTGTGCCTCTCAATCTGTGACTCTGGGATTCTAGTATAAACAATGACCCTTATTTGTGCTTTAGCTTTCTCCTGGACACAGTTGCCGTTGCAGTCTCCTCAATTCTGTTTTCTCTCTTAATACATTCATATTGCTTTAAGATTTCCAGACATTGGGGGCGCCTGGGTGGCTCAGTTGGTTAAGCATCAAACTCTTGATTTTGGCTCAGGTGATGATCTCAGGGTCATGATCTCAGGGTGGCTGCATTGGGCTCCACACACAGCATGGAGTCTGCTTGAGATCCTTCTCCCCACCCCACCCTGCTCACATGCTCTCTCTCTATATATATATAAAGAAAAAAAATTCCAGATGTTAGAAAAATTGTTACCAATTTTTCGCACCTTTTTTTTAGCACCAGTATAGATTTATGTTTTTATTTCATCTTTGCAGTCTCGATGGAGTCCTGTCAACAAGAATCAAATGCAAGTTCTCAGCCTCTTGATTCTGCAACACAGAGCTGAGGTGGGGATAGGGAGGTGAGAAATGCTGTTGGCCTGATCCTCCTAGAGAAATACTGTGATTCTTTGTTCTTGGCCTCACCCACCTGGAGTGGATCATCTGTCATGCTGAGCTTGGGAGAAGAAGGTAGGGTGTTTGTTGTGGCCCAAATACCACAGACTCATGCTGCTTTTTCAAAGATTTAGTACATTTCCTTGAATGAATGCTTCTCCATTTGCGTCTGCCCTAAGGACAATGTCTAGAAATTTTAAATGATTTTTAAAATATAATTTTCCCTAGTTATGCTAGTTTTACCTAGAAGAGGGTTTGCTGATCTCCTCACACTGCCATTCTGGAAGTAGTTCTCAATCAACGTTTTATTTTAAGCCTCTAAGTTTTGGGGTGTTTGTTGCAAAACAAAGGGTATCAGAGACAGCTATTATTGTTATTACTATTATTACTGTGATTGTTATTACCACCATTGTCATTTATTCACAAATAAGGATAATGCAATGGAAGTAGAAGATGCTGCATGTATACCTACATATTTAACAATTCAGTTGATGATTCAAAAGTTATTCATGAAATATTTGAAAAAGGGAGACAGAATTAACTAATATTTATTACAAATATCCTGTGGGGCAAGAATTTCACATACACTATTTCTTTATTTTCTAAAAAGCAATGAAGTAAGAATAATATTCTCATTTTACATATGGAGAAAATTAAGCTCGGAGAAGTTGAATTTTGTCTGTGACTGGCTACTTACCAAGTTTAAGTTAGAGTTTGGATTCTAACCAAGAATTTACTCATCTCAGAGTCTATGCTTTTCTTACAGCTTAGTAGAGATCAATTAACAAAAAGAAGATTACAAGAAAGTATATGATGGGGCGCCTGGGTGGCTCAGTCGTTAAGCGTCTGCCTTCGGCTCAGGTCATGATCCTGGGGTCCTGGGATCGAGCCCTGCGTTGGGCTCCCTGCTCAGTGGGAAGCCTGCTTCTCCCTCTCCCATTCCCCCTGCTTGTGTTCCCTCTCTCGCTGTGTCTCTCTCTGTCAAATAAATAAATAAAATCTTTTTTTAAAAAAAAGAAAGTATATGATAGACTCATCTAAAATATAAATGTAAATTTTACAGGAATGTATAGTAAGTCCATTTAGAGCTGTAGCCTTATAGAGATTTAATGAAGGAAATAGGAATTGAGTTGGGTTCAGTGGTTATCAGTAGAGAATGGGTAGGTGGAGAGTTTTTTGTTTTTTTTTTTCCTGGAAAAGAACACACAAGAAGGAAAGGAACATGCATTCATTTGTGGGTACTGATAGGACATGTTTACCTATGATAGGTATTTGATAAATATTTGCGAGTTCCTGAAATAATAGTTAGAGAAAAGGTAAAATAGAGGTAAAACAAGGTTTGTTGCTTGTCTGAGCAATGTGAACTTTATCTAAAAATGAGCAGACGGTCAGAACAAGAGAGGGTAGTGCAGGAATGGCAAGAAGAATGTACTGTTTAGGTAGATTAATTTGGAAACTTGTGATGGTCATGATGGAAAAGAGAGAGCTTGAAAACAGAACTGGATACCGGATATCTAGGTCTGAGGTTCAGAAATGAAAGAAGACTGATCAGAAGAATAATCTAAAATATGGATCAAGGTAAACAATTAATGGACATTTGTGACTAAGTGTAAAGCAAAGAGAGAATGAAAAGACAGAAGGAAATTTGCAAATTTGGAGGGACCTATGGCAATATTTAGATTTCCTTTAATCTAAGCCTTTAGACTTAAAATGAAGACATTCAAGAAGAGGTTATATTTAGGGGAAAATAGTTTGTCTTTGACTTAAAGATGTATAAGAACATCCAAATAGATATAATGCCTTGCATTTGATTAACCCTTTACATTTGTTTAAAGTGCTTTTATTTGTTGTAATGTCATTTAGTTATCCCTTGAAACTTATGAGGTAGTCAGATACTATTATGTCTATTGTGTATTTGAAGAAAGACTCCAGAAAGCCTAGTTGACTAGTCCAAGGTCAGCTAATAACTACTCCAAGTAGAACTAAACAAGGTTTAATATTTAGGTTAATTCCAAATCCTACTGATTAGAGGGCATGGTTCTGAAAATTCTCCTGCCAGACACACTTAGATTGAATCAGAAATTAAATAAGAACCATGCTTACTGCCTTCTGCTGTGTGATCCTTGGGGCTTAGGGACTAAAGCTTCCATTTGGTCAATAATTGAAAGAAGTGATTACAAATGCATTTCCTGGTAATAACAATGGAAAAGAAATGTTATAAAATTAAATCAGTTGTGGCTGCTCACTTAAGTGCTTATGTTTGTATGGTCTGAATGGAATATGGTCTCCCTGATTTATGGTATAAATGTCTATTATTAGAGTAGACCATTTACTCCTCTGAAGGCAACAAGGTAGTCAGGTTGTTCCCTGAAAATTCAAACTCTTTGCCTGAGTAGGAGCAGAGATGAGAACATGACCTGTAAACAAAAAGGCCACTTTAATATGACATAAATCACTTGGCTTACTTGCTACTTCAATCTTGTTTTGCTAAATGGCTTTTTGTTGTTTTCTTGGTTTAACCTGCCACCAGAAAGATTTATCCATCTCAGACTCTTATAAATTGACAATTGTTTGACCCTCGATTCCTAGGTTCAGTGTCAAGTGTATGAATTTCCAGTGGGCCCTGGAGAATAAGTTAATGGAAGCCTAATCTGCTCATGGGAATCTAGTGGAGCAGTAGGGGACTAAGGGCCCAAGTAAATGGCTTGCCTTTTACCCTCAGGCAAAGGATTTGCTAAAATTAAATAAATATCCTGAGTTGGGGCTAGAGTGAGCTGGGAAACTGAAAACATAAATCAGAGAAAGTAAGACTGAACTGTTCATCAAAAGTCAAGACAGAACCAGGAAATAGAAAAGACCAGGGAGCTGTGAATAAGTGAGAAGCCTGAAGTTTGGTCTCTGGCTACAGGGGTCAAGCGTTTGTAGCCAAGGTTGGCTTGAAAGTATTTGCCATAAAGTGATATGCAAGAGAACAACACATGTAAAGCCTGGTAACAAGAAAAAAACCCTAGTGTTGTAAAATAAGCAACATTTTCTGGTAAGAAATAGCTTAGGGGGGAAACATTTCCAGTAATTAGAAATGTATTTTTTTAATGAAGAGATCTTGCCCATTGTTGGACATACCTAATTTAAAAAATATCTCCCTTGTATTGAATTGAGCTTTTCCCCAACATTAAGTGGACCAGCTATCTGAAAGTCCTTCCTAAATGATAGATCTTCAACATTTGATGGCAGCTAGGGTAGTTCAATTTAAAATTTTCTCTTCTAAGTGCTTTCTTCATCCTTTTAAATGTTTTCATGTGATGTAACCCTTTCTCTGGGGTCATTCAGTATGTTAGTATGTTTTTCAATGGCACCTTCCACTATGGCATGCAATCAGCTTTCCTCAACTTGGTCTAAATACCACATCACACACGCAAGTAGATATAATACATCATTAGGTTAGTGGGTATTAGATTCAGAATTTGAGAGACCGCTCAGCCACATATTTGCTTTTTGTCCTTAAAAAACCCCAAATGATCTTTCCTAATCCACTCTTTCCTAATCCACAAACTGTTAATATATCTGTGTAGTCCTAAAGATTGAATGACCTGGCATATATATCCCTGTAGGTGCTGTTATTATTAATAATAATCCAGTGCGTTTTTAACAGTTTAATACCATTGATATGTATTGGCTTGATGTCTGTGTAAACCTGCAAATTTTTCATGTGAATTGCTTTCAAGCTAGATTACTCACATCCTGCACTTTTGAAATTGAGTTTTTAATTTATAAAGACAGGGATTTACAAGTTTCCTAATTCTATTTTGCTTTTGGCAGTTAAGCCCACACTTGCCTTATATTTAAAAGTTTATGGATATTGATCTATCATCTTCTAAACTGGCTATCCCTAAAACCATTATGGGATCTGCAGATTGTTTCCTTTCAAAGCACATTTAGGGAGCACCTTCTATGTGTTAAATATGAAAATAGACATGAAAGACAGAATTACAACAAATACAATGTGATAAATGTTAAAAATGAGTTGTTGATGCAACAGATATTAATTGGACTTTGTACCTACAACTCTACTAAAGATCTTAAAAGTATTATCTCATCTAATCTTCATATACCCTGTGAGGTAGGTACTATTATTATCCCTTTTTCATAGATGAGGAAACTGAGCCTATATGCCCAACTCTAAAATTCTTTTTCTTATTCATGAAATCCGAGGAGATAAGGTGAAATTTCCACTGTTCTGTGGGGGATGAATGGCATTTGTGGCATGTGTTTGGAGTACTAACTTCATTTCTGGCTTAAATTTTCTCACTTTGTTTCAATTCTTTTTTCTTGTTCTAAATAATGTTTTCATGTTTTAGTATAGATTATAGGCTATGTCAAATTTCTTTTTGGAACAAGAGGAAAAATAAATAATCACAGTGTCTGATTACAGTCATCTTCACATTTCCAAGCCAGGGCCAAGAAGAGAGTGTTGGTGGATAAGAGTGATTTCCTTCAATGACATGACTCTATTTCCCTGGTTTTCATTATTTAATCCACTACATATCCATATAACTCTACTAATACTTGTTTTTATTCTGCTCCATCATTATATCACAAAAGACCATCCAATGCTTTGCTGAAATCTGGAAACATTTTAATTTCCCTCATTGACAACTTTAGATACTCTCTAAGAGAAGAAGAGAAAAGATAGTAGTGTTGGATTGCTTTTTAATAATTCCACAAAGAAAACAAGCCATCACTCTTTGTGTTTTTAAGGTACACAAACCATCTGTTTGTGTTTTAGGTTTTTTCCAGAAGCATTCTTTTGTGGGATGATATTCTTATTTTCAGAATATATGGTGTTTTGTGCTGCTTTGAACACAGCGAACTAGATTATCCTTGCTGGTAAACTTCCCTTGGGGACCAAAAGAGGTACTTTGGGAAGCACCACTAACTCTCAAGGCCTATTAGGGCACTACTTCTGAAATTGCTTCTCAGAAGCTGAGGAATAAAGAGCCTTAATGACTTAGAGTAATAGTTTAGGAAATGATACCTTGGTGAACCAGGAGTGTTTAACTTGCAGGCAGGGCAGAACTTACCTACCAGCTCCTTGTCTAGGAGTCAAGCTCCATAATTTCTAGCCCAGACTCTCTGCCATTAACTGGTTGTGTGCTGTGGCCAATCATTAACCTTTCTAGTTCTCCATTTCTGCATCTGAAAATAAGAGGATTGGATCACATTATCCCTGGGAGTCCCTTCTTGTTCCCAAAGTCACAATTAATGAGAAGACTCAGCATTAATTGCAAAATCAAAGGGTCACATGGCAAAGCTGGGGGGGCGGGTAGGAGGAGGGGTATATATACAAAAGAGAGAACAGATCCATAGAGTGATACTGTGAAAAAAGATCATCTTTCAGAGGGTCTGTCTCAAATAATAACCCACAAATTGTGACAATTTATTCTGTTGTACATATATTGTGTTAAACATATATACATATATAACATATATCATATAATACATATATATGTAACATGTATAAAACAATATATGTCTGACAATATACATATACATGGGAATATAAAAACACAATATATTGTATAACACAGTAAATTAAATGTCACAATTTGTGGGCTATTATATGAGACAGACTCTCTGAAAGAAGCCCCTTTTTCACAGTATTCCTCCCTGGATCTGTTCTTTACTTCTTGCTTATGCCAAATACTTTTTATGAACATCTTGGTTTTTAGCTGCAGTGGTAAAACAACTAGCCCCAGAAAGCACTTGCATAGACTCTTTAGGGAAAGAACAGGTCCTTCTTTCATCACAGATTGGTTTATTCTATCAGTTATCATTGATCAAAGACTTGGGGGTGGAAAAGTCAGAACAGATTTGAGACCCATGGGACTGGTATAATGCAATCAGTAAATACAAACAAGTATATATAAAGTATAAATAAAGTATAACCAAGTCAATAAATAATGGTTAAATCTTAACCTAGGGTAACTTGACTTTCCTAGGTTTTGAGGACCTCAAGTTGACGTTCTGCAAAGATTGCCCTCGCTAAATTTCATTGACGTTGGAGTTTCTCTTAAGACTCCCCTCCAGGAAGATGCATGTGATTGAGCTTAACTCATTTCCTTATGTGCACCCAGAAGACTCCATCATTAGCCTTTCATGCCAATGTGTGCTTTGCACTGGTTTGCACACCTGCTGTAACACAATGGCCCTTCTCTGGATGACTGCTAGTAACACCAACTCTGCCTACAAACATTCCGGAAGCATTGATTGTACTACCCTGTATCTTACAGGTTGCCAAAAGTATTTTGCAGAAAAACTAAACTTGATATTTTTTCATATTACTTCTATCCCTGGGCTAGGGCTTCTGGAAATGCATCAAGCAGAAGCTGCTGCAAAACTCCTCTTCCCCAAGGGAGTACCCCACGGAATGAGTCAGTAAGGGCTTTGCAGAGATTAGTTTATCAGGAAGCATTCTCCTGACATCTCATAGTTTAACTCACACTGTATATATAGAAAGGCTGCAGGGATTATAAAGTGTGAAGACATAAAGATGATAATTCCAGGTAGGCAAAAGTGCCTACAATATGGTTCACAAAAAGCATCAAAATCACTCAGGTAGTAATTGCAGTAGAAATGTAATAATGGCTCCACTCTTTAGTTATTACCTGCGTTTATTGCTGTTGTTTTTAATACTTAAGGGAAAGATGCTTAAAGTATTTTGCATCCACTATAGCTGAGAATTAACACTGAGGTTCAAATTATATACTTCCCTAGGAAAAGATGATATATACTACATTCCTTTTAAACCTGGTTTCAAAGAACAATGCATTCTTTGCAAATGAATTAAATAAAAAGTAATTTCTTACTATTTCATGTATGATTTTGCCTTAAAAATATGAGAGGAGGTACCATATAAACAAAGTGGAATTTTAACAACATCCAAGGGAGATGCAGAAAAATACAACTTTGAATAAAATCTCTGCTGCAGTGTATTTATAATAACAGCATCTCCTAACAAGATTCAACAAATGTACCGGTAGCAAGAATTCCATTAACCTCTCCCCGTTTTCAAGTTAAACTAGGTTTCGCAGAATGAAAATTTATTTCATCTGATTCTTAATAGTAGAAAATACGAGAAGGGCCCAAATTGACTAAAACTAGCATTCTGAGAACACTGATTCAAAGTTCAATAGCTTAGTTTCCATTGTAATAAAAGTTACCCACCATTATATTTCCTGGCAGTGGGTTAAATCCGTAATGACATTAGCCATTATGCAGCTTAAGGGAAATTATGGAGTAGAATCTGTCTGCACAAATCTTGAGTAGGAGGAGTAAATGTTTCATAGCACACTGTGTGATCCATGTCCATCTGGTGTTCTGAAAAAAGAAAAGCCAGGAAGGTCCACAAAATGTGCTTGATGGCACATTTGAGAATGAGAAAATCAGAAGATAATACATATTCATATTTTTGCTTTATTACAATGCCTATTAGCAAAGGACACCAGACTGAACAGGATATAACATCATTTTGTCTAAAAAAGATTTGAGAGATACTTTTCTTCTCACTTGATGAAGGCAAACATGCAGGTTCCATATACATTTTCTTTCTTAATGATAAAAAAGTTTCAATTCCAAATGAAATCATGACTCTAAAGGAGTCAGGTGACCACTTTTCTGCAACCCTTGCCAAAATGCAAATATATACCTCTCCTGTGCATGATTCTGATCTTAAATTGTTTAATTCTATCAAATTACTTGTGTATATAATATTTTGATAGAAAATCCTCAATCCAACACAAAAACCACTTGAAAATACAGAAAATCACAAAGGAAAAACACCTTGACTCCTATTGCTAAAAGATGATCACTTTGAACATTTTGATGAGTCCTTCCAGTATCATATATATTTACACATTCAATCTATATGTATAATTCCTCCCCAAAAGATCATTTACATACTACTTTGTAGGCTCTTCTCTCCCTTTAGTAATATAGCATGGACATTTTTCCATGACCATAAATATTTAATTATAGCTTTTATTTCAAATATGTTTAGAAATCAGATTGATCAGTGGATGTTATAAACTTATTGTTCATTAAGTCATTCTTAAAAGATCATTTGCTTCTTTGCTGGATGCAGCCTTACTGTGCCATCGCTGGGATTTTAATCAAGAGACACCACTTCACAAGATCTCCTCCAGGGCATCTGACATATGGCACTGATGTACACCAAGAGTGTCTTCTTCCCCATTTTGCCCACTGGCTAACTGATGGGCAGCATGTGGGCAAAGTCCTCATCAGGTGCTATTCCCTGGGACAAGCTCCTGGACAGTTGGGATGCACCCAGGATTACAGAAGGACATGTCAGTCATCAACTGAACTAGTAGGTTGGAGCTCCCTTATGTCAGGGCTGTTGGGGATCCAGCAACAGCAGCTGGGAGTGGGTAGCAAAAGACCAGCCCATCTGATAGAGGAGGACTTTGCATGGAAAGTTCATTTCCTGAACACTTCACTACTAGACATGGCTTTCACTCAAAAAAGACTTTTGCTAAACAAATGAGCAGCACCCACACTTTTCTGCGTCGGAGCTTTTGCCTTAATTTTGGTGTCTATTTCCTGTTCCTCCAGGCCCAAATTCCAAGTGTTGTCTAGCTACCCCAGAATCGCTGGTCACCAGGTGCAGGTCATTTGATACTTTCATTCCTACAAAAGCAATGTAGAAATATGCATGTTGTCTTTCTCAAGCACCTTTTAAGACAGCTTTACTGTCATCTCTCCAGATCTTTCCAATTCTCCACCTGTCTCCTCAGTCCCCTGAGATCTTTTTTTTTTTTTTTTTAAGATTTTATTTATTTGACAGAGAGAGATACAGCGAGAGAGGGAACACAAGCAGGGGGAGTGGGAGAGGGAGAAGCAGGCTTCCCGCGGAGCAGGGAGCCCGATGCGGGGCTCGATCCCAGGACCCTGGGATCATGACCCGAGCTGAAGGCAGATGCTTAACAACTGAGCCACGCAGGCGCCCCTCCCCTGAGATCTTTTATTCCTATTGTCAACTATACTGCCTGACTCACAGCAGGATATCAATAAGTGTTTGTGGAACTAATGATTAAATGAATGAAAGAGAGATGTTAAAACAACAACAACAATATGAATCTCCAGTGTTGCAACAGCAGGCTTTTGGCTCCAGCTTCTTCCCAAAGTCTCTCAAATCCAAAATGGAGTTTTGTGTCTTATTCTAAAATCAGACCTGACTGGACAGCAGGTTTTGTCATGTCACAAAGTTGGCAGAAGACCTCAAGCTGAGTAGTCAGAGCTACATTATTGTTGCTGAAAAAGTAAGAAAGTCAAGTTTATTCTGACATTTTTAAAATATAAAATTAAAATCTAAGGCCATTCTTCTGTTATCTGTCCTATTTCATCCAAGCAGGATAAAACCTGAAGTTCTTGTTTATCTACCAGAGAGGTCTTCTCGAAGTTTAAGAACATAGAACTATCCCCAAGGTTTTTAATACAGAAAGCAGTGTGAGGGAATGCTAGACACAATAGTAATGCCCACCTCTTTCTCTAATGCTTTCTCCAAAGTCTCATTCCAATGACATTAGAATTACAGATTTTCTCTGATGGGCATGGAGGTATCCAGTGCAGTCCATACTTTCTTTCATTTACTATCCATTGATTGCACTATGCCTAGTATCTCCCTTAATGTTTGGACACTGTCTAAACCTTTCTATTAAATGATGAGGACTATGTCCTATTCAGTATTATTTCACCTGCTCCTAGAAAAGTACCTAGTGCATAAGATGAATTAAATAAATTTCTTTTCCTTAAATGCTTTGCAGATCTATCTGTTGCTTTCTACACAGAAGATATTAACTCTGGGGCACTTCTTTTGAAAAAAAAAATTTGCTTTTCCTTTTTTTTAGATTATTTCTTATTAGAAAAAGAAATTATTCCTGATGTTACAGTATTATTTTCCTTTTTAAAGAATTATTAATTTGTCGTAAGATAATGAACATCATGGCATGTTTTCATAAAAATAATCACTCCATAGTCTTTGTAAAAATGCCATCACTATGATTATAGATCAACCTAATTTCCTTACCAAGAATATTTAGTTATCTTTTATCTCTCTCTACTTTCTCTCCACCCTGAAAAAGTTTTACAGGTTGTGACTTATAATTTTTGGATTTTAAAACATGATTTAGTAATTATGGCTATAGACCAGATTTTAAGATACCACATGACAAAAGTTCTTAGAGAGGACCTTGAAGATCCTAGCCTAATATATAATCCTAGCAAGTTCTCTTTTGAAGACACGAAAAACCAGAGAGGTTAAGTGGCTGGTCAAAGTCACAGGGTAAGTATATAAGGGCTACAAAGCTAAGGCAACAGAAACAATTTTATAAAATTTGGAAAAACTGCCATAGGTAGATAATTGAATAAGATAAAGATAGAGAGATCTCTTCTTACATGTAATTCAACTCTACTCTGAGAGAAAAGAATGTATGGGAAGAAGAAAAAGTTGCCACAACATCCACGTTGATATGGATTAATTTAGTTCCTACACTAATCATCCTCCACTTCATAAATAAGACCCCCATTTTGGGTATCAGAAATATGGAAAGGAACAAACAGATTGAATCCTGGGGTGGGGGAATGTGTCTTTTGCTTACTTTCAGGTCTTGTTATTGAGAATGGTAGTTTTCAGAAGTATAGATAGTCTTTAACCTGAAAAATTTCAGTAACTACCATGGATAAGATCTTAGAAACTGTCTCAAAAATTATCACAGTATATGAACAACTCTTTATCTGATGACAATACTCATTTACCTTTAGCATTCATGTAAGATAATAAAACCTCTTGAAACAAGAAAATCTCATTGCTTTTATTTTGGTTTAGTGAAAAAAAAATTTTGCCCTTCTGGATTTCAAATCTGTCCTCCTCACATTGGAGAAGAAAGCAATTTTGGGTACATTTCTCAACATGTTGCTATTTTTCATGAAGAACTATAAAGTTTGGGACTAATGATGAAAAATGTTTAAGTGTAAAAGACCACAGGAGACATTTTCTCAGTCAATCAGCATCCAAGTGATACAATCACATGGAGCTTTCTGTATAATTTTCATGTTGAAGAGTCTATTCAAGCTGATTAGAGAGGATTTTATATAAAATTTAGAGGACTTTCATAACAAAGCATTTATTTTTGAATAACATGATTTTGAAAACATTCTGTTTTTTCTTTGGCAGTACTAGTCTCTCAGTGTTTCTTTAGTTCAAAGATTTCTGACAGATAGGAAAACCAAAGTTTTTTTAACCCCACAGGTGGGCAACAATCCTCTTAATGCAGCCATTGTCCTCATGATTCTTTTAATCTAATATATGTGAGATTTCCTCCACGGTAATAATATATACTTATGGCCTCCTTTTTGCTGCCTAAGGAGTGAATTAAAAATCAATATTGTTTCTATAAAGATACATTTGCCCTAAGGAAATACAAACAAACAGGGCATTTTGAAATTATTTGGAAATTGAGGAACATGTGGTTAGGCAAAAGTCAATAGTAGATAAAACCTCTCTTTTTAATAGATTTCAGATGCTGGCAATACATAAATACATATCAAGCCAAAACCATTATAATTTTGGACCCCAGATGGAAGTTGTTTATGAACAACTAGAACAGTCAGTTTATTTATAGTACAGAAATCAAACACTTGAAAAACAAAAAGCAATTACTGTATCTCCAACCGTGTAATGACCATGTTAGACAGAAGAATCACAAATTTAGCTTCATCACTCTTAAATCAAAAGCTGGATTGTAGAGATTATGGCTGTGTCTGGAAAATTAGAGAAAATTAACACTTTCGAAATTACAACACAAAAAGACAATTTAGCTACTACCATTGTTCTTCAGAACAATAAAGTTCCATTTTGGAGAAGACATAAAAGTCATCAGAGAAATATTAAAATAAAATTAATTAGATGACAACACATTCTTCTTTTTTTTTTCAAGATTTTATTTATTTATTTATTTGAGAGAGAGAGGGAGAGCACAGAGGGAGAGTGAGAAGCAGACTCCCCGTTGAGCAGAGAGCCCGACGTAGGACTTATGCCCAGGACCCTGAGATCAAGACCTGAGCTGAAGGCAGACGCTTAAATGACTGAGCCACACAGGAGCCCTGACAACACATTCTTCTTTTTTCTTTCTCTCTTCCTTCTATGGTAGATATCTTCTTATACCCTCCTTTTGTTTCCAATTTTCCTTTTCTTTCACAGTCACTATTTCTATGCCTTTTTATTATTCATTCATTTTTTTTCTTTATGCATTCTTTTTAGTTACCATGTGATCTGCCACTATTCTTTTCCTCCCTCCTCTTCTCCCATCCTTCCTATTGGTTTCTTTTCAATTCTTTCTCTTTGTGTCTGCAGAAATAAGACCATTGGAAGGCTCTAAGGAAACGATTTTCTGTTCAAAAGAAGGAAGAAGCTTCTAAATCTGAGCATGAACTGAAATGGACATGAACAACTTTTCTGGTAGTGACCCTCTCACTTTAAGAGATACAGAGAAGAGGATGAAGAGCTGCTTTTCTGGAAAGTTGTAAAGAAATCTTACATTAAATAGAAGGTTGAACTAAGTGGCCGCTGAACTCCCTTTCAGCACTAACATAATGTTTTTATAATTCTGTTCCTTGATCAGAGCAGGTCAGGGAACCTCCCCCTGAGGCTGCCCCACCCAACTGGTTTCACAGAGTTAAATGATCATTCATATCCGGTTTTTACCCCTTTGTTTGGGAAGGTGGGAAAATCTTTCTCCAGGACAACTAAGCAAGTACTTGATTGTTCTCAGATTAATTCCATTTTCTTTCTGTTCTGCTTTTCCCTTTTATCATCAATTGTCCTCTTTCTTCTTTCCCTTGTTTTATTCTCTTTTTCTTGCCACGCGCCCATCTCCTTTACTTCCCCCCCCTCCTCTTCTCGCTCTGTTCTCTTTTCATCTTTTTCCCTTTATTCCTTGCCCCATTCTTTCTCTTCCTTTTTGCCTTCCTCTGCTTGCCAGAGAAGGCTTGCTTCAGGACTTGGCATTCAGTCCCAAGGCTTAGAAGCTCTTAGTCATTAGAGAAGGAAAGAAGATACTCTCTGGTCTCTTTCAGAAATAAAGATGACTTCTCAAGCCTCCCTCCCTCCTACCTGTCCCCTTCCTCCTTTAAATATTGATGATATCACACTAGCAGCCTACTAATGTAACTTTGGCTGGCATTCTGCAGAGAGGCAAGGGGAGCTGCAGGTCCAGTCATAGGTAAGAGACTTTAGACATCTTTTCCTTCTATCTGTGACTTGCTCTTCTGCTGTGCCTGCATTTCAAGCTTGCCAAGGACAGAAAAACCCATTGTGTGTCAGTAGATTTTCTGCCTGGGGAGAAGCTCCACTTCCTGCGTGAGCCGTAAATTTTTCTGATGCTTATCAGCAGGTGCATAGGCTACTATGGCAGCAGGAGGAAAGGTCAGGCCCTGTTCATCAGGAGGGGCAACCACGCAGCCAAGATTCTAGGTTTAGATGTCTCCATGTTTCTCAGGTGGAAAAAGAAGCACAAATGTTGCGTATTCACACCACATCCTGATGAACTAAATCCATGGCTACCTTGCTGGCTACCCTGTGGTGCCCAGAATAAGGGCAGTGTATTTTCTGGGTTCTAGTGCAGTGCCATCAGGTCCTGGAGAATTATGAAGCAGCTGAGTGCTTAAATGTGCACCACTTAATTATGTGCCACATGTAATTTCAGAGCAGTTCTATTTATAGTGAGACTTTATTTTTAAAAAGCTTGTATTTCAGAGTAGGAGGCAATGCAAATCATTTTAGGCCCTATAATGAGGCTTAAAATGTGACTCAACAGAGCTGTAAAATTGGCCAGTGCTTCAGATGGGTCACATTTAGATCAAGATGGTAAGGAGGACATTAAAGGCATCAGAACAACCCAGGATGCAAAAATTTGAGACTTCTCTTGGTCTGTGTATTGGGTGTATCTGTGTGCATTTTGTCGGGGGTGTGTGCGTGTGTACGTTTTAGGGAAAGGTGATTATTATTAGTAGTTAAGATAGAGAAGAAGTCAGAGGAAATGCAGGACATCTAACAGAAAGTCAAAATTTATGTAAACATCGAACAAGGTCAGATTGAGTCAAATGAATATTCAGGATGCAATTCCAAGTGGGAAAGACATAAAGGAGATATAAGTGTGAGAGCAGGGCAGGAGGAGTAAAGCTCAGAGGGCTCAAGTGAAGGAGGGGGCTTGTCTGGGTTGTCAATTAGAAAACAACAGCTGGAGAGAGGGAGATCTTCTCCACTAAGGCCAAAGTGTGTGTGTGTGTGTGTGTGTGTATGCATGTGAATATGGTGTAGAGTATGATTAAAAAAGATCCCCCTTTTTTTCCTTCACTAAGTGAAAGAAAGATTGATTAAGGTTTGTCATTAATTTGGGGGAACCTAGAAGTGTAACAAAAAGTACATTGGCCTGATCTAAAAGTGACTGTAGCCCCCATCAACTAATGAAGCATAGCAGCTCCTTTTCCCCTCCTCTGTCCCCACATGGTACACACCCTGCCCAGAGAGATTGACCTCAAGCCCTCACACAATTCAGCTAGAAACATAGCTATCATGCACAGCTTTAAAGTTGGCACACACCCCCATAACTCGTTGACTCAAAGACGAGGTCTGGGCGGGAAGTGATGGTCAAGGGGCATCTGTAAAAACAATCTCATGAAAATCAGTTGATGGAATGTTTTGATTTTTCTGGGCCTGGTGTTGTATTGGGGAAATATAGCTGCAATATTTCTCATCTTTTCTTAGCTGTTCTCCCTTATACTTATTTCCTACTCATCTGTGCATCTACAGCCAGCCTTAATCCTTACACCTACTTTCAGGCACAAGCACATTTCTTTTTTTTTTTTTTTATGTTAATGACATTACTCCGTTAGTTTTTGATGTAGTGTTCCATGATTCGTTGTTTGCATGTAACACCCAGTGCTCCATTCAGTACATGCCCTCTTTAATACCCATCACTAGGCTAACCCATCCCCCTACTCCCCTCCCCTCTAGAACCCTCAGTTTGTTTCTCAGAGTCCATAGTCTCTCATGGTTCGTCTCCCCCTCCGATTCACCCCCCTTCATTTTTCCCTTCCTACTATCTTCTTCTTTTTTTTTTTTTTAACATATAATCTCTTATTGTTTCAGAGGTACAGGTCTGTGATTCAACAGTCTTACACAATTCACAGCGCTCACCATAGCCCATACCCTCCTCAATGTTTATTACCCAGCCACCCCATCCCTCCCACCCTCCACCACTCCAGCAACCTTCAGTTTGTTTCCTGAGATTAAGAATTCCTCATATCAGTGAGATCATATGATACGTGTCTTTCTCTGATTGACTTATTTCGCTTAGCATAATACCCTCCAGTTCCATCCACATCATTGGAAATGGCAAGATTTCGGGGGTTTTTTGATGGCTGCATAATATTCCATTCATTATCTATTCTTCTGTCCATTCATCTGTCGATGGACATCTTGGCTCTTCCCATAGTTTGGCTATTGTGGACATTGTTGCTATAAACATCGGGGTGCACGTACCCCTTTGGATCCCTACATTTCTATCTTTGGGGTAAATACCCAGTAGTGCAATTGCTGGGTCGTATGGTAGCTCTATTTTCAACTTTTTGAGGAACCTCCATCCTGTTTTCCAGAGTGGCTGCACCAGCTTGCATTCCCACCAACAGTGTAGGAGGGTTCCCCTTTCTCCGCATCCCCACCAACATCTGTCGTTTCCTGACTTGTTAATTTTAGCCATTCTGACTGGTGTGAGGTGGTATCTCATTGTGGTTTTGATTTGGATTTCCCTGATGCCAACCGATGTTGAGCACTTTTTCATGTGTCTGTGGGCCATTTGGATGTTTTCTTTGGAAAAATGTCTGTTCATGCCTTCTGCCCATTTCTTGATTGGATCATTTGTTCTTTGGGTGTTTATTTTGATAAGTTCTTTAATGATTTTGGATACTAGCCCTTTATCTGATATGTCATTTGCAAATATCTCCTCCCATTCTGTCAGTTGTCTTTGGTTTTGTTGACTGTTTCTTTTGCTGTGCAAAAGCTTTTTATCTTGATGAAGTCCCAATAGTTCATTTTTGCCTTTGCTGAGAACACAGGCAGCAACCTCTTCGACCTCAGCCTCAGCAACTTCTTGCTAGAAACATCAACAAGCACATTTCTTAACCAAGGGTGAACTCTAACTCCTCCATCCCACCCACATCCCCACTCCTTATGCCATTATTCCTCACTCAGTGCTCTCACACTCACGTTTGCCAAAACAAATATATGTCAATAGCAGGAAAAAAATCTTTTGCTGCTAACAATAGCCAAGAGATGAAATAAATGTATTTTCAAGTTCGAATACAATACACTATGAAAATAACAATGAAAAGATCGAATTTAATCCAAGGATCCACAGCAAAATATCTCCTTTTGAATTAAAAAAAAAAAAAAAAGTCAGTACCTTTAGGTGTAGTTTCAGGGCCTAGGTTGCTATTTTGAAAAGGTTGAATGAAATCTTGTGGATTGATATTAATTAGTTAGTTCCTTACTATTTGTTTTTTTAAAGACTGATGAAAAGGAGTATGAATTTGAATATTAGTTTGTAAATTAAATTATTGTCATAAATATGATCATTAGCAATAAATGATAATAAAATATTAAGAACTACTACTCATAATAATAGTAGCATATTATGTATTTATAATAAATTCCATGAGGGCAGGGGTTGTGTTTAATAGTTACTTAACAAGTATTTATGGAATGCTAAATGTTTTTCAAACATATGCTTTCTTGGTCCTCTTAACAATTCAAGGATCTATCTCATTAATGCTTAAATCTTTTACATGCTTGGTACTGCAACTGCTAAATAGCAGAAATTTAGCAAATATTTGTTGGCTGAGGGAGTAGTAGGGCAGGTGTTAACATCTGCTACGTAGATTCAGAACATACACCTAGGTGTGACCATCAACTGATATACCACAACCTTCTCTAGGGAACAAATCTCATCTATCCCTAAGATCATATATTTTACATTAAATATAGGTAAACTGTGATTCTAGGCCAATCTTGGATTTTGTTATTGATAAGTCTTTCTCTAGAGAATCCTGGAAAGGTAGAGTTTTTTTGGTACTATTCATATATTTATGAGCATTAAGATTGGAGAAGCCATAATTGGCTACCAAGAAAAATTCTGCCTAAGGACCAACATCTAACAAGTTTAGTGTTCATACTTGGAATGATTCATCAATCTTGCTATGGATTATTGCAACACTGCATGGAGTTTCTGGTAATGTTTGCTTAAGTGAAGAGTTCCAAATAGGTTTGAAGTTATATAAACTATTGATAAACATTTCTGTCATCCTTCAGAGAATTCCCAGAGGAGATGATGGTGCCCCTGTAGGAGCAGTGATGAGGACAAACACCTGGGGACTTGCTGCGTGAGCAATCTTTTTGAGCCGTAGTGTCTTCATCAGCAAACCTGAGCCTGAGGAAATAAGAAGTGTACTGCCTACCTCAGGTGTAATTGTGAAGGAGACAGTAAGGCACTTTATAAACTAGGAAGTGCAGTATAAAAGTCAGTTGTTGTTATTATCTATAAATAGAGGTCACAATTACTCATCTATCTTTAAAAGTTGGTTTGAGAGTCAAATGAGATAGTGTGGAAAAATTTCTAAGGAGGACAAGATACTTTTCAACTGCATAATGAAACTATTATTAAAATATCCTCTTCAAGGACATCAATATCTTTTTCTCATGACTAAAAAAGAGGGGTAGTTCTTTCTACAGAGGTTCATGGCACCATCACAAACAGAATAATGATCACCATTACATATTTATTGATTGAGAGCGACAAGCTGCTTCTCCAGTATCAATTCTTTGTGAACCAATGGGACATGATATAAAAAAATGCCATTAGAGTTATAAAACCCATATGTCAAATAAGCTACCTATTTTTTCAGCATCACTTAACACTTTTTAAAGAGTTGCTAACTGCAAAAGCTCTCTCCTTAGAACATAAGTCATTGTAATCAGAACTTTGGAAATAGTCACGTAGCTAGAATGTTGAATAAAGCACAGTTGGCAGTTTGTGTTTTCTCTAGGGCCTTTCTTATGAGAAATTGGGAAGTCAGATGGTATCTCTAACAAACATATGTCATAAGAAATCCAATTGCATATCAGTGATTCTTTAGCGGTTAGAAAGTCCTTTCATGAAAAGATTTCAATTTGCCACAAACATAAACAACAAACATTGGTTTGATTATACAATATCTACTTTCATAGCTTCCTAAGTCAGTCTGACCCTCCAATCTTGAGAAGCAAGGATATGACACTGTTTTTGTAAGTAATGCCTCCATTAACTTCATTGGCTCTGAGCACGTTGGAAAGAACAGTTAAAGAGAATCCATTTTGTTTTCCTATTGAGCGGTTTCTGCAAGGGGTAGGAGAAGGAGAGACAATGTTTCGGACTGTAGCTGTAGGCCCCCATGCTACCTTTTCTCACACAGTGTCCCTTCCTTATCAGACTTGGCAGTAATAAGAGAGGTTGACTTTCATACTCTCTTCCTGACACACTTTGTTCTATGGTTAACAATAAAATCTGTGTTTAAGACCATGGACACTGTGGACACAAATATGGCATAATAGATAAAGAGGTCAAGTGTCTGAAAACACTTTTCTTTAACAGAGAGCCTCCATCTCTGCTACTGGTTTCTTCTAAAAGCAGCATTCAAGGGACGAAGAATACCTTGCTTCTTCAGATCGGAGGAACAGGGCCTCAACTTCCCTTTTGAAAGGCTTTCTGAAAACAGCACAATCTCAACTAATTATACAGGGCATAGTAATTATTTTGCAAGTGAACAAGATTCCTTTGTGTGCAAACTACATGGAAGCAGGCAAATTTAGATGGACAGTATTATTAGACTTAATGATATTACGTAAGGTTGATTTTCTTTTCAGGGGCTTAATTCTTTTAGGTAATACCCCATCACTGTTCCTTCGCCCATGCAGGACAATTTCTGAATTGATTCCTGTAGTAACTCCTGGTTCAAGCAATTTGTAAATCTCATAACCTACCCCTGACACCTCTAATTAACTATTTTTATCTTTGAATCCTTGTTTCAGAGTGTTCCGAAAATCTTATTTTTCATCAGGGATTTTATTGGATCCATTTTACTGGGTCCTGAGCTTTGTTAATTCTATTTTTCCTAAGATTCAATACCTCCCTCAGATTCTTTGTTTCCCAGTCCCTTCGTTATTACTTTTCTCCACTGTGCCTTTTTAGGTTCTCTTCAAGCCCACTCACCTAACCTACTTGAATCCATCCAGAGGTTGCTTCTTCACCCATTGACAATTGCAAAGTGATTCCTTTAATGTGTAAATGACTCTGGTCAGAACAAGCTAAAGATATGTTTGCAGTGGGGTTAATGAACATATAGGGTACCAACGTGCATCACTCCGAAGGGAGAACACTTATTTTTATTTATTTGTGTCCTTAATTTCTTTGAGAAACATTTCATAGTTTTTATCATACAAACCTTTATCTCCTTGATTAAGTTTATTTGTATGTATTTTATTCTTTTTGATGATTCATTTTTTAAAATTTCCTTTTAAGATAGTTTGTTGTTAAAATATATAAACAACTGATTTTTGTATGTTGGTTTTGTATCTTGCTACTTTGCTGAGTTCATTCAGTAGGTCTAAGGTTTTGTGTGTGATATGTGAGTGTGTTTCTGTGTGTGGCATCTGTAAGATTTTCTGCATATAGGATAATGTTATCTGCAAACAGATAATTTTACTTCTTCTTTTCTGATTTGGATTCCTTTTATTTCTTTTTCTTGCCTAATTGTTCTAGCTAGGAATTTCGATACTATCTTGAATAGACGTGTCAAGAGTTGGCATTTTTACCTTGTTCCTAATCTTAGAGGAAAGCTCTGTTTTTCCACGTGGAGTGTGATTAAGTGTGAGTCTTTCATATATGATCCTTACTATATTGAGGTAATTTCCTTCTATTTCTAGTTTGTTGAGTGTTTTGTCATAAAAGAGTGTTGAATTTTGTCAAATACTTTTTCTGCATCTCTTGAAATGATGTGTGATTTTTAGCCTATATTCTATTAATGTGGTGTGTCATATTGATTGACTTGCATATATAGAACCATCTTTGCATCCTAGGGATAAATCTTTATTGGATCCTTATGTTATAGTATATAAAAAATTAACTCAGAATGAATGAAAAACTTAAGGGTAAGACCTGAAACTATAAAATACCTATAAGAAAACATAAGGGAAAATTCTGATGACATTGGCCTTGACAATGATTTCTTGGATATGATACCAAAAGTACAGGCAACAAAAGTGAAAATAGACAAGTAAGACTATTTCAAACCGAAAAACTTCTGCACAGCAAAGGAACAACAAATTGAAAAGGCAACCTATGGAAAGGGAAAAAAATATTTGTAAACCATATATCAGATGAGGGGTTAACATTCAAAATATATAAGGAACCCCTCCAACTCAATAGCAAAAAAAATAAATAACTCGATTTAAAGAAATAGGCAAAGAACCTGAACAGACATTTCTCAAAGAAGACATACAAATGACCGCATGAAAGGTGCTCAACAGCACTAATCATTAGGAAAATGCAAATTAAAACCACAGTGAGCTATTATTTCATACCTGTTTAGGATGGCCATTATCAAAATTACAGAAAATAACAAGTGTTGGGAAGGATGTGGAGAAATTGGCACCTTTATGTACTATTGATAAAAGGGTAAAATGATGCAGCCTTTATGGAAAATAGTCAGGAGTTTCCTCAACAAAATAAAAATGGAAATGCCATATGATCCAGCAATCCTACTCGTGAGTACTTATCCAATAGAATTGAAAGCAGGATCTTGAAGAGGTATTTGCACTCCCGTGTTCACTGCAGCATTATTTTTAATAGCCAGGAAGTGGAAAAAAACCCTAAATGTCCATTGATGGATGAATGGCTAAAGAAAAAGTGGTATATAAATACAATGGAATATTAGTCAGCCTTAAAAGAGAGGGAAATCCTGTCATATAGTGAATCTTGAGGACATTATGCTAAGTGAAATAAGTCAGTCACAGATAAACACTGCATGATTCCACTTATATGAGGTATCTAAAATAATCATACTCATAAAAACAGAGTAGAATGATGGTCACCAGGGGCTGCGGGTATAGAATTTCAGTTATGTAGGATGCAAATATTCTAGAGATCTGCTGTACAACAGTGTGTACAATACAACACTACACTTAAAAATTTGTTGAGAGTGGATCTCTTACTATGCATTTTTTTTACTACAATTAAAAAAAGAGAGAAGAAGAAAGAAAATGTGTTTCTTTATTTGACCTGAACAATAGATCTGAAAACTGGTAGGGGTGGTGGTGGTTGTTCTTCTTTTTTTTTTTTTTTTAATCTGGGGTATGATTTATGCAGAACAAAAATTCTACTTCCAAAAAAATTTTAACAATAGCAAAGTTTTAGTTCAAAAATTTTTTTTGGCTCATAAATGACTCTGTAGGGGCTTCTGGGTGGCTCAGTTGGTTAAGCTCTGTCTTCCGTTCAGATCATGATCTCAGGGTCCTGGGATGGAGCTGCATCCAGCTCCCTGCTCAGCAGGGAGCCTGCTTCTCCCTCTCCCTCTGCGGTTCCCCCTGGTTGTGCTCTCTCCTCTCTCTCTCTCTCACTCTCAAATAAATAAATAAAATCTTTAATAAATAAATTAATAAATAAATAAAAATAACTGTAAAAGCTGACCTTCAAGAGGCTAACCCAGCTGTTTGTTGTCGAAAGGCAACACGGAAGCCGCTGGCTATTTGTACATCCTTAGGACAAGAAGAACTTCTCCAAATCTCCCCCACCCTGAGGCAAGGGAAAAGTGGGGTGAGTTCAGGGTAGGAATAAATAAACATCTTAGCGCTATAATCACGGCTAATGGCATCCCGCTGAAACTCCGGCTCCGTAGGTGGTCGATTGGACTCTACCTGTGTTAGGGAAATATAATAAAAACCAAAATCTTCTCCCAACTCAGAAATCCTCTCCCCACAGGTAGTGGAGAAAGAAGACACTTTTATTATTGAATAAGCATTAAATCAGAATGTGATGTGTATCACCGGCAGTCTACTAAGAGATTGTGAAGACAGAAAAAAATCTCCCCCTTTAATACAGCCGAGTGGGTATTTCCCATTTCGTACATGTTTTCCAGCTAACCATTGACCATTGAGTCCTCAAGTAAGAGGACTTGGCAGCAGACTTGCCACATAGAGTTCATCCTAAATTCTCCTGGTAATTGGGGTGAATGAACAGCTTTGGTAGCTAATTGGCTTTATCCAGAGGAAAAACAAGCTTTCTATGTTTTCTGACTGTAGGTAGTTTTGTTTTGCAACTTGGAACAAGGCATCCCTTCAGTTAGACTCTTAAGGCTCCGCAGAAACTGGGAGACAGCCGTGCTATTTCCCTTGATGCTCACATCTCAGGTATGACCCCCCAGGGCCTTGAGAAAGATGATCCCAGCTCCTAAAGATGGCAAGAGGCCCCTCTGGTCTTCACAAGGAGTTCTATACATTTCAAAAGAGATGTGAAAACTCTTAAAATGGTAAGTTTTCTAAGGTAAATGCTCTAAGAAAACTGAGGGTATAGAAATCCTGTCCCCCTCCATTTCAACAGGAAGAATTAATTTTTCTGATTTCTTTCTTTCTTTTTTTAAATTTTATTATGTTATATTAGTCACCATACAGTACATCATTAGTTTTTGAGGTAGTGTTCCATGACTCATTGTTTGCGTATAACACCCAGTGCTCCATTCAGTACGTGCCCTCCTTAATACACATCACCGGGCTAACCCATCTCCCAACCCCCACCCCTCTAGAACCCTCAGTTTGTTTCTCAGAGTCCATAGTCTCTCATGGTTC